>NC_056738.1:510134020-510219020 GCF_019279795.1 Protopterus annectens | reverse complement strand
ACAGCCATTTTCTCTCTTACTGATCTCATCTATTACAATATGAACCAGTTCAAAATTACTGCAGCAATCTTTCCAGATGTTAGTAAAGCCTTCAACACTGATGACGATTCCTCCTGCTCTTCAAACTAAGTGAGACTGTTTTTTTTTTCTGAAAGACATCTTGCAATGTTTCAAAAACTCTCTCTCCAATCATATTTTCGTTGCCATTGGATATAATAATACATATATTTCAGGTTCTTCCCAAAAAGATATCCCTCAAAGTTCTGTTCTAGGCCATGTCTTCTTTTCAGTTTTACTTAAAGATCTTCCCTGCAACCTCCATCATACCAGCTGTGTCCTCTTTGTTGATGATATTGTTCTTCTCAAAGGGAATATGGTCTTCAGACTGACTTTCCTTCTATATGGAACTGGCTTCATAAAAATAACCCACTAATCAATTCTAACAAAACCTCAGTACTGCTTTTTGGCACACTGCAAAAGCTAAAGCTGTTTCCGGATGTTAGCATCCTGGAGCTTTCTGGTTCCCCCTCCTTTATGTCACTGAGCAAAGATATCTAGGTCAACCAACAATTTTCCTTTCACAAACAAATTGAATAAACATTCACAAAGTTTTTGCTTTATTAAGACTTTCATATTCTTACCATCCAAGACTATCTTGCCATTGACAAAAATGTTCTTTTCCTAGGCTGGAATATAGACTACCAATCTTTTGCACTTGGATCTGCTCAACTAGGCTGGAATACGGACTACCAATCATTTGCATTTGGATCTGCTCAGCCAGGCTGGAATATGGACTACCAATCTTTTGCACTTGGATCTCCTCAACCAGGCTGGAATATGGACTACCAATCTTTTGAACTTGGATCTCCTCAAAATACCATTCAGATCATTATACAGAAGCTCAGATACCCAGATTAATTTTCCCTCCAGTAAATCTGAACACCATTGCCTTATCCTCAGCAAATGGAAGTAGCTAACGAAGTTCGCAGATGACTGCAAACTAGGAGGCATAGTTGAGTCCCAAAATGATGTGGACATCCTACAGAAGGGCCTCACTGAGACAGATGTCTGGTGTCAGAGACATGGCCTCAAGCTCAATGCCAAAAAGTGCATTGTCATCCCCTTTGGTAAAAACTCTCTACCCATGAACTACCACATAAACATCAGTCTACTTAATGCTGATTGTGTGATAAGAGACCTTGGGACACAGGTGGACAGTAGTCTTTCCTTTGATAATCACATCGCCACAGTAGTCAGGAAATCCTTCTATGTGGCACACCTCATCACAAAAGGGTTCTCATCCAGGAAAAAAGAGATCTAGAGCATTGCACACTGACTAACTGATGAACTGCAGTTAGCACTTAGGGTAGGGCAGGGGGACGCACAAGCATCACAGTCATGTAGAAATAACTGCAGTAACAATAGATTCATGGATAGCAGGGTTATGCTGCTCATGTGAAATGTCACAAATTGTGATGCAGCACAACACATATAAGAAATAGGTGGTTAGTAAATAAATATTAACTATATTATATAATCAGCAGGTATAAACATCAGATGCTACATGTCACTTTTTAAAAAAGGTCTACATATATCTTATATATTTTAAAATCAAGACTTAACCAGATGGGAATGTTGGCCTTCTCTAACAATATATAGAATTCTAGTATAATTTTATCTGTGAATACTGTAGGTCCTCAAAGCTGTGTATAGACTGACCTTTTTTCCTTGAATTGAAGTTTTGCTTCTGACGAATTTGATAATTTAACTGGAGATTTACATTGCATAACATAACATGTATTCAGATTTGGTCACATGATGTTGTTACACAAATGTGCACCATGAAGTTGTATGACATAACTACTGCAAAATATAAATAAATCATGCATTATGAAGGACACAGCAAAGGGTACAGCTGTAACACATTCACTGTATTACAAGCTCACGGGTTTATGTGAAGAAAATTATAGTGGCTTAATGTCATACAGTATGATGGTAATGTAACACTATAACCTGGGTTGGTCAAATACAGAGAAAAACATTGGTTCCTTACTACAGCTATGCAGTAAGGGGTAGTACTTTCTAAAGCACTACATTACCACGTGCAGGCAGTTTGTTAAATTACTGAGGTACACAGTTTCTTCACTGCAGCGTATTCCAATGGTGCAAATGCATCCAGAAATGTTGAATTTACATGGTTCAAAGTCTGATGTCCAAGTTCAACCAAACACTCTATCAATAAACCCAACAAATATGGAAGGGCAAATCTGGTGCACTTATTCAAAACAATTTGAGGACATTTCTCAAGGGATTGCAAAGTAGAAGACTTAAACAGTCATACAATCCTAATGCCATTATGGTTATAAATGATTGGCAAAGCAAACTTTGGGGCTGAAATGTTCAGTTATCATACTTCCACCAGAATCAGGAAATCCTTCTATCTGGCCCATGTCATTTCCATGGGAATATCTGCAAGAACCATAGAAGTAATTTACTCAGCTAGAAAGGAATCAAAGATTTCTAACCAAGAAAATTAACGGTCTTAAATCCTTCAACTACCTCAATAGATTAGCATGACTCTCCTTATATTAGTAGCCTACTGGTTGCTGTGAGGTGACCTGTGTCTCATTTTTCAAGCCAAGAAGGACAGTCCTATTTGGCCTCCTATTACTTTGCAAAGTCAGTGGCTCTATAAACACCTGCACCAAATACTTACATCTATACCAGTAAATAATCAAGACTTGTTGGAGGCATAGGTTCCTAATTCAATGTATTTCTAGTGTGTGGAATAAGACACTAGTACAGGTCATAACAAATGATGCTTTGGCTTCTATCTTATAGTCTCTATAATCATTTACCTAGTATGTTTATGTGTTCCTAAATGAGACAAGTAATTTGAATTCCTTCTCCTCTAGCAGACCGAACAACATGCTATAAAAAAAAAAACTACTATATAAACTTCAGTAAGTGAAAATAAAAACAAGTAAATTATTTTACATCACTCAGAATTACATCCAACGCAGATTTCAGTTATAACAGTGTGCCTGTGATCCAGAAACTGCTCCCACAGTCCTTTAAAGCAAAATCATTTTCTAAACACACCCAGTGTAATTATGCACTATTACTTTCGGGTGGAAATAATCGGTTACATTAACAAAAGACATCAGCTTTCTCACTACATTGTCTATATTCTGTCACTCTTCTGTATTTTGCCACCATTTAACAAGCACATTTGGCAAACTGTCCAACATTTTGTCAGCAACCACAGAAAATACTGAAACAGTATGAAATAAAACTCAATATTCCAAAAGGAACTAAAAATGTAACAATGTCCAGGATCTTAAAAGTGCTCCTACCTTAGGCAAATCATATACTATTCATTCACTTTATTAATACACTCTGCAGCAAAGCTTCACTTCAAACCTCTTCAAAAGGAACCTTGATGATTGGATGGGAGAAAGGAAATTCACCCCGGGGATCATGTCAGTCACCCTGTTAGACAGGGGTCCAGAGAAGTAAATACTGTGGGAAGAAATAGCCAGGGAGTTGTTATGGCTAGGCTTGTATAGGCCTTAGGGCCGATAGCCTAGTACCAACCTATGGACCTATGAACCGAGCCCTAAGCCATGCACTCCCTCTGTATTTCTTAACTTCACTTTATAAAATATGTCCTTCCTCAAGGCCTGCCTTATAATATCGTTAGTACACTTTGCCATTAGCTTTATTTCAGTACAAGTCAAACCTTGACATTAAGGTATGCATACCATCCTGTAAGTAAAATCACAATGGAATAGAACCAAGGACTGTACAATCAGAAACTTTTTCTTGGAATTTCTCAAACAATTTGGAGTACCATCATCTTCAGAAACTTCTCAGTTCTAAGCTCACTCTGAGGTTGACTGAAATAAGATGAAAACAGCACTTTCAATTCTTTTAACTTTGATAGATACTCCATCTAATAAAAACATATTAAATAAACTTGCATAAGAGAACATATAAAAAAGCAAATGAATTGTTTTAAGACACTCACACATTCAGCCTATCTATCATCATTTGTTGATGGCATTTCAGTAGAAAGGATATTAAAAATGAGATTGGTTTCTAATTTAATATTGTAAAGCATTCAAGCAAGTCATAAATGTACTAAAAAGGAAAATTATCCAACAACTGCATTTCTGGTGATTGGAAGATGGCAGTTGCTTTAAAAGGATAGACTCAGTGATGTGGTGTGGTTCCTTTCATGATCAAAAAGATAACATCCAAAAAATGTAAGTGTCAATAGTAATAAATGCAATGGAAAAATAAAACTATAAGAGATGGTGTACTCTAAAACTGAAATGTGGATCAGAGTCTGTTTTGTTTGAATTTTTAGAGTAAATGTCATTTACTGCAGTTTAGAGTCATTGGAGAATTAAAGCTGGGCAATGAACTTCAAACATCTGTTAATAAAATGTGCTGTTAGAGACAAGGATTTGTTAGGTTTCTTGAGGATGTGGCTGCTGATGAGCTCCACAGCAACTTATTTAATAAAATATGATTAAGTAAATAGCCCCACGTTCTTCACCCATTTCTTTCTCTCTCTCCTTTGTACTTTCTTCCACTGTGTCAGACTTTCCTCTGAACTCTGGCTTCCCGTACAGTTAAAGTCAAAGCACTTTTCCAAGTCCATTGGCCAGATATCTGCTAGTCAGTATAAGTAACTCTTGTTCTTTGTAAAGATGCCTGTAGGTACATTTGGGTCTCTGCATGTAATAATAATAATAATAATAATAATAATAATAATGTTCTAAACTCCTTGATCTTGTGATTTATCAGGGTAGACCAAACTCTTCTATTCTCAGCAATAACATTCCACTCATCCTATGGGATGCTCAGGTTTTCCCAGATAAGATTAAAAATATAACCTCTCTAATGCTTCAGTGGGCTGTGCCTGGAGTATCTCATGTAGTGAGGGAGTTCCCTTCATGTCGCTGAATTTATTGTGCTTGCTTTTGTTTTGCTTGAGCTTGGTCATTTAACATCATATTGGCTCATGCTTTATGCTCACTGCAGATTGCAGCAATGTGAGTTAGTTAGGTCTCATTTTGTTATTCTTTTTTTTTAATTTATTCATAAGTTAAGACTATGGATCACATTTGTAAAATAAACATATTTTCACATCTTTGTTAGCAGCAAATACATTTTACATTTAAAATTCAATATAAATACAAATTTTAACCATTTGTCATTTTTTTTTCAAAATCACAGCATCTTTGAAAAACAACCAGTACTTATTTGCTGTTTTTTAAATAATGTTCCTTTTCTGAGATGTAGTGACCTCAGAATGAAAACAACAAATTAAAATGGATGTGAGAGGTGAAGGGTACCCAGCAAAAACATTTCTTTGAATCTATACAGCTGGTGTGTTTGCAGGAGTGGATGATTTGTTTGTTTGTTTGGTTGGTTGTTTTTTTTTTAGCTTAGAGGCTACTTATTTAATAAAATATGATTAAATAAATTAGCCTTAGGTTCTGTAACCATTATATTTTCTCTCTTCTTTGTAGTCTCTTCCATTTTGTCAGACTCTTTTCTGAACTCTGACCTCCCCTACAGTTAAATTCAGAGCACTTTTCCAAGTCTTTTGGCCAGATATCTGCCAGTCAGTATAAATAACACAGAGTAGTGCTGGAGTGAATCTTCATGTGCTTGAGTAAAACATTTTGTGCTCTGGTATACTGAAAGAAATATGCATGTCACTGTGGGGAATTATAGTAGACCATGTGGAAAGTAGTCAAGGGGTGTCTACACAAGGTACCAAAAGGCACCATATCTGACGTGCATCAGCATGGAGGTAAGGTGGCTATACCCTGAGGTGGACTGCCAGTTTCTCCACAGTATTCAAGCCATGAGCCTGGCTGCCAGAGTCTGTGATCTCATCATTTTGGTCATCTCATAACAAAGAGTGAGGATGAGGATACAAAATGACCAGTACATTATGAGCTTCATTCTATAACTCATCTCTCATTTCTCCACCATAGTCTCAGACAATTCTCGCAGTTCTGCTGCTGCATCAATGTGCTGGTCATTCTCCTGATGAACTGTGTCCTGACTGATGAACAAGGCCACAAAATACTTACATGAGATAGCTGTATCTCCATCACTTGTCAAGAGCAATGAACTCTTTTCAGGGAAAAAATCATGACCTCTGACTTGAAGGTACTGTTTATTTTATCCCAGCAGCTACATACTCAACAGTGATTCCCCCTAATACATACTGGAAATGGAAATCATATTAAGTTAAAAGGAAAATATAATTTGTGGACAACAATAATGCAATGCTCACATTCCCAGACTGATCACTTTCCCGGCCTTGGAGGCACATAGATACCCTGTCTGTGAAAATAATAAACAGAAAGGCAGACAAGGTGCACAACTGGTGGAATCCTACTTCCACCTTAACTTATTCAACTTAATGCTGAGAGACAACCCTCACTCTTCAAAGTCTGGAAATGAGTGACATGAAGCAGTGGTTTTGGGACCCCATACCCTTGTACCATTTCCCACAAAATATTGAAAGATACACAATCACAAGCCTTCTCTAAGCCCACAAGGCATAAGATGAGAGTAGTGGTAAAATCCTGTGACACCTTTAATATCTGTGTAAGGACAGGGTTGAGCCATTGTTCCATGAACAGGGCAGAACCTGCAGTGCTCCTCCTGAATCAGGGACTCAGCTATTGGACAAAGTGTCCATTCCAGCACCTTGGTATTTTATACAACTAGAAAAACACAGTCTGACACCCATTTTGAACATGATAATCAGTAGCTCAGTTGGCCGGTCCAATGGTACTGTTCCAACTTTCCATGCAACAATGAAAAGGCATGCTAACCATAACACACCAATAATGCTCAGTATGCTTGGCATTTCTGGAAGACTCTCATACATTCCCACAGTCTTCAACAGCAGAAATGTGCCCTCACCAGAGGAGACCATTACCAGAGCCTTCAACAGCAGAAATGTGGCCTCACCAGAGGAGACCACCTCATGATAGAGGTGTGCTTGTGCAATTGAGATCCAGTGCACTCCTGACAGGGAACGCATTTAGCAAATTGATCTGAAATAGCCAAATACTGATCTAAAATATCCCTATAATTGTTCATTTAAAGAATCTGCAAGGTGAAGCATACCTCTCAACCTCCATACATTGAAATTTATAGCATCTGACTATAAAATTCAGTTCAGGTGGGCCAAAAAAGCCCCCCCCCCAACACACACACAAAAATAAATAAAAAAGAAAAAACAATATTTTGATGTTAAAAAGAGGAAAATAAAAATACCTGACTGTAGGAATAGTAGCAACCAGCTTTGTATAAGGTCCTTGTTATGGTTCCTGCAGTTAACTCAGATAATTCACATACAAACCTGCTGAGCACATTCATTTCAGGAGCTGGGATATCAGCTGCATCTGCTGAAATAAATACCAAATGGGCCGGACTTGCAATGCAGGCATTTCAAGGTGAAATATGCTATTGGTAATTTTTCTAGCTGCACTATGCTATTAGTCTGCTGAATGGATCAATAGTATAATACAAGAAAAATGGGCCAGTAGCAGAAGAACCTAGAATCCCACTTTGCTATTAGTCCATTTTTCTAGCTGCGCTGTGCTATTGGTCTGTTCAACAGACAAATGTATCATGTAGCTAGAACCCATTAAGTCCCTCGATTCCATTTTGACTTTGATGAGCTCTTCTGTCATTTGTTCTACAAATGAGACAATGAAAGAACACAAATGGGAGCTGTCAAAGAACACATTAGAACAGCAGAACATATTCAAACCACTGCCAAAATCAAAATGCTCTGCTAAATGTAGAGTGATTGCTAGAGATGAGGTGAAGTGTTGGGGTGAGCTAAGCTGCCAATCAAGTAACAGACAGGAACAGGAAAGATTAAAATAGACTAGACCCTGGAAATGCAAACTAGCTCTTGGCATGTAGAAGATGACCTCACTGTTATGGAAGAAGCTAGAGGTTATGCAGGCAGTGGAAAAGTGCTAGTTAGATTTAGCTGGTCTTACGTGCACACACTGCACTGCTACTAGATAAAGATTTCTATAGTGGGGAATGTGGTCTGTATTGTATTCTGGTGTAGATCCTCGGGGGTGCCCAAATCATTACTATTAAGACCAAAAAGTCACCAAACCTGGAGAAAAACACACAGTTTAATAAAACACCTTTCAGTTAGCGCTTTCGTCTTCTTCAATAACTGGAAACTTCTTCAGACTAAAATTTAAAAGACACACAACTTCTTTATATACAGATCCTTAAAAATAAGTGATTAATATCACATGGTAAGAACCAAAATCACATGATATCATTGATAACTAAAGCATTTTCCTGCATTTAAAAACTTAGTGTTTTAAGCCTTTTCTTTTTAAATACATCACAAAATCTTCTCCATTGTTAAGACCGGGTGGAAAACAAACATTCAACCTTGTTTGCCAACAATATTCTAGCCACCCTAGCTCCTCTTCTATAGTAAATAAATTCTGAATATTATGCAATGATTCCAGCACTATAAACTTAAAATCTACCTTACAAGAACCACCTTTATAGTGCTTCCTCAAAGCATTTCTTTCATCGCCAGTTTGTATTGCATATTTATGCTCATAGATTCTTCCATTGAGCTCCCCTGTGGTCCTGCCTACATAGTATGACTTGCATGTTACACAAAAAACTAAGTAAACCACATTTTTTTACTTACAAGTAAATAAACCGTTTCTACTTACTTTATTACTTTTTACTTATAATTCCACTGATTCTGTGTATAAAAATTGACAAATGTTACAATTATAACATCTAACCATGCCTTTCCTCCTTGGGGGATGTCTAGGTTTAATTTTCCTTGAAAGAAATGTTTGTAACACTTAGCTCTTTTTTGTGTAAATATATATCTAACTCTGATTTTTTCAACTATGTCTGGATATGCATCAA
Organism: Protopterus annectens; assembly: GCF_019279795.1. Classification (NCBI taxonomy): domain Eukaryota; kingdom Metazoa; phylum Chordata; order Ceratodontiformes; family Protopteridae; genus Protopterus; species Protopterus annectens. The sequence continues at coordinate 510,210,050 of NC_056738.1, read as the reverse complement.
ATAGCTCACAATTTTTGGCTACATATTTCTAATAGTTTGAGCATCTACACTATTCATAACTGGCAGAACCGTTGTATTATTTCTATTATCACCCTTATTTTTCTTTATACTACCATCTTTTTCTCTCTGTTCTAACACCTGTGATTTACATACCATAATTTCTTCCATGGGGTAATCTCTTGACAGCATTCTACTACAGAACTTATCCACTTCTTCTTGAATGACTACGTCATCTTTAGTCAAATTACTAATCCTCACTATTTGTCCTTTAACTATATTGATTTTTGTTTTCTTAGGATGCATACTGCTATAATGTAAGTAGCTGTTATTTTGAACCTCCCTTTTAAAATATTTTAGATGTTAAATTGTTTCCTTGTTTATAAATTGTTACAGCCAAAAAATTTATATTCTTATTATCTACTTACTGGTAAATTTCAAATAAGAACAAACATTGTTCATATATTCCAAGAAATATTCATAAGCTTCTATAGTGTCTCTCCAAATTAAAAAGACATCATCTATAAATCTGAATATCTTAACAATATTTTATTTAAACCTACTTTCTAAGATGTGACCCTTTTCCCAACCATGCATAAATAGGCTTGCATAACTTGGGGCCATAGCAGCTCCCATCGCTACTCCATTAGTTTGACAATATAGCTGGTCATTAAAGGACATAAAATTACTCAATAGAATAAAGTCCAATACTTGCATAATTATACTAACTGCATTATCTAAATATAGTTTGGACCTTATTAATTCCATCCTTACCATTTCCAAACCCTCTTCATTTGGAATCATGGTATAAAGTGATTTTATATCTAGAGTCACTAACAAATCAATATCGGTCACTTCTATATTTTCAATTTTATTTAGAAAGTCAAACGTATCTCTAACGTATGTACTAGTATCCATTACTACCTTCTGTAGATGTTTATCAGCAAAAATAGACAGACTTTCTGTCTTACTATTCATTCCTGCTACTATGGGTCTTAGGGTGGCTCATTTAAATCCTTATGGATCTTAGGTATTCCAAAGATCCTACTTACTTTTGGATTTTTTATTGTGAAGTAATTCCTTATTTTATCATCAATTCTACCAGAATTAAACCATTCTTCAATGCATGAATCTATCATAGCATACCTCTTTTTTACTTCACACAGTCACTCTTTTGTAGTAGCTAGTTGTAGATAACAATTCTTGCATCTTACTTTCATACACTTCTCTGTCTAGTACTACTAATACCCTCCCTTTGTCAGATTAAAAGATCAAAATATTTTCATTATTTACTAGCTTATTAAAACATTTCCATTCTTTGCTAGATAAATTATAATATTTATAAGCAGGTTTGTCTGTAAAGCATCAATTATTTGTTTTTCGCATGCATTTAAAAACATTTCCAGCTCTTTTTTAAGTGGTGGATTGTAAGTGCTTAGCTTAGACAAATAATTGCCCACATTATTCTTACTTTTGTACATTAAGTTAAAGTTTAACCTTCTAACATAGTCTCTCAAGTTATTAATAATATCCATTTTATTCGCCCTATGGGCTGGTGCAAAATTCCAGCCTCTACTGAGGACAATACTTTCAGTATCATTCAAATAATAACTAGACAAGTTAACAATTTTAAAATCAACTGTACCTAGGTTTTCCGATTTTGCTTTCCTTTCTTCCATTTCTTTTTCTGTGGCCCTCTGTTCACATACCCGTTTTTGGAAAGCTATTTTTTGAAAAGTTACTCCTCAACGATGTTGCTGTTACCTGGGCCCAGGTTCTTTCTTCTCCTTCTACCCTTTGATACACATTTATTTGTTGGTTATTCACTGGGTTCATTGTCTCTTGCTGCTTCTGCATTTGAATTTCACTTAGGTTAATGTTACAGGTATTCCCTGCAACATCTTATTGTTAGCAATACTGTATTTGCATCATTCTGCGATGAAGTTTGATTTCTATTTTTATGATATATTCACTCTGATCTCCTTAGAGTGTTCAAATCACTGACTTCAGCACAGCTCTGTGCGTACTGACGTCATCTGGCTTCCGGCTCACTAACTGTAGATACGCTGATGCCATACCTACTGCATACTCGGAGAGGTCCCGTTGAAGCTTTTTTAACTATTTTTTATGCAAAGCTTCATTTAATTTAATTAACTTGTCTTGAATTACACTCATCTTGCTGTCAAAATTGTCAACGGAAGTAATTTATTTTGCTTTTAAAAAGTTAGAACGAATTTTTTCATTCCATTCATTGATGGCGGTGTTATTATATGTTAGCAACAGTTTCATATACTGAAGACCAGTTTTTTGGTTTATATCTAGCCATTTATCGATGAGCTATTTTGGCAAATTGTTGCCAATAGGCAATTTAGTTACTCTAATACCTGGGTACCCTTTCTGATTTTATACTATAAGGAAAACTGCAAGGTTACACTCACCAACACTCCTGTGCTTCCAAATAGTTAAAGAAAAAATATATGAAATGCAGGCATGGTGGCACAGTATGCGTAGAGCGTATCAATCAACAGCAGTCTGTATAACACACAAATACACTAATACGCTAGCTGCGTACAGGAAGAGTTACCAATTAGTCAGTATCACCGTAAAAAGCAAAAGTATACCAAGTACTGTATCAGGCTTCTGTGGAACAATGGCTTGAAAACTCTTCAGCACCTCAAGTGTTCAACGGGACATATCCAAAGTTGTATAACAAAGAAAGCAAGTAAATGCAATGCAGACTTGTTATTCAACGCCAGTATGTGAGTCAGTGTATACAAAAATAAGCTATCTGCTTGTAGACGGAGTCAACAGTTAATTCAAATAAAGTAACTGATTCAAGAGCAAAACTTCAGAGGAACAATAGCTTGGAAACCTTCAATGACAAACCAAGCATTCAACAGAGTATATCCAAGGTAGTTTATTCATATAAAAATCGGCAAGCGCTTTCAACTAGGTCTTCATCAGGCCGTTAAACAATTTAGACTGACAAAGCACTCATATTTATAACAAAACATCACAGTAGCAACGATTAGTATTAGTGTATTTGTGTGTTATACAGACTGCTGTTGATTGATACGCTCTACGCATACTGTGCCACCACGCCTGATTTTATACTATGTTCAAAAAAGATATTGTCCCATTGCTGCTTTAATTTTGTTAAATCTTTCCCTATTTGAAGAAATATTTCAGAGTGACAAAGTGAGTCAAATCATTACTATTATTATTATAGGTTCATAGGTTCATAGATTAGTACTAAGATAACTGCCCTTGTGAGCCATTTTAAGCCTAGCCAATTATCCCCATTATTATTATTATTATTATTATTATTATTATTATTATTATTATTATTATTATTATTATTATTATCACTGTCATTATCATTACTATGTTGTTGTTGTTAACCTCATCCAAACAACATCAGGTCAAGTGATCCTTTAATTCATACCACTCAATCAAATGTCAAAGCAACAAATACCTCCAGAATGAAATCAATCAGTCCAAACTGTGTTAGTCTATGCAAAAATATACCTTCATTGAAATTAATAAAATGAAATAGAGAACCATTTTTTTCTACTGACGTTAACCCCATGTGCTTCCTATGTGCATACTTTGGCCTCCACATCCTCTTATTTAAATGCACTAACTCCATGATGGCACAATTATTGTGAAACAGCAAAAACAACTTCCATTGACAGTCTTCCAGATTGCACTTCTACAAATTCAAATCACAAGAAAGGAGTGCATATACACCAGTAAAATTAGTAAGATGCACCCTGAACCAGATTAAACACAAAACAAGATTTACATTGAAATTAAATGACACTTTCCAACACAAACACTTAAAAAATATTCTTTGAGTTATTTGATTTGATTGACACTGCTCAAAGTCCTTGACTGATGTGTCATTGATCACATTACATGCTCCTCATCTTAGCACCCGAACCATGGCAAGAGACTATTCATATGTTCAGGTTTGCAAAGGCAAAAATTAGGGAACACTTGTTCACTCAAACTTGTTTAACTGTTAGGTCATGTAACTGTTTAATACCCTCACTGGGCTATAATTATTTTTGAACCTTGCTTAGCTCTCTTTCCACTGTATGTTGTTTTGCCCCTCTTGTTTATAGAGTCTTACCAACATCTCCCCTTTCCTCTCATACCTTTTCTCATTTCACTTGTGTCTATCACTTTGCTTTCCTTTATTTTCTTAGTTATCAGTTTGTTTATTTGATAACCAGGTAATTGAATTGGTCCAAAGACCCTGTCTTGTTGCAGCCTGGGGTAGGACACAAAATGCACTGACAATTTTGGCAAGAAAAAATATACAATAAAAAAATCCAGATTTGTCACACACATCATGGATACATAAAGCAGTCAGTAAATAAAACATCTATCTTTCCACCTGTAGGCCTGCCAAACATAACTTCATGTAAGGATCACTCTTTGGTGAGATTGGTGACATGGTCACACTGTATGTGGCCAGTGTGAAAAGACATGTAGTGAAAAATGTTAAGTCCTGATTGACATATGACTGTGCAGTATGGCTATCAAAGTGATATATTACAATGCACCGAGCAGGCACTGGGTATGCAGTATATAAGGAAATGAGCAGCCAACCATGAATGCTAACACAATTAACATATAGATAGGCAGTATGTCAAGAGTGCCTATTTAAGGAGTGTTATACAAGTATACTAGTAAGAGAGAGTACTAATATGTCCCAGTGAAAGCACAACTTGTGTTTTATTTATTTTTTTAGTGGAGCCACCCCTTACACACACACACACACACACACACACACACACACACACACACACACACACACACACACACACACACACACACACACACCACTCACAAACACAAGCACACACATGCAAAATCATATAAGCCTTCTGTAATATTAGTCATACAGGGTAATCACTGCTGTTTTAGCACTACAAGTACGTAACTGTTATGCCCTACACATGTTGGCTGCAGTGACAGCAGTACAGGCCACTATGTGTAAATCATATGGTAAGCCCCTAGATTATTGTGATATTAATCACAGAATACAAAACTCAGATGAGATGCAAATGAATAATAGTATACACAAATTGGTGTGAATACTTTGACATTTTTAAAGATATGGAACTGGATTGATCATTGCAGTATACCAATCTAACTTCAGAGATATATAGTACGTACAGTAGTCTGTGTGTAACATGAAACAGCAGTGTTCCCAAACGTAAGACTGCAAGAGCATCATTCTGGTAAATAGGGCAAGTCTTCTGTGATCTCTCATCATTGATATATAACCTCCTACATTGCCTTGTGTATTGCTGCAATAAAGTATATAAGCATTAACAAGAGAAGGTCCCCATAATGTACTTAAAGTGCTACTAACATGCATAACTTCTCAGTTGTGTACCTCATTTCAAAATGTTGTATTATACTCCCAACACTAGATGTGCCAGTAAGATATATGGCTAATGGGCAGCTGGATCATGTGGCCTGTTTAAGTCATTAGCACCACTATTGCTACTTCCAGCACTGCTAATGTGTGCGTCTAATGCACACTGTCACCCACTATGTGCCTACCAGCCTAGTATACTCCCAGCCAATGCTAGCACTATCTGTTTTTAACCAATCAGTGCAGAGAAAAGGGAAAGATTGGTACATAATCCATTTCCTGTTTTCTAGCCTGAGCACACGCCGACTGATGCACAATTCTGTTTCTGAATTGAGTAACTCTCAGCTCAGCAGTCAGAATTGCTGTCTACACTATAACTATAACTTGTTCTCACTTTGGGTGGTGACTCTGCCTTTGACCCTCTGTTGTCTTCAGTACACAGATAATGCCAGAATGTAAGAAATGTCTTCATAGTGCAGAACCTTAGTGCCATTATATACCTTCCAGGGAAGCAGACAGCTTTTGTATTACAATTACAGATAAAATGAAAATCTTTGCCAATGCTCACTACCCTTACTGCATCCAGTAAAGGAAATACAAAACTACTTTTCATTAACAGTCACAATCCTTTGTCTCCATGCATGTACTGTGTTTGCAAATCTGTTTTAGGCTTCAGTGTAGAAACTTAACTCTTCTGTACATCTGCCTGTCAGCATCAATCAAATCAGCTCAACTGGCTTCCCTTGGTTGTTTTTCTCAATTTGAACTTAATAGCATGGTAAAGGACTATCTTCTTGTATACCATACTGTGTTATATATGACTGCTTAGAGCTTTTCTCTCCAAGACACTACTCAAACCTTTTTCTTCCAGTGGACATCTGAATCAACAAAATGCAAACAAATACATTTAAAAGAATTCCTCACATCCTTACAAAAATAGATATAGCCCTCCTACAGTTAAAAAAAGTAGATAACATTCAGTGGATTCAGAATCAAGATACTCAAGTCTACAGAGTAGCATGCCTTCTGCCTTAGAGAACAACCATCCTATTCTACTCATGACATGGTTCCATCAAGAGCAAAACAGACAGGCTAAGTTTACAATAACAGTATTAGACTCACTTGACAAGTTGTCTAATACTATCATTATACAAGTACAGATGCATAAGGCTGTTTTGGATGTGAACGAATGCTTAGCTAGATGTGGACTTGTGAATCCTAAAATTTAACTTAGTAAGGAAAGTACACATGCAGCAACATTTATTCTTTTGTTGCATAAATGACTTGAAATGAGAGGTGAATGCAGTAAGAGTTTGGGGCAATTTGCTATCATTAGGATGAGGATTCCAGTATGACAAACCTCTAACAGAAAATTTATTAGCAGTGATCGTTAAGGAGCACTAAGGAATTATGAGACAGATAGCAAAGGAAACGGTTAATGTCAGCATTTGTGTTCACTGTCAAACTAAAAGCAGATGCTGCAGTGTTCTATTCATTTATAGATTAGTGCAAAGAGTACAATCTTCACCTGTAGAAATGCTAAGACACCCAGCCTTCTCTATTGTGTAGCAGTGACAATGCCTCCAGTGTGCCCCTGTAATAAATCTGTAGATATTTCCATTGTCATTTTTGTTGGTTATTCAGAGTTTGCAATGATTACTGAAGTCCCCAGTGAATTCATACCTCTCAGCTGTCCAGATTTGCATATAATATCCAGATTTTTGCCTCACATCTAGTCTGTTCCTCATAAAATTTGTGGTTTTCTGGCAAATCACTGAAGATTGAAGTCACTAAACAATGACATATATTTGAGTTTCAGACTTCAAATCCTTCAGAAAATGCATATTAACACAAATTATTTCATCCTAACAAATTTCTCAGTTTATAAGAGCATTATTTTAGGATTTGTCCACATTTCTTGCACTAAGAGATTGACAAGTATGCGATGATGTGATCATGCATGGACTATGTATTTTTTCATGTATATCACATTCCTGGCACTAACACAGCTAATATTCAGACCGCTAGCTGCCACTTTAATAGAATCATGAGGGCGACTTAACTAAATACAGTGAAGTCTAAAGATTAAGGTGTGTATCTCTGCTGAGACAAAAGGAAATTAAAGAAGTCATCCACTTAAAAAAAGATAGTAAGAAAATCTTTGTATTTCTATTAGAGATGGAATTATTTTAAATGAAAAGCATTATGGAATGGAGGATGTGTTATTTTTATATGATTTTATGCAAGCACAAGAAACCTTCAGAAAATGAGAAAAATATTTGAAGCTGCATTTACTGGCAGATTAAGGGTTTTTCAGTGCAAGATGATTATATTCACAGAAGGGAGATACCTGTGAAAATGTCAAGGCTAAGACATTAGAAGGTCAAAGGTTCATGAAAAGTAAGCTGCAGAATTGTATTCATAATAATAACTGTGACAGTGGGAGGAAGATATCAGATCCTCTACCTCTAAACTTGGCAAATAAGTGCCTACACTTGTGATAGAGTTACCTGAAGATAATCAGTTGTGATTCAACCACCTACAATGAAATCTGTTAACTTAACAAATGCAGGACCTTCAAACAAAGATGTAAAGAAATCATTTGGACTAAATAATTATCTGTTGTGTGCTAGTTTTTAAAATGGACTGTAGAATCATTCCTTTCCACATGGAAGTTGTTCTTAGAAAGTCACCAAGACAAGCTGCCCAAGTTTACTTCTGGTTTCTTCCTGCTTGATGAAAGAAATGATTCAAACACCCCTCACCTGTTTGCACATTTGCTTGAAACTGCTCTGATATGCTTAACTGTTCTGATTACATAAACTCTTCCTATTTTGACTGATCTGAAATTGTATTATGCCTTCACTTTTAAATGTAAAAACAAAACTTTTTTTTTTATTTCTTTCCTTCTTTCTTTTTGTGTATGACATTTTTTGTATCTATACAGCCTGGGCCTGAAAGTGGCCATTTGTCATTATTGCCCCCCAAAAAAATAAAAATTAAAATACAGGTCCTGGTTGGAGATTTAGAAAGGATTATCATGAGTGGGAAGCCTTAACGTGAGTGCTTTTCTCCTCACATTAACTCTTTCTGATTCATAGTCTACCCTAATGCTTAAGTTTCCCACAAGCAGAAACCTCAGTATGGAGGACGGTCCTGCTAGTCTAGCCATATGCTAATGCAACAGTCTGGGGGGAGTGTCTAATGCTAATAAGCCATGTGATCTCACCTGGAAATTCTAGCTGTTCATAGGTTCATAGGTTTATACTAGGCTATCTGCCCTAAGGCATTTATAAGCCTAGCCCAAAGTTTTGTGGCTTACGCCACCCCTTATATGAAAAAATACTGTGCCCATTAGTTTGTTGTGCCTCTGTCCAGCAGTGACACAGAGATGATTCAGGGGTAAACCTCGATCTCCCATCCACAGGTCAAGATTTCTCTTGAACAGAGCCAGCGAGGTGCTCTGCCTCACATGGACCAGGATTTTATTCCACAGCATAGGGAGTCTCTGAGTGATAAATCTATCCCTCCAGCACGTCCTATTTATATCCATGCTAAGGTTTAAGTCGCTTGCTCTAGTGGTTTTGGAGGATTTGGATTTTTTGAGGTGGAGCATGTCCATTAATTCCGGGTTGGACATGGCCTTGTATGTCAGGCACATGTCACCTCTGAGCAGATGGTATGCGACTGAATAGAGCTGGAGTTTCTTCAATCTGGCAGCATATGACAGATACTGGAGTCCCTTTATCCTTTTGGTGAAGAACTTTTGGGGTCTCTCCAATTGCTACAGATGTCGGGTGAGATACATCCCGAATGGGGCATTGTACTTGATCATTGGTCTGATAAGTGAAGAGTACAGGGGAACAATGACCTCACTAGATCTGGATGTGAATCTCTTCATGATCAGGTGGGCAATGTAGAAGGTCTTTCTAACCACTTTAGCAATGTGAGTGTCAAAAGAAAGGCCACTGTCAACCTGGGTCCCCAGGTCCCTGATAACCTCTTCTGTGCTTAGTGGATTGCCACCTATATGGTAGCTTGGGGTTACCTTGTTTTTCCCGAAGGGTATGACTATACATTTTTTGGCGTTTAACTTCAGGCCATGGCTCTAGCACCAGCTATCTGTTTCCGTGAGTCCCTTCTGAAGGATATCCGTGTCCGATGCACTTTCCACTATGGCCCAGTTTGCAGTCGTCTGCAAACTTTATCAGCCAAAGTCCTCCCATGTTGGTCTGTACTTCTGAGAAGTAGATGCCAAACAATAGGGGCCCAAGGACCGAGCCCTGTGGGACACCACTTGTGACCGGCTTGGAGTCTGACATAGCGCCAGCAACTCTAACCCTGTGGGTTCTGTCCTTAAGCCAGTTTGCAACCCATCTTGTGACATATGGGTTTACATTTAAGCTGGTAAGTTTTTCTACAATACCCGAGTGGGGTATTGTGTTGAAAGCCTTTGCAAGGTCAAGGTAGGCTGTATGGACTGCCTTTCCCTCATCAATGGCCTTGGTGACTGTTTCGAAGAAGTCGACCAAGTTCAAAAGGCATGATCTGCCCTTGACGAAGCCAAACTGGGTCGTGTCCAATGTCTGCAAGTGCCCTATATCTTTGTTTATGAGCTCCATTATGATCCTCTCCATAGCTTTGCAGACTAGACTTGTTAAGCTTATGGGGCGGTAATTACCAGGGTCTGTAGAGGCACCGCCTTTGTGGAGTGGGACCACAGTTGCCGTCGCCACTCCTTGGGCACGTATCCTGTGGTAAGGCTGAGATTAAACAGCTGCCTTATGTGCGGGTTTAATTCCTCATTTAGCTCGTGTAGCACACAGCCAGGGACACCATCCGGTCCCATTGATGCTGTGTTTTTAGCTTTAGAGAGAGCAGCTTTCACCTGCGCATTTGAGATGTCTGGGAGGCTACACTCCGCTGGGATAGTTATCTCTCCTTTAGGGGAGAGGGGATGAAGTTTGCACTGAACCTGTCTGCCAGTATGTTGGCAATGTCTGTGGGTTCAGTGATTTTTGTATCATTTTGGACTAATTCTGAGCATATCTGGGAGTTTCCACCCAGGTTCCTAACATAGCTGAAAAAGGCCTTATGATTGTCCTTTGAATCCATGGCAATTTTCCTCTCAAAATTGGCCTTAGTTGATTTTATGAGTGCTCGTATTTTTTTACTAATAATGATCAGGGGTGACTTCCCTTTTATGGATTTTGTTCTATCATGTAATAGCTTTCTCCTCTTATTCTAAAGTTTGTTAATGGCTGGGGTCCACCAGACTGGACGTTTGCCCTTTGTGGAAAGAGTCTTGGTTTTATTTGGGATTGCCTGATCCATGCAGTCCTGGAGGTGTTCATGGAAGGCATTTGTAAGGGTTTCCACAGCTTGGGTTGTGGTTTCCACTGGCTCAGGGGCCTTGAAGGATACCACACCAGTCTTGAGTAGTGTGAAGTTTGCTTTAGAGAAGTTCTTCACTGTGGTCTTTTTTGTTTGGGGTGGGGGCAGGATGTGGATTTCCAGTGAGATTAGTTTATGATCAGATCTCACCAATGAGGGATATACTTCCGGTGTGGAGCATTTTGTCCCCATGTTTGTGATAATGAGATCTAGTATATTTTCTCCTCTCGTGGGAACAGTGACTAGCTGTTCCATGGCATTTGAATTTATGAACTCCAGGAACCGTTGGGCTAGAAAGTTAGGGCTTGAGTAATGTTCCCAGTCTATATTCGGGTAGTTGAAGTCACCCAATATGATGGTGTTTGGAGATACATTTATACCCTCCAGTGTCTTCAGGAAGGCTGTGTGGGGTTCCTGAGTTTGGGAGGGTGGACTGTAGCAAGCTACAATTTGTAGAGCAGTTTTGCCTATGGTTAGTTGCACCTGGATGGTTTCTGAAGCTTCATGCGTTGCCACCAACCTGGAGGTGTGGGTATCCTTTATGAATATGGATACACCCCCTCCTTTAGTGGTGTGGTCTGGGTTTTGGGGCCGGAACGCATGATATGAGGTAAAACCTAATAGTGCCGGGGTGCTCTCAGGAGCCTTGAACCAGGTTTCAGTTACAGGACAGACATCGATGTTCTCCATACTGAGAAGGGCCTCGAGTGCGTGCATTTTGAGATTTAGACTTCTGGCATTGAGCAGCATTACCCTCAGTTTCTTCCCATTTTTGTTTTCTAGGGTGGTAGGTTTAGAATTTGAGCCTTGCCTAAAAAAGGCACTATGGGGGTGGCAAGAGCCTTAGCCAATATCCGGAATCCCACGGGTGAAAGGTGCAAGCCGTCCCTTGTGAAGCAGCGTGGCTTGTCAAGCATGTCATCCCAGGCAGACAGACACTGGATCCCCTTTGAATGACACCAGACATTAAGCCAATTGTTAAAGCTGATCATCTTGTCTCTATATTGTGGCATCATTCTTGGTGAAGGAAGGATACTGCTCAGGGTCAGGGTCATACCTGCCTGGGCTACATAATCAGAGAGCTCCTCTATGTCTCTTTTCATGTAGTCCAGGGAAGTACATCTCAGGTCATTCACACCAGCATGGACAATGACTGTGTCATATTTGTACTTGCCGTGGAGTGACCCGAGTGCTTGTGTTATGTGGCGGATTCTAGCGCCCGATAGGCAGCTTACTGTGATCCTCTCCTTGTTCAGCCTGGTGAGTGGGACGTCAGTGTGTCTGACTATGGAGTCACCTATGACAAGTATGTTTGGTGTTGTATTTGGCCTTAAGGGCTGTGACTGCTTTGCACACTGATTTTGTGGTTTATGTGTTGCTTGTGGGGTGTCTTGAGGTAGCAGTTGTTTGGGTGTCTGCTTTGGAGGCCTCTGCTGTTTAGGTAAATTTTTACTCAGAGCCTCCGAGTATGTCTTTGTGTGTTTATGTGTTTGATTCAGTGGTGTGGTAGCATTATGTGAGGCTGGTTTTGTGGTGTGTGTAGTTGCCTTCTCCTCCTGTCTGGTCTTGCCAGTCCTGAGTTGAGAGAGCTCAGCCTCCAGTTTGGCTAAATAGCTGCATCTCTCGCAAGTATTTGTGTTATGTGGGAGGAGGAGAGGCTTGTCTGTGTACATGAGGCAATTATAACATTGCCTCAAAATTCCCAGATTCACCAGCTGGACTGGAGAGGAGATTGACAACTGACCTTTGGACATGCTAGAATAATATTGGGAATTCCTTAATAATTGAAAACAAGGGCCAGTGGGGAGTGAGGGTGTAGTGCTTTTAATTTTTAGTGCTGACTTATACAATTGCTTTAGTGAGCAAGTGCCAGGTAACTTGAGTGCAATGTGTTACAAGTAACTAAATGCAAAAACGACAAACAGTAAATTTCTTTCAAGTGAAACAAGGAAATAAGTACAGTAAGCAATGAAGATATCACTAGTGATCCACAGAAGCACTGAGAAGCTGCGTATTAGGTGGAATTAGCGTTCCAGGGAAATAACAAGCAAACAAACAACAAGCATATAAACAAAGCTAGATTCAGCATGCCTGGATCTAGTCTATGCTACAGCAAACAAGGTGTACCAATTCCAGTAAGATACAGTTCAAATATTCAGGCACTATAAACCTTTAACCAGAAATTCCCAGCTCAGAAGGGCAGAGTCCAGCCTCTTCTCCTACAAGAGTGGAGACCACGAACCTTCTTAATGTAAAATAACTGGCCTGAAGCCCAAGTGCTTAAACCAGAACTAATACACTTGGACACTGGGCTCTCAATCAGCAGTTCCCAACTTAGAAGGATGAAAGCTACCTGTCCTGCCACCACAGTGCTTGCCACAAACCTTCCTAATGTAAAACAACTGGTCTGAAGCCCAAGTGCTTAATCCAAAAGACTTAGAATGATAGCTACACTTGATTCACTTAGCAGCATAAAATGTCACTTGACAGAAAAAATAAATGCCATCAAAAGATAGTGGTCACCCATTCACTCTTATGGAAGTAGTCGCAAATTAGTTTCTAAAAATGAATGAAAAAATAATCCGGTTTGCAAACAAGTATCAGAAAAGGTTAAAGAGAAACCTGAAAAATCCAAAAATATGAAAAAATAATCAAAGGTGGCACAATGATGCAGCTGTTAGCATTGCTGTCTCAGAGTGCCAAGTTCTCTGGTTTGGATCCTAGCTGAGGGGCCTTCTGTATACTGTTTTTATGTCTTACCTGTGTCCATGTTCTTTTTAGTACAGAATCCGGTTTATTGTCACATTCCAATGACATGCCAGTAGATTAACTGGTGATACATGAATTGCCAATGGGTATGTATTAAATTTGCGGTAGCGTTGTCGCCTCACAGTAAAACGTTGTCCCGTTCGATTCTCAGCTAGATCGTCTTCTGTGTGGAGGAATGCATGAATGGGCGTACCTTCTTTGAAGGTTGTGTGCCAGGGCCGGCAACTCGGCACGTAAAAATCTACTGCGAATCATTAGCGGACCGGAGTTCCGCTGTGGTGACCCCTAAAAGGGAAAAGCCGAAAGACACAACAACAACATGTGTTAAATATGGGTATCATACAACAGACTGGCATCCCATCCAGAACTGGTTCTGTATTTTCCATTCATTCTTTACCAGGCTCTAGCTCACTGGCAGCTGTGAGTAAGATGAAAGAGTACAGAACAATATCTGACTGAATCACAAAAGTGAAACAGGACAAAAAGCTGTACCGTTTAAAGGATAAGGATGTAAAGAAGGTAATGTGAGTAAAGTGAACTGTGCCAGTTAAAGCTCAAGAAAATGGAGAAAGCAATCATAATAGTGAAGGCCAAACACAGGAAAGCAAAAAGATGGTATAGAAGGTGGATAGTACATGTTGCAGATATGTCAGCAAAGACAAATTAAACAAATAAATTATAAAGCCTTCATAAAGTAGAGGGAAGATAAACTCAAGGGTTTGTGAAAGAGAAGAGATGTCTGTGCTCATGTTTGTATGTATGTATGTTTGAGTACGTGTGTGCATATATACCAAGATATCTGTATTTTTGAAGCTATCTAAAACATGCACTACAAGAATAAATCCTCCAAAGCACAAAGATATGTCATCAGAGAGAGGTAATAGACAGTATTTCAGAAATATAACAGGAAGGGAATATTGAAGGATTAAAATTTTACTGCATTTGAAGTCTATATTTGGTCATAGTGGTAAAGCCATTATTATAGCCATTCATACTATGACATTACTAAAACTATAGCATAAATGTTAATCACAGTAGTTCTTACGTTATGCTTTGCCTCTCATAAAGATATAAAAATTGGATCCAGTAAATAAAATTTGTTGTCAGCGCATGGCTTATCACATTGCTTTCACTTCATGTATATAGTAATTTCATGGGCTTTAAAACTCCTTTTGAAAAAGAAATTAGTATGATATGCTTAAGTAACATAGAGGTGTAGGCATATTACATATTATAAATGCAACATGCATGCACAGACATACATGAGTAATGACTGTAATGACTGTAAATTATGAAGACAAAGCAAAGAAAAGTTAATGTTTATGCAGGAATGGTTGTATGCAGGTCAGATATTGCCAGCTCAGGGATATGAGTGGATGTTGCAACACTGAAGCAGGAGTTGCTGTTGATGGGGTCTTGATTGAAATGAAATGGCAAACCCCACAATCCTAATGAGTGAAGGGCCTCTGAGCATAAATGCTAGCTGAATGACAGCAGGTTCTCTGATACTAATGATAAGTCTCTGCACACAAGAAAAATCACATGCTACAGAGGTAACACATTTTTCTGATAAATGGCCTTCACTAACTCTGACAATGATGGTAAATATTATACAACTCAGCTGCAATAGATTAGCGGGGACCGTGACTTCCATAACTATGCAGCTCCCAAGATTCATAATGTAACAGCATCTTTATTGAGCTAGAAATTTGTGTTTAAAAGCTCTGAAAGCATGTTGTTTTACTACAAATTATAGTTCTCATATTTTTATTATATATTCCTTTTTTCTGCATAGTCTATTTTATATTATATATTTGTTTTATACTGACATTCCTAACTGTGTTCCACTTCCCATTGCTTAACAATTCTTTCAGATCTTGAAATAAAGCATTAATTTAAGTAGTCCATAAGTGAAAAATGACCTCCATGACACACTTCCTGCAGTACAGAAGGTTGTTGGGAGCTGTCAAAAGGTCACCCTTGTCTTTTTTCATACATAGTCATAAGAGTATATAGTGTTGTCATTTTATAGCTGGGATAAAAAACAGATTTTTTATGCTTCTTCTAGGAATTCCTTAGCTCGGGTAGATTTAAAGATGAGCTCTATAAAAGTATGAAATATTGCTGCTCTAACCATAATTTATCAAACTGCAAGACATATGAAAGTAAAATGCAGGACCTGAATTTTAAAACAAAACAATGGCATTTAAAATTCTAGCATCAGCATTACAAAACAAGGAGTCTGAAGTTCATTTATGAAGTAAATAGAAAAGAAAATCTAATAGGAGCTATCAAAAATGTTAATTTTTTGAGGGAAAAATAATGACTCTGTTATGTTGTCAATGAAAGAAGCATTTGTCAGCGTCACAGTCTCTTTGCAGCACATTGACATTTAGTATTGCTTGTATATAATATTATGTATTTATTATTATGTCAAAGCACAATGCATACTTTGGTTTAAATATTACAAGTGGCAGGCTTCATATTTCTGAGGTGCTCAGAAAAAATGCTTGTGTCATGAATTGTGAGAGAAAATACTGAAGACTAAAAAAATTGTAAGATGATGTTTGTTACTTAGATGGTTTTCAGCAGCCTTGCTCTACATTACTTGACTCATGAACAAAAGCTGTACGTGGCCCAGAAGTAATATGCACAGTCAATGTCATGCCTAATTTTTAGTTATAAGAAAAACATCATGACACTCATTAAGTGCTGTGAAGATATAAATATTTTAATTGTCAGATCAAATAACTGAAAACCAACACAATTAAAAGAAAGCATTTTATGTTTAATTAAGTGCTCTTACCATGGTTTATATATTTTCCCTACATTTTAACATACTGAACAGTTTTGCAGCTTAGGTTCATAGATTAGTACTAAGCTAACTGCCCTTGTGAGCCATTTTAAGCCTAGCCAATTATCCATTGCGAGACTCAAACTCTGCACCTTGTGCTTGCAAGGCAAACACCTTAACCATTAGGCAACCCTCCCGATCCCTTGCCTTGCAGGTTCACAAAAAAGTTGTAATAATAATAATAATAAATTTGACTTGGGTCTGACAAATAGCAAGATAACTGTAATCATATTCATGATGAAGTATAAAGGAATGGTTGTGCTGCAGGAAATTATAGACTGTAGATATTGAATACTGAAAGGCTGTGATGCAAAGGACAACAAATTAAACTAAGGTTGTTAATGGTGGGCGGCCATATTTACAAAGTACTTATTCTACTTTTACTAATAATCTACAATGTTAGAATTGGACATTTTTGCTCCAAATAATGATATCACAGCCAATGTTAAGCACATCTGTTGCGTAAATGCACAATAAAAAATTATGTAACCCCTGAAATGAGATCCCTTAGATGGGATTTTAAAAACTGGAACTCACACTGCAAATAAATGGCTAAGTTATTTACTGTTAGTAATGGTAAACACCAAAGAACATGGGAGAGGACTTTATGAAATAGGTTCATAGTTAGGTACTAGGCTAAAGACCACCAGGGCCTTTATAAGCCTGGCCATGCAACCCAGCCCATTTGTGGATCCAAGTAACATGGGCAGTTATTTGGAAGGGCACGTTAGGAAGTTGCTAAAGGTTTAGTGGGGGTGATATGTTAGGGAATATTTACTGTCAGACTCTACGAATCAGATAAATGGGGGGGGGCCAGATCAGAAGTGAATTTTCAATTTCCCATCCAATGGTCATGATTAGCTTTGAATAGGTTAAGGATGGACTCTGCTTAATATGGATGTGGAGCCTATTCCAGAGTGTAGGGATGCTATGAGACACATATCTGTGTCATCAGTATGTTCTATTTATATCATAAGCAAAGCTTAAATCCTTGGATCTAATGTTTTTGATGCTATTCACTTTGTGGATGTGCAAATGTTCCATCAGAGCTGGATCTGAGGATGCCTTATATGCCAAGCATAGACTGCCTTTCAGTAAGCGCTAGGTGACTGAGTATAGAGAGACAGGGCTTTAAGGCAATCTGTACTGGATGATGTGCTAATATTCTGGATTATCTTGGTAAGGAACCTCTATGGGCTTTCTAACTACTGCAGTTGTCTGGTCAGGTACATGCAGAAGGGGAACTGAATTCAATGATGGGTCTGATAAGGACTGACTAAAGTGATACTTCAATTTCCTTGGACCTGGATGCCATACCCTTACTTATATGTTGGGCAACATAGAATGATTTTCTTACTACCTTGGCTATATGTTGGTCAAAGGCCAGATGACTGTCTACATATATCCCTAGATCCATAACTACTGGATCAACTTTTAAGGATGTAGTATTGATGGAGTAATTAACCTGGGTGGACTTTTTCCCAAAAGGCATTATAATGCAGTTCTTGGCACTAAGTTTTAATCTGTGGTTTTGGAATCAGATATTTGTCTGTGTTAACTTCTTGTAGGATGTTAGTGTCACGAGGAGAATCTATGATAGCTCCCAGTTTACAGTCATCTGCAAACTTGGTGAGCCAGAGGCCCTTGACATTAGCCTTGACCTCTGAGAAGCAGATGCCAAACAGGACTGATCTCTTGGTGGAGGTGGTCTCACCAAGCCTGACTTCTTGGGTTTATCTATGAGCCAGCTGGCAATCCAGTGCATTATGTAGGGATTTATGCCTTGTTCAGTGAGTTTTTCAACAATACCTGAGAGAGGTATTGTATCAAACACCTTATTAGGTCTAGGTAGGCAGTATGGATACTTTTCCCCTCAGCCATTGCCTTGGTGACACTTTCAAAAAAGTCTACCAAGTTAAGTAGGTGGCCTTTGACAAAACTAAACTTGGATGGGTCCAGTGTTTGTAGGCTGCTAGTGTCTTTGTTGATCATTTCTATGGTAATTTGTTCCATGGCTTTACATATTAGACTAGTCAAATGAATGGGTCTCTAGTTTCCAGGCTTGGTTGATGGTCCACCAATGTGAAGAGGGATAACTGTTGCAGTCCTCCACTTACATGGTGCATAGCCTGTTTTGAGGCTGTAGTTGTAAAGCCACTCAAGTGATCCTGATTGGTCATGCTTCAGGTTACTTAGAGGTAACCCGGGATATTGTATGTGCCCATTGAGACTGTGTTTTTGGTCTTAGTGAGCACCACTGTCACCTGCTCTGTGCTAATAGTGGGGGGGATTATGCTAGTAGGGATTTTACTGAGAGAGGCTGGGGGACAGTGGAGAGTGAAGTTTGAGCTGAATTTGTCAGCCATCAGAATAGCTATGTCACTGTTCAGTGAAGGTGGTACCCTTTACCACCATTTCAGTGCACAGCTGAGAGCTACCTTTAATGTTTCAGACATAGCTGTAGAAGGCCTTGTAGTTGTCTCTAGCCTGAGAGGCTGTCTTGACCATATAATTGGTTTTGTTGCATTTAATTAGTCCTCTTAATTTCCTGTTTAGTTTAATTAGTTAGCAATCATCATTGTGAGAGTTGCTCTTTCTGATTTTGGCCATGACATTTTTCCTTTTGTTATATAGCTTGTTAAGGTTAGGATTCCACCAGTGCATTTTTTTTGGAGGGGGGTTGAATTGGGCTTACTTCTGGTAAGTACCGTGGCCTTAATACAGCCATTTACATACAATTCCAACTCCGGGTTTAGAGGTGATTGAATTTTGACAAACTGTCACTAAATAGGATTTAATTTGCTTTAGAATAGTTGTTAACTGTTACAGGTTTGTTGGGTTTTCCACATTGATTTTTTATTTTGAAGGTGACATCGTTGTGATCCAACTTCACCACTGAAGACATGATATAGGAGGGTGCAGTTCTGTCCCATATTGATGAGTACTAGGTCCAAAATGCTTGAACCTCTGGCTGGAGTGTGCACTAAGTGTGCACTATCTAGTCCAACATATTTGTTTTAATAAAGTCCAGGAAATGTTGTGCCTGCAAGTTGGAGGCAGTGTATAGAGGGGTGTGAAGACCTACCATTGCTAACCAGTAACCAAGGAGCCTCAATCCTCACCACTGGCAACAGTGGAGGAGACGTTTACTAGGAGGATAACAGGTACAAACACAGTATTTATAGATTCAGCTCTCTGCATCAAGTACAATTTCCCTTAAGAACACACAGAGACCACAGTCAGTCTGGGGCTGGTTTCTCACTCTTTCTCCAGATCTCCAGTAGGATTCCCCACTGACACAACTATAGAGTTGAGATCTCAGCTGAGTGACCAAACCAAGACTTCCATTACCCTCTCTGTTTAACCAGTGCTTTATGTCCCTGTCCAAGTAGCTGACACACACACTCTTTCACGTTTTATTCACACACAAACATGCCTGGGAAAGGCTAGCACAGATTTAATAGCTATGCCCCCTTCTGCCCGGATTATAAGGTGGTTTTCACTGCCACCAGTCACTCCTGCCAGCTACCTTAAGGGTCTTCCAAGGGTACCTAATATACTGAGTGATACTAATATTAATACAAATGGTAGTTTGACCAAGAGCATGGCTATTCGGAGTGGCCCACACAGTGTCACCAAATAAATATGCAAGTACTCTCAAAACTTAAATATCTCTACACAGATCAGCCACAACGAAAGGTTTAAATATATTTAATAATAAATAATAAAAGAACAAGACAATTTATTCACAGTGATATCAGAGTTCAAAACCACAGGAAATATTTAAAATAACATTGCAATATGGGTTCACACAAATAAATAAAAAAAAAATCTAAAGTAAGTTTCACTATATTCCTGACTGAATCTAAAAGAATTATATTATTCATAGGTTCATAGGTTGGTACTGGGCTATCTGCCCGAAGGCATATATTAGCCCAGCCACGTTGTGCAGTATTCACCACCCCTTTAGTAGTTCCCTAGACCCTTGTACTGGCAGCTAGTACCCTTGGCCCCTATCTAGTAGTGCTGTTGGTGTGATCCCCAGTGTGAACTTTCTGTTACGCATCCACTCATCAAGGTTCCTCTTGAAGAGTGATAATGAGGGGCTATGTCTTATGTAGATCGGGACCCTGTTCCATAGTAAGGGAAGTCTCTGCGATGGGAATCTATCCCTCCAGCATGTTCTATTCATTGTTGTGTTGAGGTTTATGTCCCTAGAGTGTGTAGCTATAGTAGATTTGGTTTTGCTAAGATGGAGCATGTTCAACAATTCTAGGTTGGACATGGCTCTGTACGTTAGACAGAGATCGCCTCTGAGAAAGCGGTATGCAACAGAGAACAGTCTTAGCTTTTTCAATCGTGTTGCATAGGGCAACTGTTTGAGGCCAGTAATCCTCTTGGTTAGGTACCAGCTGCTGGAGATGTCTAGGCAGATACATTCCAATTGGTGCATTGTACTCAATAATGGGTCTGATGAGGGAAGAGTAGAGAGGCACCATTATATCCTTAGATTTTGATGCAAACCGTTTCATGATCAGATGGGTCACATAGAAGGATTTTCTAACCACTTTGGCAACATGGTTATTAAAGGAAAGCTGACTATCTACTTGGGTCCCTAGATCCCTTATTTCTTCTTCAGATTTCAGGGGATTACCTCCTATGTTGTAGTTTGCGGGTACTCTGTTTTTTCCAAAGGGGATTACTACGCATTTTTTTGCATTTAGCTTGAGACCATGGCTTTGACACCATGCATCAGTCTCATTTAGGTCCTTCTGGAGGATCTCCATGTCGGCTGGAGACTCTATTATAGCACCCAGTTTGCAGTCGTCTGCAAACTTAGTCAGCCACAGCCCTTCCATGCTTGCCTGTACTTCTGAAAAGTATATGCCAAACAGGAGGGGCCCCAGGACAGTGCCCTGAGGCACACCACTCATTACTGGTCTGGATTCGGACATAGATCCCGCTACTCTTACTTTATGGGATTTGTCTGAGAGCCAGTTTGCGATACATCTTGTGACATAAGGGTTTATGCCCAGGCTGGTGAGCTTATCAATAATACCTGAATGGGGAATGGTGTCAAATGCTTTAGCAAGGTCAAGGTAAGCCGTGTGTACCTCCTTTCCCTTATCTATAGCCTGAGTAACTGTCTCAAAGAAATCCACCAGGTTCAGGAGGCATGATCTGCCCTTGACGAAGCCGAACTGTGTGGGGTCCAGCGACTGGAGATTCCCAATCTCTCCATTTATGAGTTCCATAATGATTCTCTCCATAGCCTTACAGATCAGACTGGTCAGGCTTATTGGTCGGTAGTTCCCAGGGTCAGTTGTGGCCCCACCCTTGTGTAGTGGGACCACCATTGCCGTGCGCCATTCTATGGGCACATATCCCTAGTAACTTACTATTAGAGCAAGGCAGATGTGGTGAATGGTTCTTGTTGTCAAGTCCAAGACAGAAAGCAGAATGCTCTGGGTCACTGAGAGACTTCCTAAAATAATATCTAAAATATTACTGCTGGGAAAGCTTGCAGAATGACATCGCTTCTTGTCATCTGACTTCTAGTTCCCAGGCAAAAGCCCCATTGCTAAAGATGGCAGCATTTAGCATCTACCTGTAAAAATACCCAGACAAGGGCTTTTTTTCATATCTGTGGCAGGTGCTGGAAGTCATAAAACAATTGCATTCCTTCATGCTTCCAAAATAGCAATTACTTCACCCCAGAGACAATACAGAAATCTTCCTAGTACAGACTTTGTGTCTCTGTCTACATTGAAACTTGTCAGCTAGCCTCCTTATGGCCTAGCCTATTATGTAATTTAATTCCAGATATTTTTCTAAAGTTTGTTGGACTGAGGATAACCCTCCAGTTTTCTCTATTAACATATACATTTAAACAGTTACAATAGTGCACGTACATTTATGTTCTCTTCCAGAAGGGCATACATACAGTTCTAATACATTTGTAACACAAGCATCATGTATAAATGAATCCAGCTAGCTGTGCTGGCAGTACCTCTTTTTGTCACAAGGGGTAGTTAAAGTCTCCCATGCATGGGGCATTTGGCTGGATGGTGAATGCCTCCAGCAGGTCTATGTATGATTTATATGATTCTTGGGGCATAGATGGCAACCGATAGCTTACTAGGATATGGTAAAGGACTTTATCTATGGTGATTTGCAACCTAGAAGTATACACCTCCATCTTTAGTCTCTGTCTGCACAGCTGATGGTCTAAATGTGTGGAAGGTACTGAAGGCTTATACTGCTGGTGTACTTATTCTGGCTTAAAAACATGTCTCATTGAGGGCACAGATGTCTTCTAGCAATAGCATTGAGCAGTAACACCTTTAGTTTCCTTTGCTAAGTTGGTAATTTTGTCATTTTGGCATTGCCTAAAAAAGACTCTTAGCGGTGGATAAAGTTTTAGCCAACATCTGGAAGCTCATGATGGACAGGTGCAGACCATCCTTGGCAAAATAATGTGGTCTGTTAACAACGTCCTGTCATGCTAACAAATATTGAATTCTCCTGGAATGACACCAGAAAATGAGCCAATTGTTAAAGTCAGTCCTTGTTTGTTTGTACTGTGACATCCGTCTCTGTGAAGTAGAATGTTGCTCAGTGCAAGGCAGATACATGTATGAGACACATATTCAGAGAGACTTATAATGTCTCTCTTTTAATAGTCCATTGAAGTATGTCTCAGGTAATTTACACCAACATGGTCTATAATAGAATCATACTGGTACCTGTGGTTCACTGACTTGTGTGCATGTGTGACCCAGTTCCTTATAAGTAACTAACTGTTATCTTCTCCTTGTCCAGTCTGTTGAGTGGGGCATCTGTGTGTCATAGAATGGAATCCCCTATGACAAGAGTCAAAGTGTTTGCTTGCCTTATGGGCTTCGTTCTTGGGGGTCCATTGTGTGAAGGGATATGTGTAGTGTTTAGTGTTGCTTTTAGTGTGGCTTTAGAGATTGTTGAGGATATTGTTGCTATTTGTAGGCTTAGCAGGCCTTTGAGGTTTGGGAAGACTGCTTTTTAGTAGCTCAGCATAAGATGTCCTGTGTGTGTGGTGGACACTGTGTAGTTGTTACAGAATGTGTTTGCTCTTGACAACCTTGTTTGTAAGCACGATTTTACCCCCAAATAAATTGTGTATGTACATCTGTCACATACTCTGTTAGTTTCTTTAAGGAATTAAAGGTTGTCTGCGAAAATGAGACAACTGCAATATTGTCTCTGGATGTCTATATCTACCAAGCTGGTTACAGAGACATTTGGAAATTGCATATCCATGTTGTCTGGACATGTATTAGGGTAGGCTATTATGGTTTGTAGCCCGTGTTATACAGAGTTCTCTTAAGGTGATCTCTAGGGTTAAGAACTAGAGTTAGATAGTGCGAAGATATGATATTAGTGGTGTTAGATGCAGTCCTAATACTAATTATACTAGTTATATAGGTAAACCTTACTGTCCAAGCATTTGCATCTCTACAGGACATTGCCAACCACCACTGTGCAGTGAGCAGCTCCATCTAAACATGCCTAATTTATAGCAACACAAAAGAAACTGAAATGTAACTCCTGAGTGTTCTGGGCAATAAACAACAACACTTTGAGTTCTTCTGGCGTGCTTCCCAGCTCAGAAAAAAACAGGCAAACAACTTCTGCCACAAGAGGGATGATGTGGTCCTCTTAAAGTAAAAACACAGAAAAAAGAACCCTCAAGTGCAATGCAACAAAAAAAAAACTTAGTTCCTAGCTAGATCACAC
Organism: Protopterus annectens; assembly: GCF_019279795.1. NCBI lineage: Eukaryota > Metazoa > Chordata > Ceratodontiformes > Protopteridae > Protopterus > Protopterus annectens. The sequence goes on along the minus strand of NC_056738.1, from coordinate 510,185,871 downwards.
TACAGCAGGGTGATTTTAATGCAAATAGTTTACAAGCAACACTTAGAGAAGATGAGTGATTTTTCAGCAAAACAACTTTAAATGCAGTAAAACAGTAGCAATAAGTTAAATAATAAGTGTAATAAAGGGAAAATGCAGGAGATCGAATATAGTAACTTACCTTTGTCTGGTTGGCACTGTATACAGTGAAAATACTTCTCAAGTCATGGGTGGGGGCACCAAGCTTTGCTGAGGTCTGTGGAGAAAAGCACAGAGCTGTACAAATGCACCCAATTTATGGCAAAAGAAAAGAAACTGAAATCTGTCTCCTGAGCTCTCTGGCCAATAGACCCAATAGACCCATACACTTTGAGCTCTTTGTTGTGTTTTCTAACTCAGAAAGACCAGGCAAACACCTTTTGCCACTAGTTGGACGATATGGTCATCTCAGTGTAAAAACAGAACAAAAAGGAACCCTCAAGTGCAGTGAAACAACACAACAAACTTATTCCCTGGTAAGATTGCCCTACAGCAAGGAGACTTAAATGCAAACAGTTTAGAAAGTAGCACTTAGAGAAGACAGGCAATCTTTTTTTGCCAAATGTACTTTAAATGCTCTTTAAATGCAGTAAAACAGTAGAGATCAGTTAAATAATGAAATGCAAGTGGAGTAAATGAAATACAATACAATACAATACAAATACAAACCACTATCAAAAATTCTAGAAAGAGTAATTCATAATCAGGTCACTGAATACTTACTTAATAAAAAACTACTAACTAGTACCCAACATGGTTTTAGACCATTCCATAGCACAACAACTGTACTAATGTCATTTACTAATATGGTCAACTATCACAGGAGCAGCAATAACTATGTCTCTTCTATAATCCTGGACCTGTCAAAAGCCTTTGACATGGTCTCCCATACTAACCTACTAAACACTCTCTCTGATCTACATTTCTGCAAACCCACCCTAGCTTGGTTCAAAGATTACCTCACAGGATGTCAACAGGCAGTCTCATCTCCCCTATTACGAGCAGTCTTTGGAGTGCCCCAAGGCTCTATCTTAGGCCCACTTCTATTCTCTATATTTACTAATAACCTCCATCTTGCAGCCACAAATGCTTCACTCATCCAATATGCAGATGACTCAACTGTGATTTGTTCTGCTCCCACCTTACTAGAACTTCAGACTCTAACTCAAAAAGCCTTTCATGAGATTGAGTCCTGGCTCACAAATGCTCATCTAATCTTAAACCCTAAAAAAACAAACTATTGGTCTTCTCGTCTAATAACTCCCCCCAACACTTTCTGCATTATTTCACATAACAATACCATCATAACCCCTTCACTGCACACTAAACTACTGGGAGTTGAAAGAGACCATAAACTTAAATTTGATATTTATATTTCCCAGACAGTTAAAAAGGTACAAAAAAAACATGGCACCCTATACAGGAACAAACACTACTTCACCAAAAATACCAAAATAGCCATTTCCCCAAACCCACTTACTCAGAACCTTACTATATGCAGCTCCCATTCTCACTAATCTTAAGAAATCTAAAATATTAAAACTTGAAATCTGTTACAATAAAATAGCTAGATATGCCACAAATGTACCAGCTAGATCACACCACTGCCTAGCACTCAAGCAACTCAGCTGGTTAGAACTCCCCCAGCTCCTACACAACTCACAATGGCCCAAAAAATCCACTCAAATTCTGAAAAAATACCTGCCCTATAAACACTTCTTCAACCCTGTACTACTAGCAGACCTCTCCGATCCACCAATAAATAGCACATAAAAATCTATATATCCAAAAATCAAGCAGGAGATTTTCATTTTACAAATTACGTAGGTAAACTCTAGAATGACCTGCCAGTGAACCTTACCTCCTTGACATCCCTAGCGCTATTTAAATAAAGCTTAAAAAAACACCTCCTTAGCAGGTGGCTTTGCCCTTGTTCTACTTCCAGCTGATAGCTACCTACTCATTCTGCACTGTCACATCTCCAACTCTTCTCCACTCTTTTCACAGTCTTACCCATAGACCTTTTCCACCTTAAACTACCCACTTTACAGCCCCTGTCCACCTGATATACCAAAGAAATACTTTTAAGAAAAAAGTATATCTATGACTCTTGCCAGTATTTTTATAATGTTAACTACCTTGTAAATATGGATCAGTCATTGATGCCTGGGTTCAAAATTAAACAAACTATGTGAATTTTGCTATTACTAGAATGTAAAACCTCTATTTTTCCTAAAACGTGTATAAAATTCCACAAGTGCCCTACTGTTTGTATAACATTAGATCGCATATCACATTGCATAGTACTGCTACTTATCCTCTCTGACTTGTACAGCTTAGATCTAGATTTTAGGTTCAAACTATTTCTACAACGCATTTTTTTAACTTGTATTGTTACATTTATGTTCCATATGTTATGTATATCATTGTTCTAGCTGGAGCTTTTCTCCCCAGATCTCCGCTGAAAAAGGACATGTGTCCAGTTGAGCTTTCCTAGTACACACATGTAAAATAAATAAAAATAATAAAGGTGATTTCAAAGTACACCTGCAGCTGCTAGGCAAAGGAAAAGCAAATATACTTTATACTGAAAAATGCAGAAAAAGGCACTAAATAATTTGAAAATATGGTAGCAGTCTTGAGAAATAATATGAAGGCCCTCTGCTCATTCAATCACCGGGAGCAAAATAGAAATACCATTCCAAAGCTGATTCTTGAAGAGCAGTTTCCAAGCTCTCCAGTGATTGGTAGTCTAGATGCAGGTGTTACAGATTTCAAGAGTTAGCTGGAAAGAAGGGAATACAACCCTAAATATTTCAGTGTGCACTAAGAGAGTGGGTTGATATGAAACAATGGCTAACACAGGATTTAAGAGTCTAAGGCAAAGACCTTCCCAGTTTGATCTTTCAGTGTCCAGTAGAATAAGCTGATGAGATAAGATGGAGAGAGACTTCTAAAGCTAAATTGTGAGTAGGGATGGACAACTCAAAAGCCACCGAGTTTAAAATGCACAACGGGAAGACGATGGGTAGATGAGATATACTTCAGGACTACAGATTTCTCAAAAAGGTAAGTCAAACAGTAACTAAATTTCAAAAACAGAACAGATAGTGCAGAACGGAGATGTAAATAGCTAAAAAAATGAGGGAAGACACAAAGAAAGGAAGAAAGAATGTAAATAAAACTACTTCCTTTTCTTATTTTCTGCTTTTAAAACTCCAGCATGTAGCAAAATAATTGCTTGCTTACAAATGTTGCCCAAGCCTTTTTGAAATACATTGAAATGAAAATAAAAAACATTTGCTGCATCATTTGGGGTATGAACCCAGAGTCATCAAAATGCCCTTCTGTTTTTGCTTCCAGCTATCCCACTAAGTCATATGAGGTATGAGAATCCAAAGGCAAATGAAGGTTTTTCAGTGTGCAGTGGTTATACAAACAATTACTCACTACAAACAACAGGTAGCAGAGCATGAATATTTATGAAATACCTACAAATGCAACTGCAAAGGAATTAACCATTTCAGATGTTCAGATGGAACGGTATCGTTGAGAGTAGAATATTGCTCCTTTTGTTACTACCAGAGAGACGGCCGAGATATGATTATGGGTTCAAGTCTGAGCTAAAGGATTTAATTCTTTCTTAGTGTGTGTGTGTGTGTGTGTGTGTGTGTGTGTGTGTGTGTGTGTGTGTGTGTGTGTGTGTGTGTGTGTGTGTGTGTGAGCATGTGAGCTTCATAAATAAACAGGTTTAGTTGATGTTTGCCATAATCACTTATTTGTGGAGTCACTGGGCTGTAAATAAAAAAATATATATTAATTTAAGTTGTGATTTTCCAGTTTCATATGTTACAAGGATGCAACTGATAGCCTATCAGTACCCCATTCATCTTGGGTTTTAGTCCCAGTTCAGACAATTAGTGCATTAATTATTTCTCCTCTGTATTTGTTTGCCTTTGTTAAAATACAAAGATACATAGTTTGAAGAGAGAACACCACCCTAACAGAATACAGTGGCAAAGTAGGCCCATTAGGTGTTTTAGGTAATTCCTTTATACAGTCTTAGTAAGACAGTCGATGGTAATCAGACTTTCCCAAATCTCTGAAAAATCATTTGATACATTATCATTCTGTCTTGTGTTTCATGGCCCCCAAGTCCGCTATTTCCAAAATGCAGCTGTGTTGCAGTATGTCAACCCACTATAAGGTCTAACACCCCCACTATTTTTTTAGATTATCCTAATATTCCCTTTATTATTTAATTTTCTTATTTTAGCTATTTTGTGTTATTTAAGTAACATTTCATTTAGGAAACCTCTTTTCATCATATTAGACACATGTATTGAGCTCTTTTCTCCTAATTTTCCTCTAGGACCACATAGCTAGCTCTCCTGATGTGTCTCCATAATTTACAGTCTGCACCAGTGGCTATATATTTGTAGACCTCATTTGCATGACTGCCAGTCTTTGTGTATTATAAGTTACTGCTTTAGGAACTGAATAAAGTGAACAATGTAGTCTCAGCTTGCATGTAGAGAATATAGTTCCTATCTTTTCATAACACTTTTACCTTTTCCTTTTCATCATAGTATTCAACTGCTGTTCCATAAAGAAGACAGCTTTGGTATAAATCTGGTGAAATTTTTGACATGGGTCTGAGATTCACTTTGCAACCTTCTAATGACTACCTGGTATCTGGAAACAGGGCACAGAGAATTAATGCTAAATGATGTTTATAGAGTTTCCTCAGTTCTCATTTGTGTACATTCTGAACCACTCACTTGACCAGAGCATGCTTTTTGGTTACCCCTTAGTAAGGAAATTTGTACCTACTGGACTTAGCCATTTAAGAAATGAATATAAAGAAATAACCAAAATATCTTCCTCGTGGAAACCCTTAGTTACATTGTACTGCAAAATATCAAATTTAAGACATACCACCCAAAAAGATCATTTTAAGCAGCTTTCCAAGATGGCTGCACACTAATCAACAACTTAATTTCAGCTCTCGCAGTGTGAAAAACGAAATTAATTGATAAGAGCCAGTAATTCTGCTTGCTTTAGTAAAATTCAGTTACTGGCTGTTAAGTACATTGTCTGGATCCAGCAAAGAAGAAATGCAGACAGCCTGAAAGAACACAAATAAAACAGTGATGTTGGCAACCAAAGATAGATCTACTAAATGAATAAAGCGCCAAAAATAATTAGAAAATAAAAAATAGAGTGACCACCACGGCTGATAGCATAAACTTTTAATAATGGGTTAAAACCGCATAAACATATAAAACAAATAAGAACAACAAATAAACACCTGAAAGAAAATCAGCTAGAAAAGGTAATTAGAAAACAATGACTGGGAAGAATCTTGCAGCTGTTCAGTAAAAAGGATTTCATGCTCCAGCTTTGTTACAAGATTATGACTTCTAGTAATTTAGAGGGAAAAATAAGTGAAATGTGCTCATAGATGATTAGAATAAATGAAACAAAGAGGGAATATATCAACTCAAATAGCAAAAGGCTGGAAAAAAAACGAAGAAGCTTTAAAAAGCTATTCAGATGGACTGATAAACTGCAAAAATCAGAGGATGAATTGAAGAAAAGGCTGGCTGAGTATGAGACTCCTCAAGAACAGCTGTTTCAAAAAATTGTAGAGTTAATGAACAGAGCAGTCAGAGAAAACCTGAGATTTTCTGATGTACCAGAGAAACTGGAAGTAACAGACAGTATTAATTTTATAAAAGCACAAATAAGCAACTTGACTGGTATTCCACAGCAGTATTTGTTAATTGAAAGGGCATATTGTGTGTATGCTCCAAACATGGTCATGCAAAAGCAGCCAAGACCTCTATTAGTAAAGATGCAATCATAACAGCAGAAAGAATTAATACAGACAAAACTGTGGGAGAAGAGTAAATATTAAACATTAGAAAGAGTAGAAGGTTTGTGGGAAATAATTATTTCCTGTACACCAGGCAGGGAGAAGCAAATTTATTGGAGTACTCAGGAAATGTCAAGAGGTAGCTGTGAAATTCTAGCAGCTATATTGAGTTGTCGTCAGATTATTATTTTTTTTTTCTGGAGGATCAAAGTAATTTTTTTGATTTAGAGCAGGCTAAAGAGGAATACAAAATGTGTCCAACAAAAAGTGAGCCATCAAACAGAAGGGGAGAGTGCTTCTCATTCTTCTGATAATAAAGCTTATAGAGAGACTTTGCCAGTGAAAACATTTCCAGTGTTTCAAGGGGAAATGCTTGAGAGATAGTAACAACCACAGGAGGTTTGATTTGAAAAATCAAGAGTACCTTGGACTTCATCTGGAGTCAGGGTTGGGCGATGGAGATGAACAGGAAGAAGACCAACAACACTTAAATTATTGAATACGTTTCAGACTATAAAGCATCAATCACATTTTTGAAATATGGTTATACCACAAAAAGAGTTGACTCTGTTAAACTTCTGGGGGAGGGGGACTGACAGACATGTACCCAACTTTATGTTATTAATGTTTGGAAGAACACTAAAAAAAATAAACAAAAAGAGAAAGCAACTGTAAGTAAAACAATTTTTGTTCATAACCATATTTGTATAAGCATTTCATAATATGTCACATGTTTATAGTAAACACATTTTCAGTGATTGTTGGATATGATAAAGACAGTAAGTAAACAAGTACTTTTTTTTAGCTTTAAGAAATGGAGATGTTACAACGTAAAAAGAGAAGAAAGACTGAACAAAAGCACTAGGCTGTCATGTTGGGCTGTTCAGGTGGGGAATGGGTTATAAAGGTACACCAATTATAACATGAAAAGTTGAAAATATTTTTCTATTACTTTTGCATAGGTGCATGTCTGGATTAATGCTCTTGGCTTAATCTAATGGCATTCTTTTTGTTTAAGCAAGTGTTTTTTTTTGAGAGACTACAATGTAATGAATCATTTTTCATTAGCAAATGAACATTCATTGTTAGTTGAGAAGTACACTGTTCTTATGGTTCTATAGAAACAAGTTGACAAGGTAAAGTCAATAAATGGAGAGGTCTGAACATTGCTTACTGAGATAAACACAAGCAGCTCAGTAAAAAATAAAGTTTAAAATTATTGGGAGTGAATAAGAAACAATAGCTTTTCTGGTAAATTAATACTTTAATGAATTTACTAGAACAATGTATAATTTAGTTTTATTTAAAGATACCAAATGCACTTTTTCTTAATGGTAAAAGTTAATGTTTTCTGAAATCATAAAAGATGATTTTATCACACCTGTGAAGAGAATAAAGATAAGACAAGAACAGACAGATATTTGTTTAAGTAGAAGCACAGGCTGTAACGTGCTTTAGTATAGATAACCTTAATTTTAGGTTAGTTAATACCTGTGGGTGCAGCTGTCAGTTTTGGACAGTTTATTTATTTATTTATTTATTTATTTATTTATTTATTCAGTTTGATTATCGGGGAGGTGCACTGGGCTAGGGGGCCCATTTTCAGTGGAGGCCCGGGGTGAAAAGCTCCACAGAACAAAGTTTATTTAGATACACATTTTTCAAAGATAGTAAAAAATACATACAGTATAGTTCATTCTCCAAGAAAGAAACAATCAATACAATTACAATTTAGTTCAAGAGATAAATGAGAATACAGTATAATAGCTAGAAGTAATATTTAGTTATGAGTACAAATTAGTAATTGAGAGTGAGGTTAGGAAGGTTGCTCCTATCAAGAGAGTTAAACTTCATTATTTGAAGATTTGCATAGTTACGTGTGTTTGTTTTAAGTTAATAGGTTATGGAAGTATTCTGGAGGTTTTTTGAGTGCTTTAATTAAAACAAAAAGTCTTGTAAAATGTGACTTAGTTTCCAATGGAGATGACAAGAAACAACTGTGTAAATGATCAACCTGCCTAACATTAGTGAGTGCATGACAACACAAAAGTTGGAAATCGACATTTCTGTCGTATATAATGAGGGGGGATAACAACTAATTATCATAATGGCTACACTAAATATATTACTTTGTATTGTGAATGGCCTCACAGATACAGACAAAAAGGTAAGAGTATTAAATTTTATTAAGAAATGCAGAGTGCAAATAGCAATACTAAAGGAGACACATTTGGAAACAGTAAGCATTTCAATTTAATAAAGAAAGGATTTCAGGATGGATATATGACAGAATATCAGGAACTTTTTGCCAGTGGAGCTCCAATAATGATAGAAAATGGAAAATAAAGTAATGGTAGATTAGTAGTACTAATGGGCTACTAGCAAGGATTAGACTGACATGTATTTATAGTCCACCTAAAACTGCTATTATGAAGCTTAGAACATTTTGGGAGAAATAATCAACTTTCAGCAGGAAATATTACTTATAGGTGGGGATTGGAACTTGATTTGCAACAGTGAGGATGTACCTGGGGAACGAGAAGAGAAAATATAACAATTGTAGTTTTCTGAAGAAATTAATGAAAACATTTGGTATGGAAGATGTAAATTCAGTACTAGGAACTCCGAGATAATTTACATAGTCCCCAAGGTACAATAACTGAGTGAGACTATACAGAAATTATATTTCTCAGGAACATGTACATTTAATTGAAAGCTACAACACACATCCAATAAATATTGCAGATCATGTGTCAATAACAACTAAGATAAAAATGCAGGGTAACGAAGTACAAATGAGACACTACAGCTTCTCCACATACCTGTTAAAAAGAGAGGAATTTAAGGAATGGGTAGTGGAAATTATTCGAGAGTTATTAGGAAATATGTACATTTCTTCAGAAGTTATAGTTAGCGAGTGAGATAAAATGACAGTGGAGTTTAAAAATAGGGTAGAAATACAAGAAAAAGAGATATGGTTAAAAAATAAGCATTTAGAGGGGCTTCAAAAGTATTGTAGAGTAAGGAATTAATAAGGAGTTTTCACATAAAAGAAAATAAGGGAGTATCTGGATAATATGCATAACTTTAGAAATATTGATGACAAACAACTGTATTTTGATAATAACTCCAGAGCACAAAAACTTTTAGCACAACATCCTAGGCAACAGAAGATGGAAAAGGTTGTTTCCAAACTTAGGGAGTCTATAACAAGAAAAATAACCAGCATCATGTAGAGATATTAGAGTTATTTCTGAAATGTTATGAAACTTTGTATAAAGAAGAGGAATTTTGAAATAAAAAAAGCACAAACGGAAATATTTATGGAAGACTTGGGTATGCTAAGGTTGATGAGACTCAACAATTAACTGTTAAGATAAGAGGTGATGGGATAAATATGGTGATGCGTAATCATTTTGCAGGAAATTGTCTAGGAATAGATGATGCTCTTCATGTTGATCACTGCTGCAGTTGCCTTAGCTATATTAGGTTATATCCTGCCAAGGACATAACAGTCTGCCAGCTTCTAAAGCTCTTCAAGGCACCTTCCACATGCCCAGACTTTCAAGCAACTCAAGCTGAGCTGACTAAAAGACATTTGCTAGTCAGAATAGGCCTTCTTGAGGAATGCTAGTGTTGGCATGGGAGTCTATGATAACCCCCAGCTTGTAATAATCTGCAAACCTAGTCAGGCATAAACCTTCAGCATTTGCTTCCACTTTACAGAAATAGATATTAAAAAGGAGTGGGCCCAGTAATGAACCCTGGGTAACTCCTCTAGTGACTGGCCGCTTGGGTTAGGTGGCCTCACCTATTTTGACCCCCCTGGGTCCTATCAGTGAGCCAGTTGGCTGTCCAGTGAGTGTTGAAAGGGTTTATACCTAATTTAATACATTTGTCTATAATGAATGAGTAGGGTATTGTATCAAAAGCTTCGACCAAGTTGAGGTAAGCTGTGTGCAACAGTCCTGCCCTCATCCATCGATTTGGTAACCCTCTCAAATAAGTCCACTAGATTTAATAGGCATGACCTTTCCTTAACACAGCCAAGCTGTGATGGGTCCAGCAGTTGTAGGTCGCCTGTGTCTTCAGTTATCATGTCCATGATGATTCTTTCCATTGCCTTACATATGAAGCTGCTCAGACTTATGGGCCTGAAGTTATCTGGATTGGTGGTTGGACCTCCTTTTTGCAGGGGATTGATTGTAGCTTTATTCCATTCCTTGGGCACCAAACCTGACTCTAGGTTCCAGTTGAAAAGTGATTCAAGTGGACCAGAGAGGTAATATTTAATGCTATTTAGCATTCCAGGATGTTATCATGGTCCATCAATGCAATGTTTTCAGCCTTGGCATGTGCATTGAACACCTGTTCCCTAGTAATGACTGGGGGTGATTGTGGTATGCGATATTTCCTTTGTATTATGAGAGGGAAGTGGAGGGGAAAATTTGAGCTAAACCTGTTAGCCAAAAGGTTGGCAATGGCCTCCATTAAGAGTAGGCAATTCCATTTACAATAAGTTCCGTGAATTGTTGCATATTTCTGTTGAGGTTATGGACATAACTGTACTAAGCTTTGTGGTTGTTCCTTGCTGAGAAGCAATTTTTTTCTTCAAAATTAGCCTTTGAAATATTAATTAACCCTCTTAGCTGACTGTTTAGATTATTGGGGGGGTGACTTAGTATGTTGGGCTTTGTTCCTCCTATGCTTGGCCAAGATTTCTTTTCTTTTATTATACAGCTATCTATATGGCTATACAGGGATATTGTAAATAGCTCAGCATATGTTATGGTGTTTATTGGGTTTGGGATTGCTTGTAATTTATCCAAGGTGTTACTTAGTGGAGGAGGTTAGGTGTGGAATAGTTTCTAAAGGTTTTTGTATCCACTGGGGTTCCTGTATTTAATTTTTATTTCAAGCAATACTGCCTTATGGTCAGATCTGAAGAGGGAGGACATTACATTGGGTGAGGAACATCAAAACCAAGTTTAGAAATCACTGGACTTGTACATTAGAAGAGGTGTAGGATTCTCAGTCTATAAAGGGATAGCTGAGATCCCTAATGAAGATCATATTGGTTGAACAGGGAGGGACTCTAGTAGATTGAGATAGGTAGTACGGGTTTCCTGAAACATGGAGGGGGACCTATAGGATGCAAGGATATAGTATGAGACCCTGTTTATGGTGAGTTGCACATATATGAGTTTCAGTGGGTCATACACTTTAACTAGTCTGGATGTGAGGTTGTTTTAAATATAGACTGAGACCCCCCCCCTTTTAGTTCCCTCATGTGCAGTAGCTGATTTAAAGGTGTGAAAGACATTATAACTTGCACTACTAGGGTACTGTCTATGACTTTAAACCATGTCTCCATTACTGCACAGATATCTACACTCTCCAGGGAGAGGAAGGCTTGCAGGGAGTGGAGTTTCTTGTTAAGACTTCAGCATTGAGTTGTACCACCTTCAGATCTTCCTTCATAGATTCAGTTAAGTTAGGAGGTTTATCAGTTTGGCATTGGCTAAAAAAAGCACTATGAGGGTGGAGATGATCTTTGCCCATATCCGAAAGACTAGAGGGGATAAGTGCAGAGCATCCTTGGCAAACAGAGTGACATGTCAACCATATTCTACAAGGTCGTCAAATAGTGTACCCCCCTGGATGGACACCAGAAGCTAAGCCAAGTGTTAAAATCAATCATTTTGTCTTGGCAATGTGGTATCATCCTTGGAGAAGGTAGTATGCTGCTCAGTGCTAGGCTCATAATTGTCTGAGACACATAAACAGCGAGCTTGATCATGTCCTGCTTCATATAGTCAGTGGAGGTACATCGCAGGTTATTAACACCATCATGGACTTTGACAGAGTCATACTGGTCCCTGTAGTTCATTATCCTGAGTGCCTGTGTGACTTGATGGATCCTAGTCCTGGAAAGGCAGCTAACTGTGACTCTCTCCTTGTTCAGTCTGGTGATGGGGGCATTGGTTTGCCTCACTATATAATCACCAATGACCAGGAAATTTGTTTGTGCACTGGTTTGCCTTAAGGACTTAACAGGAGAGGCACTGGATACAGTGTTACTTTGTGAAGCTGTGGGTGGTGTTTTAATGGAGTGTTTATGTGATGGCTGAGGACCCTTTTTTGATTGTGCTGTGCAGGGGATCTTAGTGTTTTAGCAAGGTTATCTCTAAGTGCCTTAGCATAAGTAGTTTTATGTGTAGGGTCTTTACCCTGTGCAGTAAGCATGGTGTAAGTGTCATTGACAACCTCTGTAGAATTAATTTTGGTTGTAGAAGAGAGTTGTGTTTCCAGCTTTAAAGTGTATTTATACCTCTTGCATACCATCTGTTTTATTACAAAATAAGTGGGTCAGTGTATATCAGGCAATTGCTACAATGCCTTAGAATACCCATCGCAGCCAGACTGACCACAGAGAGAGTCAAGAAGTGCATATCCATGGCTGTTGATCTACTAGAGAAAGTGAGGGCAAATTTAAAATATTATATATATATATATATATATATATTTTTTTTTTTTTTTTTTTTTTTTCTTTGCATTTCACAAAATGTTATGCCATATATCTGGAAAATAGCCATTCTGGTCATACTTACAAACATCTCAGCAGTGACTGGACCATCTCTAATGCTACAAAAAATCAGTATCAGTCAGTAAGGCAGTGATTATACTGAAAGTATTTCTAAAACTGTGTTGTTTGTCTGATAACAAGCCATAGTTATTAATTTGTTTCATTATTTCTTTGCTAAAGTATTTTTTTTCAAACATTTTTACAAACATTTTTACAAGTGACGAGGAAGTGGAAATAAGTCTAACATCATTGACAGATTTGGGAGATGTTTTTTTAGTCAGGGGAATTACAATTGAGCACTTTAAGGCTAGAGGCACTATTCTTGCTATAAGGAAGAGATTGTATATGTAGGTTAAGGGTTTGGCGATTTTATTTGCTGCTGTTTTTTGAGGAAGGTGTAATAATTCCGGGTGACTTTGAAGGAGGATTTCTTAAAATGTTTCAAAGACTGTGGTGGTTTCTTTTATTGAGATCTCTCCAAAATGGTATGCTGCTGAATATTCAGCTAACGGTTATAATGCTGGTTGACAGACATTTGAAGGGTTGTGTTGAGATGGAGTAGTGGGTTTGTACTCATTTGGTAGGAGTGGCTTATTGTTATATTTAGATTTTGTGATTTCTCCAGTTAATTCCTTTATTTACATTCAAATTTGTTTCAGATTACTGAAAGCAGCAGTTTGCTTATTTCTTAAGTATATGGATTTGACAAAATTAGTTGCTATTCTAGTTTGCTTTCTTGGTGTTTGACAGGTTTGGTTGAAGTAGTACTGAAGGGGGCATTGTATTTGGATAGGAATGTTATATGAGTCTGCTAGGCCTTTTTCTGAGCTGATTTGGCACAAATTGTTTGTAATACGGAGGCAGAACAAATGCTAAAGAGAGTTACTCAAGAGTGGGTCGTTGTTCAAGATGGAGAACATTGTGTTTTCCTGACAGATTTATTACACTAGGGCTACTACATTTATCTGATGATCCACATTCAGTGACAGCCTTTTTAGATGTGGTCAGTGACATGGGTAATGATTAAGTGCTCCCACCATCCATGTCAGTTTCCCTCCAGAACTGGTCTACATTTGGCTCAAAAGATCTGCTCACTCTAACACTATGACAGCCAGTGAGAAGAATCAGTAGTTAATGTCTACCTTTATCCATAGGATAGGAACAGTACCAGTCTACAAAACCATTACCTCATTAGGGAATAGTATCAGTGTACAAAACCATAATCTCAGTAGGGAACAGTACCAGTGTACAAAACCATAACCCCAGTAGGGAACAGTACCAGTGTACAAAACCATAACCTCAGTAGGGAACAGTACCAGTGTACAAAACCATAACCTCAGTAGGGAACAGTACCAGTGTACAAAACCATAACCTCAGTAGGGAACAGTGCCAATGTACAAAACCATAACCTCAGTAGGGAACAGTACCAGTGTACAAAACCATAACCTCAGTAGGGAACAGTACCAGTGTACAAAACCATAACCTCAGTAGGGAACAGTGCCAATGTACAAAACCATAACCTCAGTAGGGAACAGAACCAGTGTTCAAAACCATAACTTCAATAGGGAACAGTACCAGTGTACAAAACCATAACCTCAGTAGGGAACAGTACCGGTGTACAAAACCATAACCTCAGTAGGGAACAGTACCAGTGTACAAAACCATAACCTCAGTAGGGAACAGTACCAGTGTACAAAACTATAACCTCAGTAGGGAACAGTACCAGTGTACAAAACCATAACCTCAGTAGGAAACAGTACCAGTGTACAAACCTTAACCTCAGTAGGGAACAGTACCAATGTACAAAACCATAACCTCAGTAGTGAACATTACCAATGTATAAAACCATAACCTCAGTATGGAACAGTACCAGTGTACAAAATCATAACCTCAGTAGGGAACAGTACCAATGTACAAAACCATAACCTCAGTAGGGAACAGTACTGGTGTAAAAAACATTAACTCATTAGGGAACAGTACCAGTGTGCAAAACCATTACCTCATTAGAAAACAGTACCAATGTCCAAACCATTACCTCATTAGGGAACAGTGCTGGTGTACAAAACCATTACCTTATTATGGAAAATTACTGGTATACAAAACCATCACCTCATTAGGGAGCAGTACTGGTGTACAAAACTATAATCTCATTAGGGAACATTAATGGTGTACAAAACCATCACCTCATTAGGGAACAGTACAGGTATACAAAACCATTACCTCATTAGGGAACAGTACCGGTGTACAAAACCATAACCTCGTTAGGGAACAGTAGTGGTGTACAAAACCATTACCTCATAACAAAGCAGTACTGGTGTACAAATCCATTACCTCATTAGGGAATAGTACAGGTGTACAAAGCCATCACCTCAATAAGGAACAGTACCAGTGTACAAAACCATCACCCCGTTAGGGAACAGTACTGGTGTACAAAACCATTACCTCATTAAAGGACAGAACTGGTGTACAAAACCATTACGCGATTAGAGAATAGTACCGGTGTAGAAAACCATTACCTGATTAGAGAACAGTACCGGTGTACAAAACCATTACCTCATTAGGGAACAGAACTGGTGTATAAGACCATTACCTCATTAGGGAATGCTACTGGTGTACAAAACCATTACCTCATTAGGAAACAGTATTGATGTACAAAACCATTGCCTCATTAGGGAACAGTACCAGTGTACAAAACCATTAATTCATAAAGGAACAGTACCGGTGTACATAACAAGTACCTCATTATGGAGCATTACTAGTATACAAAACCATCACCTCATTAGGGAACAGTTCCAGTGTACAAAACCATTACCTCATTAGGAAACAGTACTGATGCACAAAACCACTACCTCATTAGGGAACAGTACAGGTGTACAAAACCATTACTTCATAAGAGAACAGTACCGGTGTACAAAACTATTACCTCATTAGGAAACAGGAAACAGTACTGATGTACAAAATCACTACCTCATTAGGGAACAGTACCGGTGTACAAAACCATTAACTCATTAGGGAACAGTACCGGTGTACAAAGCCATTACCACATTAGGGAACAGTACCGGTGTACAAAACCATTACCTCAATAGGGAACAGTGCAGGTGTACAAAACCATTACCTCATTAGAGAACACTACCGGTGTACAAAACCATTACCTCATTAGAGAACACTACCGGTGTACAAAACCATTACCTCATTAGGGAACAGTACAGGTGTACAAAACAATTACCTCATAAGAGAGCAGTACTGATGCACAAAACCATTACCTCATTAGGGAATAGTACCGGTGCACAAAACCATTACCTCATTAGGGAACAGTACCGGTGTACAAAACTATTACCTCATTAGGAAACAGGAAACAGTACTGATGTACAAAATCACTACCTCATTAGGGAACAGTACCGGTGTACAAAACCATTAACTCATTAGGGAACAGTACCGGTGTACAAATCCATTACCACATTAGGGAACAGTACCGGTGTACAAAACCATTACCTCATTAGGGAACAGTACCGGTGTACAAAACCATTACCTTATTAGAGAACACTACCGGTGTACAAAACCATTACCTCATTAGGGAACAGTATAGGTGTACAAAACAATTACCTCATAAGAGAGCAGTACTGATGTACAAAACCATTACCTCATTAGGGAATAGTACCGGTGCACAAAACCACTACCTCATTAGGGAACAGTACAGGTGTACAAAACCATTACTTCATAAGAGAACAGTACCGGTGTACAAAACTATTACCTCATTAGGAAACAGGAAACAGTACTGATGTACAAAATCACTACCTCATTAGGGAACAGTACCGGTGTACAAAACCATTACCTCATTAGGGAACAGTACCGGTGTACAAAGCCATTACCGCATTAGGGAACAGTACTGGTGTACAAAACCATTAACTCATTAGGGAACAGTACCGGTGTACAAAACCATTAACACATTAGGGAACAGTACCGGTGTACAAAGCCATTACCGCATTAGGGAACAGTACCGGTGTACAAAACAATTACCTTGTAAAAGAGCAGTACTAGTATACAAAACCATTACCTCATTAGGGAATAGTACCGGTGTACAAAACCATTACCTCATTAGGGAACAGTACAGGTGTACAAAACAATTACCTCATAAGATAGCAGTATGGGTGTACAAAACCATTACCTCATTAGGGAATAGTACCAATGTACAAAACCATTAACTAATTAGGGAACAATACAGGTGTACAAAACCATTACCTCATTAGGGAATCATAGCGGTGTACAAAACCATTACCTGATTAGAGAACAGTACTGGTGTACAAGACCATTACCTCATTAGGGAATAGTACTGGTGCACAAGACAATTACCTCATTAGAAAACTGTTCCGGTGTACAAAACCATTACCTCATTAGGGACCATTATTGGTGTACAAAACCATCACCTCTTTAGGGAACAGTACAGGTATACAAAACCATTACCTCATTAGGGAACAGTACCAGTGTACAAAGCCATAACCTCATTAGGGAACAGTAATGGTGTACAAACCCATTACTTTATAAGAGAACAGTACCAGTGTACAAAACTATTACATCCTTAGGGAACAGTATCTGTCTACAAAACCATTACCTCATTAGGAAACAGTACTGATGCACAAAACCACTACCTCATTAGGGAACAATACCGGTGTACAAAACCATGACCACATTAGGTAACATTACTGGTGTACAAAACTATCACCCCATTAGGGAGCATTTAGCTGCGGTGGGGAAGTGGTAGCATTGTTGCCTCACAGCAAGAGGTTCTCCTGTTCGATTCTTGGCTGGAGTGCCTTCTGTGTGGAGTCTGCATGTCCTCCCCGCGGTCGAGTGGCGTTCGAAAGACATGTGTGAATGGGCGTACCTTCGTTGAAGGCTGGGCATCGGGCTGGCAACTCGTCACCATAAAAATCTACTGCCAATCATTAGTGGACCAGAGTTCCACTGTGGCAATCCCTAACTAGGAAAAGACAAAAAGACAAATAAAACTGGTGTACAAAACCATCACCTCTTTAGGGAGCATTACTGGTGTACAACACCATCACCTCATTAGGGAACAGTACAGGTATACAAAACCAAAGCTTCATTAGGGAACAGTACCAGTGTAAAAAAACATAACCTTATTAGGGAACAGTAATGGTGTACAAAACCATACGAAACAATTACCTCATTAGGGAACAGTACTGATGTACAAAGCCATCACCTCAATAGGGAACAGTACTGGTGTACAAAAACATTATCTCACTAGGGAACAGTACCGATGTACAAAGCCATCACCTCATTAGGGAAGAATTCCAGTGTACAAAACCATCACCTCATTAGGGAAGAGTACTGATGTACAAAACAATTACCTCATTAGGGAACAGTACCAGTGTACAAAACCATTACCTCATTAGGAAACAGTACTGTTATACAAAACCACTACTTCATTAGGGAACAGTACCAGTGTACAAAACCATTACCTCATTAGGAAACAGTACTGTTATACAAAACCACTACTTCATTAGGGAACAGTACCAGTGTACAAAACCATTACCTCATTAGGAAACAGTACTGTTATACAAAACCACTACTTCATTAGGGAACAGTACCAGTGTACAAAACCAGTACCTCATTAGGGAACAGTACTTGTGTGCAAACCATTACCTCATTAGGAAACAGTACTGTTATACAAAACCACTACTTCATTAGGCAACAACACCCGTGTACAAAATCATTACATCATTAGGGAACAGTACCAGTGTACAAAACCATTACCTCATTAGGGAACAGTACCAGTGTACAAAACCATTAATTCATTAGGGAACAGTACCGGTGTACATAACCATTACTTCATTAGGGAGCATTACTAGTGTACAAAACCATCACCTCATTAGGGAACAGTACAAGTATACAAAACCACTACCTCATTAGGGAACAGTACCAGTGTACAAAACCATTACTTCATAAGAGAACAGTACCGGTGTACAAAACTATTACCTCATTAGGAAGCAGGAAACAGTACTGATGTACAAAACCACTACCTCATTAGGGAACAGTACTGGTGTACAAAACCATTACCTCATTAGAGAACACTACCAGTGTACAAAACCATTACCTCATTAGGGAACAGTACAGGTGTACAAAACAATTACCTCATAAGAGAGCAGTACTAGTATACAAAACCATTACCTCATTAGGGCATAGTACCGGTGCACAAAACCATTACCTCATTAGGGAACAGTACAGGTGTACAAAACAATTACCTCATAAGATAGCAGTACAGGTGTACAAAACCATTACCTCATTAGGGAATAGTACCGGTGTACAAAACCATTAACTAATTAGGGAACAGTACAGGTGTTCAAAAGAATTACCTCATAAAAGAGCAGTACTGGTGTACAAAACCATTACCTCATTAGGGAATAGTTCTGATGTACAAAACCATTACCTCATTAGGGAACCATAGTGGTGTACAAAACCATTACCTGATTAGAGAACAGTACTGGTGTACAAGACCATTACCTCATTAGGGAACAGTACTGATGTACAAAACCACTGTCGCATTAGGGAACAGTACCAGTATACAAAACCATTACCTCATTAGAGAACAGTTCCAGTGTACAAAACCATTACCTCATTAGGGACCATTACTGGTGTACAAAACCATCACCTCTTTAGGGAGCAGTAATGGTCTACAAAACCATTACTTTATCAGAGAACAGTACCGGTGTACAAAACTATTACATCCTTAGGGAACAGTATATGTGTACAAAACCAACCCCTCATTAGGGAACAGTACCAGTGTACAAAACCATCAGCTCATTAGGGAAGAGTACTGATGTACAAAACCATTACCTCATTAGGGAGCAGTACCGGTGTACAAAACCATCAGCTCATTAGGGAACAGTACCAGTGTACAAAACCATCAGCTCATTAGGGAACAGTACCAGTGTACAAAACCATTACCTCATTAGGAAAGAGTACTGATGTACAAAACCATTACCTCATTAGGGAACAGTACCAGTGTACAAAACCATTAACTCATTAGGAAACAGTATCAGTGTACAAAACCATTACTTCATTAGGGAATAATAACAGTGTACAAAATCATTACCTCATTAGGGAACAATACCGGTGTACAAAACCATGACCACATTAGGTAACATTACTGGTGTACAAAACCATCACCTCATTAGGGAGCATTAAGCCGCAGTGGTGCAGTGGTAGCATTGTTGCCTAGCAGCAAGAGGTTCTCCTGTATGATTCTCGGCTGGAGTGCCCCCTTTGTGGAGTCTGAATGTCCTCCCCACGGTCGAGTGGCGTTCGACCAGTGTACAAAACCATTACCTCATTAGGAAAGAGTACTGATGTACAAAACCATTACCTCATTAGGGAACAGTACCAGTGTACAAAACCATTAACTCATTAGGAAACAGTATCAGTGTACAAAACCATTACTTCATTAGGGAATAATAACAGTGTACAAAATCATTACCTCATTAGGGAACGATACCGGTGTACAAAACCATGACCACATTAGGTAACATTACTGGTGTACAAAACCATCACCTCATTAGGGAGCATTAAGCCACAGTGGTGCAGTGGTAGCGTTGTTGCCTAGCAGCAAGATGTTCTCCTGTATGATTCTCGGCTGGAGTGCCTCCTTTGTGGAGTCTGCATGTCCTCCCCACAGTCGAGTGGCGTTCGAAAGACATGCGTGAATGGGCGTGCCTTAGTTGAAGGCTGGGCATTGGGCTGGCAACTCAGCACCATAAAAATCTAATGCCAATCATTAGTAGACTGGAGTTCTGCTGTGGCGATCCCTAACCGGGAAAAGCCGAAAAGACAAATAAAACTGGTGTACAAAACCATCACCTCTTTAGGGAGCAGTACAGGTATACAAAACCATAACTTCATTATGGAACAGTACCAGCGTACAAAACCATAACCTTAATAGAGAACAGCAATGGTGTATAAAACCATTACCTCATAACAGAGCAGTACCGGTGTACAAAACAATTACCTCATTAGGGAACAGTACTGATGTACAAAGCCATCACCTCAATAGGGAACAGTACTGGTGTACAAAACCATTACCTCATTAGGGGACAGTACCACTGTACAAAGCCATCACCTCATTAGGGAAGAGTACAAGTGTACAAAACCATCACCTCATTAAGGAAGAGTACTGATGTACAAAACAATTACCTCATTAGGGAACAGTACCAGTGTACAAATCCACTACCTCATTAGGGAACAGTACCAGTGTACAAAACCATTACCTCATTAGGGAACAGTACCAGTGTACAAAACCATCACCTCATTAAGGAAGAGTACTGATGTACAAAACAATTACCTCATTAGGGGACAGTACCACTGTACAAAGCCATCACCTCATTAGGGAAGAGTACAAGTGTACAAAACATCACCTCATTAAGGAAGAGTACTGATGTACAAAACAATTACCTCATTAGGGAACAGTACCAGTGTACAAAACCATTACCTCATTAGGGAACAGTACCATTGCACAAAGCCATTACATCAATAGGGAACAGTATCTGTGCACAAAACCATCAGCTCATTAGGGAACAGTACCAGTGTGCAAAACCATCAGCTCTTTATGGAAGAGGACTGATGTATAAAACCATTATCTCATTAGGGAACAGTACCATTTTACAAAACCAGTACCTCATTAGGGAACAGTACTTGTGTACAAAACCATTACCTCATTAGAGAACAGTACAGGTATACAAAACCATTACCTCCTTTAGGAACAGTACCGTGTACAATACCATTACCTCATCAGGGAATAGTACAGGTATACAAAAGCATTACCTTGTTAGGGAACAGTACCCTTGTTCAAAACCATAACCTCATTAGGGAGCAGTACAGGTGTACAAAACCATTACCTCATAAGATAACAGTACTGGTGTGCAAAACCATTACTTCATTTGGGAACAGTACCGATGTACAAAGCCATCACCTCATTAGGGAACACTACCAGTGTGCAAAACCATTACCTCATTAGGGAACAGTACCAGTGTACAAATCCACTACCTCATTAAGGAACAGTACCGGTGTAAAAAAAACCTTAACCCATTAGGGAACAGTACCAGTATACAAATCCATTACCTCCTTAGGAAACAGTACCGGTGTACAAAACCATTACTTCATTTGGGAACAGTACCGATGTACAAAGCCATCACCTCATTAGGGAACACTACCAGTGTGCAAAACCATTACCTCATTAGGGAACAGTACCAGTGTACAAATCCACTACCTCATTAAGGAACAGTGCCGGTGTAAAAAAAACCTTAACTCATTAGGGAACAGTACCGGTATACAAATCCATTACCTCCTTAGGAAACAGTACCGGTGTACAAAACCATTACTTCATTAGGGAACAGTACCGGTGTACAAAACCATTGTCTCTTTATGATTGTTGGAGCTATCCTGGCTAAATCAAGCTGAACACTGCTATCATATACATCCTTAACAAAATTTTGAACTTTTAGCTATAACAAGGATCTGATGAAGCTCATCTAGCATGTGAACAAGAGGGCTTCAACTTTCATGGCTACCACTATTGCTTTGTTGAGAAAGTTCTGGCACAGGTTCATTTTTTCAAGCCACATAAAAATGTGTCCTACTATTGGCAAAGTCCTAATCTGCAGGGTCCATTTAGATGCTCGAAAGTCCTTTTATGTGAATACGAAAAGAGCAATACATATTGCGCGACCCACAGAAACGCCAAATGTCCAAAACCACGAAATTCGAAATGTCGAAGTGTCATGGTTGGCCCATCTGCGGTAAAGCTCCATAAGGTAAGTGTGCAATAGTTACGGACCTTAGGGTTAGGGTGCAGGTTAAGGTAAGTGCATAGATAGTCATTTATGTAAGGTTTAGTGTAGGGTTACAAGTAGGGTTTTGGTGCTTTACTTTAGGGTTAGTAGTAGGGTTTTGGTTAGTGTATGTATGTGGTTTATTTATTTTGTTTGGGTAGGCAGTATGTAGTGGGAGGTGGAGTTGGCCGACTATGAGGATTAGACTTTTTGAATTTTGCGGTTTAGTGCGTTCGGCATATTCGCGGTTCTCGCAATACGTGTTGGTGTTTTTGCATTCGCTTAAAAGAATTTTTGCTAATATAATATAGACCCTAATCTGCCAATGTTTTTTGAATTTTAGTACTTTTTTGTTTTTAACCACAGGAAGCCCCATGAAAGTGGAATCTAACTTTTGATGGAAGACTAGAAAATAGTTGTTAACTCAGTTAGCCTGCAGGGGTGTGCTCTAATGAAACAACAAAAGACTTAAACGCAAACAGCTTAAAAGAAGAAGGATCTGAATCCACCAACTCAATGCTCACCCCATAAAATCAGGCATCCCAGTAGCCCGAAAGGGTAAATTAGACACAAAATAATAATAAAAATAAACTTAAAAAATTATTTTACTGCTTAATCAAAACTTAAAAAAATAATTTTACTGCTTAATCATGTACAAATAACAGTTTGAGTAATAGGAGCAGTCTTGGATATACAAAAATTGTTAAAAGGTAGTCCCTTTTTGTACTGGAATTATATGCATGGTACACACAATAAAACTGTTATTGTTTGTGGTTTAAGATTGAAAAAAAAACAGATATTTATTGTATTCCCCTGAGAACCAAAAAAAAAAAAAAAAAATATATATATATATATATATATATATATATATATACAGAGAGAGAGAGAGAGAGAGAGAGATCAATGTAAAGCAAAGGAGCTTGGAAAACAGTTGTAGTTAGAAAAGACCCACTAAATTGGAAGGATTCTAAAAAATCATATGCAAATTAATAGCATGGAAGTGCAATCAATCTGGAATGCCCAATTACAACCAATTAAAAGGTGAATTATGAAAACCATATGCATATTAGTAGTAAGGAAGCACAACTAATTGAGAAGCTTCCATTACTGCCAATTAAAATGCTAATATGAAAGCCAATCACAACTAT
This sequence comes from Protopterus annectens, assembly GCF_019279795.1. Classification (NCBI taxonomy): domain Eukaryota; kingdom Metazoa; phylum Chordata; order Ceratodontiformes; family Protopteridae; genus Protopterus; species Protopterus annectens. The sequence goes on along the minus strand of NC_056738.1, from coordinate 510,162,399 downwards.
GCCTCCAATGCTCATTCATAGAAATTAGGACAAAAGCCAATATTACCTGTTCTTGATCTGATGAAGTCCATAAGACCAAAGCACTAATCCAAATAAAGTTTCTTTAGGTTACTACTGACTTATTTTCAAATATTTGAAGGGAACTAATATATAAACTTTGGAACTTCCAGATAGAAGCCAAGGTTCACTCTCCATCCTGAAGCACAAACTGTTCTTGATCTACTTTGGTTCATTCTGGCTGGGGCTTCCTGGTTCCACAGGGTTGGTGTAGCTTGGATTAGCCTGCTTCCATCACTTGGGACCTTTAATTTTATTGATGTAGAAACAGAAGAATAAGCAGAAAAGGACTGGAATGCTTAAAAATAACTAATAACCTGGGTGGAGGGGGGTACATAGTAGAAGATAACATAACAACTCACCCATAGAGAATATCTCCTTGTTTAAGTGTTCTGGAATTAGGCTTAATCCCTCACATAATTTCCATTTCCACTCACAAAATTTTTTGCATGCAGTGTTTTGTAAGAATGCAGTAAAGGCAGACATGATTTGGAAACATAATCATGCATCACCTGGCCAACACTGCAAAAGATACTGGTGTGTTGTTATGCAATGGGAATGGGAAACCCAAAAAGAAACTGGTTGGATAAACAGAAGGATGACCCTGTGCATACCTCGTTACTAGAAGATTCATTTCAGTATCTGGTAGTATGGTACATAGGAGGATGGTCCTCTGTACCTTCATAACTGAATAGCTGTACTATTAGTGGGAGCACAGAAAACACTCTATCTGTGCAATCCAGTTTATAGTGACTTAATATTCTGGGATCATTTCCCTAATAGTGCATAGTGCCCATTTATAACATCCAGTTTATCCATGAACAGCATATTGGATTAGCGAGTAATATCTATGCCTAACAGCTCCAGGAACTAGGGTTCATTCCTGACATCAAATCAATGATTGTGCAGAATCTGTATGTTGTCACCATGTCTGCATGGGTTTTATGTAGATCAGCTAGTCTTCTTCTTCCTCAAAACATGCTAGTTAACTGTCTACTTTAAGCTGTCCATGTGTATTGCATTGCTTCTTGTCATTGTGGCCTTCAGTATGGATAAAAATGTTCAGTGATGAACTAATTCTCTTATCTGGTATCAAATGAAGAACAGAACCCACAGAGCAGCTTGTGCAAATTTCAGTTTGGCAGTACAACTAGCACTCAAGGATAACATTAGGAGGGTGAATATGGGGCACAACATTCCACACTACTATATCCACTTGACATTGGCTGTAGAGCAATAAAAGGGTACATAACCTGGTAGCCTTTGTTCCCTACACTGAAAAGGAGCTCATGGCACTAGGGATAGGCTGCACTATATTGTTAGGTTGCACCACTGGACATCACTGCAGGCTCTCCTTAGAACAATACATAAGCCATTGAGGGGGTGGTGGGGGAGTTACACGTCATGGTGGCAGTGAGCAGCAAGACACCACTGTGCAATCTACACCAGTGCGGTACATGTGAGTGCCCTTGATTTGGCAGGACTCAGTGAGGGCCATTGCTGCTTTGCTACTCTGCAGAATGGTTAGCACAATTTAGAAGTTACAACACAGTTTCATGCTTCTCATCTTTTCCTGCATGCACATATTTTTTTTTTCTTTTTTTTTTTTATTTGGGCATCATACTCTGCAAATGACCTCTCAAACATCTGGCAGCCTGCCATGTTACAGATCCTCACTTGGGACCTTTGTTTTTAATGTCAGTAGAGCTCACCCATTGTGTCAAAGCACTTGTGTAGCTTTTATGCTAGAATATTAGTAGCATCTCTCTCAAGGAAAAAAAAAACAGAAAACTGAATTAATTTGTGTACTGTATTTATGTATCTGCATGATATAAACATAAGTACACATATATGCATACGCATAAAACTGCATAAAGGAAAGTAGTACAGTGGAATTTCTTCCTGTTAGTAAACCTCTGCCATGTTAGTGGAATGCAGCTTTGGCACACCTGTTTGCTACACAGTATAGCTGCCTCTGAACTCTTGTAAGGCTGTCCAAGCTTGTTGTAGCTCATCTGAATATAGACAATACAGGAGTAGCTTTCCTTTTGTTCAGTAATTTAGAATGTCTGCAAAAGTACTGGGTAGTTGCCTCTGACATGTTTTTTTTTTCCCCATATGCTTTTTTGTCTGGTTGCCTGTCATCCATTAAAACACAACATCTTACACTTGAGTCCATTTGTTCTCCTATACTGGGTATCCCCAGCTGTGAGGCACAGGCAGCCATTGAGGTGGTTATTACCCTTGCTAGCTGTGACACCCCTGCACTGGCCCAGTAATCAAGGAGCCTCAATCCTCACCACTAGCACCGGCGAGGGACATACACATTGGGAGGATGACAAGTACACACACAGCAAAGTACAATTTCCATTAAGAGCACACAGAGTTCACAGTCAGTCTAGGGCTGGTTTCTCCCTCTTTCTCCAGATCCCAAATATGACTCACCACTGGCATGATTATAGGGTTAAGATCTCAGCCAAGTGATCAAGCCAAAATCTCCACTCCTGTCCATCCAGTGCTTCATGTCCCTGCCCAAGTAGCTGACACACACACTTTGAGATTCGATTTATATACAAACACACATACACTCCTGGGAAAGGTTGGCACAGGTTTACTAGCTATGCCCCCTTCTGCCCTGACTAAAAGGTAGTTATCACTGCCACCAACCAGCTCTTTATAAGCTGCTATAAGGCCCTTACAAAGGGTGACCAATTCTACTATGTATTGTTACTGTTATCCAAATGGTAAGCATGACCAAGAGCAAGGCTATTGGAGTGGCTTATACAGTGTCACCAAATACATATGCAAGTACTGTAAGAGCTTAAATATCTCTAAACAAACCAGCCACAATTGAAAGGTTTAAATATATTTAATAATAAATAATAAAATAATAAGACAATATTCAGTAACTCAACACAGTGACTACAGAGTTCAGAATCAGAAGAAATATTTTAAGACAGCATTGCAGGACAGTCTCAAATAAATACAGAAAACATCTAAACTAATCTTTACTATATTCTTATCTATCTCTAAAGGAAATACTATACCTAAATCTTACTTACAGAGCAAGGCAAATACAGATGAGAATTGCTGAATGGATGTTTTCAGGTCCAAAGGCAAGATACAAAATGCATATCCTTATTCTGAGAGATCGTTCTTAAATTAATATCAAAACATTACTGGTGGGTCAGATGAATGACATCACTATTTGTCACCTGCCTTCAGTTCCCAGGCTAACAGATACCAACATAATTTAACATTTCTCTGTGAAAAATACTTCTCTCAGAAGTTTGCCTAGAACTGGAAGTGGTAAAACAATTAACACTTTTACATTTGCAACCTAGTAATTATTTCTATTTCCAGACAATAGGAAAACTTCTAGACATTCTGCCTGCTTGCTGCACTAAAACTAACTTTTTTATAGCACATCGTAAAACACTTTTTACTTATTTTCCTGAAGTTTTGCAAGTTAACTTTGCATGTTCCAACTTCTGCTATTAATATAGTTTATATACCGTTCTCTTCTTTTCCAGTAGGGTACACTGTTGTTACATTCTTGAAGCTCAGTAAATAACATACAGTTCAACACACACTTTTGCAACAGTAGTTTAATATCCACATAACATATAGTTCTCTTACATTTGTAAGACAAGCCTATGGATCATATTAATATTCACAAATGGCATATGATTATCTACAAAATTCTAGCTAGCCAGGCTGGCAGCATTTTGGTTTGTCACACTAGCTTGCATCCTTGTAATTTCCTGGCAACACACTTCTAGTGAGATCCTAATAATGGCCTTGGTGACTGACATAAGCCCCCATGTCACTACAGGGCATCCTATATCCTCTTCATGGATGAGATTGCCTCCATCCAACACTGATTAGGGCTACTGTCATCACTTTAGGATCTACATGCTCATGTCTTCAGTCTTGTTGTTTCTGGTGTTGTATAAACTTCCTCTTGCATGGTAGTGATCAGGCAACCACCACACAGGATGGATGAACCAGTACTGACCATTCAGTCCCACCCTCCTCCACTATTCCAGTACCTGAGCCAGTATTCAAACTCAGGTTACCTGGGTTGCAATCAGGGCATTATACCTTCATGCACAGAGCTGAGGTCTGTGAAGCATTATTTGGCCTCCATGCATTGAGGGTGCTCTACTCCTATACAACAGAGACAATGCCTTATACATTATATTTGATATTGTCATCCCCTCTCTCTCCTATGTTAGTCCAGGATGCAGTTAGAACCATTAAAAGGAAAGCATCTTGTCGTCTAATGAAGGAATACAATTCAGGTACAGTAAACTCTCAGTTAACCAGCACCCATGGGGATTGGTAGATGCCGGATAACTGTAGTTTCTGGTTGCTTGAGAGTTACTATTAAAAATAGGCCTGACTAATTCTGCACCCTATACTATTTGTTTGGCTTGACTTGTTCTCAGGTTGGAGAGAGGGAATGTATTCCTATCTTCCCTTTTAAAACCTGAAAACTCTAAAATGTAAGGTATGTTTCTTCAGAGGGAAAACAGAAAGTGCAACATATGAACATTGCACTGTATTTCTTTGATATTTTTTTACGGTTACTTGAGTGCTGGTTGCTTAAGTTCTGGTTAACTGAGAGTTTACTGTATATGATAAAACAATGCCTTTATGATGGATTAAAGAAGAACAGAGAAAAAAAAGACTCCTGTTTAGGAAAAGACTAGCAACTTTTCTACAATGTTTGCAAAAGAGCAGACTATGTGCACCAAATGGTTCATATATACCTTCAAAAATGCAGGTTTTGGTTTCACTGCTTTAAAAAGAAGGGATAATGCTTATTGTAATGGATTATTAAAACATAATATATGACATAACTAAATTAATGTAAAACAACCAGAAATGTTATATGTAGTGCAGTTTGTTATGAGTTTCTTATTAGCTCATATGAAGTAGCACAGCAGCCAATATATTATTAATTTTACATTTCTGCAACAAATTCACAAATTGTTTATTTTTTATTTATTTATTTATTTATTTTACATTTGTTGACCGGGCTAGTCTAACTGGATATATGTCCATTTTCAGTAGAGGCCCGGGGAGAAAAGCTCCAAGCACTAGCAGTGACAAAGAATATGGTATTTAGTAAATAGTCAAGTTACAGTACATTGTCTGTGCTGGCAAGAACAAAAATAGTAATAAGTAATTTAGTAGGTTGAAGTTAATATCAATAACAGAGAGATAAACAAAGACAATAATATATATATATTATATATATATATATATATATATATATATATATATTTTTTTTTTTAGATTACAAAGTAAATTATGAACAGAGTAAACAGCATACTACTGCATGTGAAGAAAGGTTTTCAAACATCATGCATTTTTATTTTGTTAAATGTTTTATTTTCAAACATCATGCATTTTTATTTTGTTAAACATTTTATTTTCAAACATCATGCATTTTTATTTTGTTTAACTTTTTATATTACCCTTTTTCTGGATGCATTGGAACTGCTCAGTGACATATAGTATATAGGTAGCCTAGTTACTAATTTTGCATTTAGTAAGCCCCCATTAAGCCATAGATAATTACTCCATGTGCATGAGATGGTTGTCCTTCTCGATAGTGACTTATTATCTGGTCATCCTTTTGGATAAGGTGGGATGTCAGTGGGCAAGCCAAATAATCCACTCCCTGATTCCAAGTCTGCCTTTACTGCATTTTTCCGAGATACTGCATGCAAAACAAAAAAGTAAATAGGTCACACAGACAAACCAAATATGTTTTAAAGATATAAAACTAGCCAAGCAAACCTCCTGTAATAGAGGCCCATTGGATATATGCAAATGACCTCTTAAGGGCATCAAGTGTTTCAGCTATATGGCTTCTAAATGTCCATGGCTTTTGACCTTCTCCTTTTTAAGGCTTTATGAACACTGAAGTTGGAATGTACAAGTCTCAAGGGTGTGGGGTGCTTGCTTATGTTTTGATGTACGTTGGTTGTTAGGAGTATTTAATCAGTTTTCATTGTACTGTGCATCAGTGTTTAGTGTGTTCTGTTTGCTGTGCATTCATATTTTTTAATGTTTTGATTTTTGCTAATATTGATTACTTTTACTTAAAATTTCCTGCTTTTTTATTTTGTTAGCATATAAACTTTATTTGCTAATGCATTATCTGTTCCATTCAAGGAAGCCACATTTCATACCCCAGTAGGGAATTTGTGATTTCACATTCCTGAAATCTGGAAAACAGCTATTGTAATGCCATTACACAAGGATGGCCCAGCTGTGGTCCCTGGTAAGTATAGACCCATTAGTCTCACTAACCTTATGTGTAAAGCTATGGAGTGCATTATTTTAGACTTCATTGATCTGGACATTGAAAAGGAAGGTCCTGCCTCTTTAACCTCATTCAATTCTTTGAAAAAAGTAACTGAAGCAGTGGATAGTGGTTATGCAGTATAGACAGCATACCTAGACCTCGCCAAGACCTTTGACCATATTCCCCATGCAGGCATTATTGACAGACTTGTAAATCTGAGTATAAATCCTTATACTGTGTGATGGATAGCTAACTGGCTGTCGGACAGAACCCATGTGGTTAGAGCAGCAGGCGCCACATCTGAAATCAAAACAGTTGCCAGTGGTGTATGAAAGGACTAAGTTCTGGACCCTCTCCTATTTGGTACATATTTCTCAGACCTTCAGGCCAGCACTTCTGGCCTATGGGTAAGTAAATCTACAGATGACTATAAATTGGATGTTCTTATTTAATTTTCAACTGACTTACAATTACTCCACCGTGGCTTAGTCCATGATAACACTTGGTACAAGGATGATGGTCTCAAATTAAATGTAAAATAAATGTAGCATAATTAATTTTGGCGAATAAAACAGTTTCACTTACCATTAAGGAGATGTACCCGTCCAATCAGGCACTGCTGTAAGGGAGCTGGTTACTGATGTTGATAATTCCTTAGCATTTGACCATCATGTCTCCACAATAGTTCAAAAAACCTTTTACCTAAGGCATCTCCACTGGATCCAAGGAAGTCTTAATTCCCCTTTACCCATATCTTATCAGACCCATTATTGAATATAATGCACCTTTTTGTATGTATTTATCTAAACATATCTCACAATTTGAGAGACCTCAAAGATTCAGGTCTAAAAGGATCAGTGGTCTCAAAAATCTTAGTTGTCAGAAGAGATTAGCAGCCCTTTTTCTCTATCCAGTCTCTTACAGATTCCTCCATGGAGATCTATGTCTAGCTTTTCATGCCATGAAAGATCCAACTCTATTTGATCTCCTATTCAAATCACAGAACTAATGGTGCATGAAATACTTGGTTAAAGGTACTAAACCTTTATCAGAAAATAAATAGGACACGCTGGCATGATACATTTCTTTCCCAATGTATCAATCACCTCGGGAGCAAACTTAAGCCACATGTCAAACAGACTAGCATCCTTGCCTCCTTCGAGGTAAACCTAGATAATTGGATGGGCAGCCTCAAATTCTCTACCAGTCTATCTTGACTTGCCCTCCTTGAAACTAGAGGGAAATTTTGATTAGGGTTTTTTGGCTAGGTTTGAAATGGTGTACAGACTGATTGCCTAGTATTTATTTATAAATATATGAACCTTTGAACTCCTCAAGGCTAGACTGGATTATTGCATTACTTAATATGAAATGCTATTCCTTTGGTAAATTATTTTATTAGGATAGATATATGTTGTGTCAGCCAATGCTACTTGTATAGCAATGAAGACTGAGATACGTATTGTATTTTTGGCACTGCCAGTGTTACATAGGAGAAGCAGCTCTAATAGGACAGGGTCTTTCATGGCACAAAAGGCTATGTAAAGGTTGCCATGCAGAAACATGGATGAGGTAGAATATAATAAAATGTTTTTCACTCTATCCAAGTAGTATAAAGTGCTTATTCCTGTGCTTATCTTAGATCAAAGATCTTTGTGACATTCCCAGTTGGGTGAGTTTTTTGTACACGTTGAAGTTGTATTAGATGATGGGCGTAATGGTTGAACAGGAATGATTTATGACTTATTTTACTCTAGGGAATATTCCCTTGGAAACTATTTATATTTCTTGACAATGTATTTACCACCATTATGGTGTAAAAACAACAGACCACAACAAAAGCATGAATGTCAGGTGACCCTTTTTTACCAGCTGGAAATAATGCAAAACTCATTCTTGAGGCCTTGAACACCCAATAAGCGGATTCATTAGATTAATTAAATGAATCTTTTGTGTACTGATAATCTCGTACTCGTGGTCCTGAACTTTAAACATCTACCTTAAGCTACATGAATATTCAAAAATCTGAAAAACATTTTGTTTCTTAGTGTCGATATAGTTCTGAAACCTTGTATGTATCACAATGAATCCACAAATTGATTTATTAACTATTTACTCTAATGGTGAGGGAAGACAATTCTATATTTTAACATTTATAATACAAATTAATTATCAAAATGCACAAACAATAAAGACTTTTGGAAAATTGACTTTGGATCTTTAGTTTACTAATTCCTATGATACCAGAATCACAGATACAGAGACACTGTATTAAGACCTTGAGAGAGAGCAGTTTACAGGAAATTGCCTACTAGAGTGAACAGAAATATGAAGTTGCGGTAGTGTTATAGAGTGGTAGGAGTATTGTAAAATGGTGGGAGTACTGTAAAGTGGTAGGAGTGTGTTAAGTGGTGACAGGGTTGTAAAAGTGGTGGGAGTATTGTACAGTGATGGGAGTGTTGTAAAGTGGTGATCATTTTTAGTTTGTATGCATTAAAAAGTGTGCAATTGAGAATAAGAAAAAAGAGCGTATGGTTAGAAGTGCAATAGAGGACAAAAGAAGGTATTTCTTGTCAAAAACGAAGAATAAAAATAACAAGAGTGTCTAAATGGAAAAGGAAAAGCAAATAAAGAGATGTTTGAGAGGTTAGCAACCACAAACAGGAGGTGCGCGTGTTTATTATAGAAAGGAGTCGTAACAGACAAGAATGGAAAGAACAAGTACAGAATGGAAAGAACAAGTACAGAATGGAAAGAACAAGTACAGAATGGAAAGAACAAAGAACAAGTATAGAATGGAAAGAACAAGTACAGAATGGAAAGAACAAGTACAGAATGGAAAGAACAAGTATAGAATGGAAAGAACAAGTATAGAATGGAAAGAACAAGTACAGAATGGAAAGAACAAGTACAGAATGGAAAGAACAAGTATAGAATGGAAAGAACAAGTACAGAATGGAAAGAACAAGTATAGAATGGAAAGAACAAGTACAGAATGGAAAGAACAAGTACAGAATGGAAAGAACAAGTACAGAATGGAAAGAACAAGTACAGAATGGAAGGAACAAGTATAGAATGGAAAGAACAAGTATAGAATGGAAAGAACAAGTATAGAATGGAAAGAACAAGTACAGAATGGAAAGAACAAGTATAGAATGGTTTGAATTCTGAAGCAGCTGAAGAGCAACATGCAGACTGCAACTGTAAATGACTACTTTATCTACAGCAACACCTGATGTTCGCAAAATGGAGAGGTAATGGACTACCCACAATCAGAGGTGTCATTTGTTTCAGGAAGCAAAAAAGGTAGACATATAGTGAAGAGTACAGTAGAGGAGACTGGTAGATAGTTCAAGGACTGAAAGTAAATAATACTGAAGAACTAGGTAGAACACTACCTATACCAAACAGCCAGGTACCTGTACCAAACAGCGAGGTAGGTTACTACCTGGACCAAAGAGCCAAGTAGGCTATTACCTATACCAAAGAGTCAGGAGGGTACCACCTGCACCAAACAGCCATATAAGTCAGTACCTATACCAAAGAGCAAAGTAGACTATTGCCTGTACCAAAGAGCCAGATAGGTCATTACCTGAACCAAAGTGCCAAGTAGGTCACTACCTGTACCAAAGAGCCAGATTGGTCACTACCTGTACCAAAGAGTCAGGTAGGTTATTGCCTGTACCAAAGAGCCAAGTTGGTACTACCTGTACTGAAGGACAAGGTGGGTCATTAACTGTACCAAAGTACCATTGCATATACCAAACAGCCAGGCAGGTAACTACATGTACCAAAGAGTAAGGTAGGTCATTACCTGTACCTATACCAAAGAGAAAGGTAAATCACTACCTATGCTAAGGAGCCAGGTAGTATCTCAAGACTTCAACAAACTTTTAATTTCTATACCTCCCAGAAGGTTAATAGGGAGCTTAAGGCATAAAGGGGTGGGATTGAATTTGATGGAGTAGGTTAAACAATGCTTGGAGGGGGCAAGATTGGGAGAAATATTTAAGTGAAAGCTGTCTGATTAGTGTAAGGTGATAAGTAGCATTTCTCTGGGTTGATACAAGGACATATAATCTTTAGTACGTATAAGTTTTGCTTAGTGGTCAGGCTACAGGACAATGGGAATCTATTTACAAATAATTTTAAAATGAGTTCAGTGATCATAAATGGAGGGATAATCTCTGAAAAAGATTTAAAGAGAGTGCAGAAACAGGTAGGATAGTGGAGGCAGAGTCTTAATATTAGAAAGCAGAAAGATGAAACTTATTTTTTCATTGCTGTACATTTATGCAGCTATATGTGATAGAAAGAGACAGAGTGAAAAGGTTTAATCAGTAAAATGACTGGGGAGCATGGACATTTCCAAGATTTAATGATATCCAACACGTTAAATTAACAGTGGTTGGGGTTAGCAAACTGCTAGACTGTAAAGCCAAGAGATCTAACTCTATGGATAAGGAGATCTTGCTTCATATAGCTTTGCTGAGGCCACATCTGTAGCAATGTGTGAAGTTCTAGAGATCTTAGAGAGTAAGGGTGATTAATTATTGCAGAATGTATGTAGAAAAGGATAACTAAAACACTGAAGGTGTTGGAAGAATGTAAAGAGATGCATCAGAATATGCGAACGCTCTTGCCTGAAGAAAGGAGAAAAAAAGAGAGAACATGATGTGACTTTATAAGACTATGCGTAAGACAGAGGAGATGCTGTTTCTGAAAATGGATAACACAGGAATAATTAGAATGATTTCTACTTTTAATGATTTTAAACAATTTTATTGGCTAATTTCAATAATTTTGATTTTATTAATTCTAATGATTTTTGAGAACCTTTTAAGGGGAACAAATAAGAAACATTTTTTTCTGTGTAAAGAATGATGGTGATATTGAATGCTCTGAACTAGAAGACAGCTATTGCTGAGAGAGAGGGGGGTAGATACGAGACAGACTGGGATGATAAGTGTATGGGTCAGGATTTTACAGTAGGTACATAAGGATTCTAGTTGCACTTACGTATGAGTTACCCAATACATATTATGTCTGTTTTTCCATTGCCATTATGTGACATTATATATTACAATGATTTTGCCAATATTATGATATATATTTGCTAAAAGTAGAAAAAGCAGATGGCCTAAACATGTTGTTTTGAATAACGTGGGAAATAAGTCAATAACAGGAACATAACACACCAGAAACCTACTGTATAAGAGAAAATAAATGTAGAGCAAGTACATTGTGCACCCATACATTACACAGATGATTCAACAAACAATACAGTACAATGAAAAGAAATGAGCTCCTTTGGTGTGGGGCAAAGTCCCCACATCACCCCATGTAGTGGGCTGTACCGCTGCACCACTGTACATGTTAAAAAACAAGTCCAACGTCACTTCAACTTTAGCATTTCTCTTATATGGTATCCACACCCATCCAGAAAACCCCCTCTGTGGGAAATACCAAATCCTTTACATCAAACACTCTTGATGAACATAGCAAATGGCCATTTATCACAGAAGATTAAGGCTATAAGTTGCTAATGAGATTTATGTTATAGTTCGGGGTTTGTTCCCTGTAGCGTCCACTTCCATGCTGTGTGACCCTGTGTAAATCACTTAATAACCAGAGAGTGATAGAGGGGTCACTTTGGAAAAGAAGCACTTGCGCCTAGTTGGAGAAACTGGTTAACAAATAAATAAAATACTAATGAGGCATCAAAGAACCAATACGTTTATCAGCATAAATAATAGAAATACTTCTTACAGACATTATTACATTTTTGAACTCTACACCACAGTATATATGGCAAACACTCTTTATTCAAAAATAGTAAATCTATGTACAGTATCGTTATACTAATGAAGTTTATAGCTCATATATTAGTTTCTACAAGCACTTTGTTGATGATATTTTTGATTTATACTGGACAATTGCAATTTTTGCAAGATTTTGTTATCTATTTATATGACACAATTATATTTTTAACTTTAAATGAATTACTCCATATATACTGCGGTGGTGGTGCTGCGGTACCGTTGTCGCCTCACAGTAAGACGCTGTCCGGTTTGATTCTCAGTTTGAGCATCTTCTGCGTGGAGACCTGCGTGAATGGGTGTACCTTCGTTGAAGGTTGTGCGTCAGGCCTGGCAACTTGGCACGTAAAAAATCTACTGCCAATCATTAGCGGACCGGAGATCCGCTGTGGCGACCCCTAACCAGGAAAAGCCGAAAGACATAACAAGTGAATTACTCCCATGATTTACCTTAATTTTTAAATGTTCTTAATACATTATATGATAGTAAAATGAAAACCTCTATATTTAATAAGGATGTACAGGCTAATAAATATTTACATTATAGAAATATGCATCCTGGGTTCACCTTTAATACTATAGTAAGAAATCAATATTCAAGAGCAAGCCGGCTGCTTACTCAGCATAATTAGTTTTTAACTAGTGTGGAACAAATAACAAGTTTATTTGGACAAAAATAATATGATGATAATCTCTTATTGAATAATAATGAGAAAGTTTTTTTGAGCATAGTACTAAATGTAGACCTTATTTTTCAAAAACAGCTAAAGCTGTTAATATTAATGTTATTGATAGGTAAATTAAGAGAGGGGTTAGATATGTTATGCAATTTAATAGATGTACAACATAAGTTAAGGGTATCATTTATTGTAATTGGTCAAATATTAGCTCAGCACCTGAACTTAAGACATTATTTGTTGATTCACCCAATTTTCTGTATAAAAGGGAGAACATTCTTAAGTAATATTTATGTTTTAAAGATATAAAAGTTTCTACCCAGATGCATATCAATACAAGAGGAGGTACTGTGCCATGTTATAATAATCATTTCCATGATGCAATTAATTTGGATAAAATGTTTATTCATCCAGTTACAGGACATTTGTTTCACTTTATGAAATTTGCAATAAATACTGCTGAGAATATAGTTTATTTAGTTACATGTTTGAAATGTTCTAGTTTTTATGTGGGTAGAACTCATATGCAGTTACTTATTTATTTACATTTGTTGACCGGGAGTGTCCGACTGGATGTAGGTCCATTTTTAGCGGAGGCCCGGGGAGAAATGCTCCACAGTTAAAATATACAGACAGTAGTTACAATGGATTTACATAGCGATTAACAATTTGATTAATATAGCAATTAATTACAAACATAGTTACAGATGAAGAACATAGTACATCAGTAGACAACTAGAATCTTTATCTGTGAAGTACATAACAGACATAAACAATTGTTACAATAAGAACTTCCTGCTGTATAATAAGTAGTGGGCTTATGAGCATCCAAGCTTGCTATAATCAAGGTAGTTAGTGGGGTGGAAAGAAAGGGAGTGGTTGGATGGGGGTGGGTGATATTAGAATGAGAGTTGCAAGGGCATAGCCAGCATGTTTTTAGGTGTGCTTTTAGTAAAGTTTTGAAGTGGGTGCATGATGATACGGAGGTAATTGTGGGTGGGAGGGAGTTCCATAATTTGACTTTGGCGCAAGAGAATAGTGCTTCACCAGCAGAGTTATTGGCTTTAGTGATCTGCAAGTAATTTTTGTTGCTGGATCTTAGTGGTATGGTGGTGCAATAGGGTTGGAGTAGATTCTGGAGGGATGGGACATTTAGTGGATGATTTACTAGTTTGTGGGTGAGTGAGAGTTGATACCGTTGAAGGAAGTGAGGGAGTTCAAGCCAGCCCAGTTCAGCAAGTGAGAGACAGTGGTGACTATGGTAGGTTTTCCCCTGTGCGAATTTGGCGATTTTGTTGTAGCAGGTCTCTAAATTGTTTAGTTTGCATTGCCTTTGGTTGGTATATATTGGAGAGGCATAAAGTAGGGTGGAGATAAGGTGGGAATTTTCTACTGAAATCTTTGCTGCTTTGGTGAGAAGTTGCTTATTTCTGTATAACGCTCCTAGTTTTTTGTGGACTTTTTTTATGGTCATGGATATGTGAATGTCACATTTTAGTTTGTCTATTTCCACTCCTAGCAATTTGGTGTGTTCTGTTGGGTGTATTGTGGTGTTGTCTTTTGCTGTGATGTTAAAGTGAGAGTTGTTTTGAGTATGTTTGGTGGGTTGGAAGATGAGTAGTTTAATTTAGTTTGGGTTGAGTATTAATTGGGCATTGGATAACCAAGTTTCAACAGAGGAAAAGGCTTTCTGTGTGACTTTTTGCAGTTTGGGTAGAGACTGGGCTGAGCAGATGATGGTTGAGTCATCCGCATATTGTACGAGTGTGCCATGTTTGGTGGCAGAGGCTAGATTATTGGTGAAAATAGAGAAGAGTAGGGGTCCAAGGATGGATACTTGGGGAACCCCTATAGAGACAGGTAGTTGGGGAGATATGTAATTCTGCCATACAATGGATTATTGGCGGTCAGACAGGTAACTCTGAAACCAGTTGGTGACTGATTGAGAGAATGATAGGTTACTGAGGACAGAGATCATCTGTTTGTGAGGGATCATGTCAAATGCTTTATATAGGTCTAGGAAAGTAGCAGAGGAGAAATAGCCATTGTTTTTATGCTGATGGATAGTGTTAGTAAAGGAGAGTAAGGCAGTGTTGGTGCTATGGTTTGGTCCGAAACCATGCTGAGCATTGGAAAGGAGGTTATTAGTAAGGAGGTAGTCTGAGACCTGAGAGTGAATGCATCTCTCTAGCATTTTGGAGAGCGGAGAGAGAATAGCTATATGGGGTGGTAATTGGTTAGTTCTGTGGAGGGGAATTATATGTAATACTTTCCATAGTGTGGGAACGTAACTTTCTGAAAGAGATCGGTTAATCAAGATGGATACTGGGTAGGCCAGAGCATCAGCTGCGATTTGTAGGTAATCACTTGGGAGGTTGTCTGCTGCTAATTTGGTGGGCTTAAGTTTAGTTAAGAGATTTTTTTATGTTTATTTTATTTTTTTATTTATTTATTTTGCATTTGTTGACCGGGCTAGTCTAACTGGAATAAAATCCATTTTCAGTAGAGGCCCGGGGAGCAAAGCTCCAACACAGACAATTTTATACAGTAAAAAATAATCACAAGTTCAAAAGAAGTATAACATTAGTAAAATAGCTCTAAACAATTGCAGCCATACACAGACACAATATATAACTGTAATAATTATCACAAATTCAAAGAATTATAACGGTAGTTAAAAAGGGTCTAAACAGATTACAGACATACAGATTAGGTACAGTTGTCATTACAAGCATACCTAGCTCATGATGAGGTGATATGCAATGCAATAAATATAAAAACAAAATAGTTGTTTTCAATTGCAAGCAGGATAAAAAAGTATAAACAGTTGATTAATTATACAAATGTATCATATGATACAGTGAAATAAAGATATATAGGAAGCAGCAAGAGGATGTAAGTAGGTAGAATATACTCTTGTTAGGAGCAGAGAAGACATAGGAAATAGAAGAGAAGACAGTTAGTCAGGATTAGCACAAGGGCATAGCCAGTGAGTACTGAGAAATTGTTTTATTTTCAGTTTAAAGAGTCTTATGGAGGACAGAGATAGGAGTTCAGAGGGAAGCCTGTTCCAGTGTTTGCCTACAGAGTTAGAGAACAGTGAATCTCCAGCTGAGTTGTTGGATTTGTTGATAGTAATAAGTGGCTTATTAGAGGAGCGTAGGTTCTTAAGATTGTTGTAGGGGGTAATGAGGGTAGTCAGTATAGGTGTATAGGTGGGGTAGTACAAGCTCTTATGGATAATAGTGAGTTGTTGAGATAGTATCTGGTTATGAAACTCTAGCCATCCTAGTTGTTTTAGGTTGTTGCAGTGATATGTTCTAAAAGGAGATCCTGTGGCAAATCTAGCAATGCTGTGATAGGTAGTAGCAAGTTTGTTTAGGTTGTTTTTTGAGAGATTGGTGTATATGGGTGAAGCATAGAGTAAGGTAGTGATTAAATGAGTTCTAGCTATAGCGATTTTGGTTGAGGGAGTGAGGAAGGGTTTGATTCTGTAAAGGGATCCCAGTTTATTATTTACTGTTTTTATAGTGATGTTAGTATGAGTGTCAAAGTTTAGATTATTATCTATGGTAATTCCAAGAAGTTTGGTGGTTACGTCAGGAGATATGAGAGTCCCATTGTTGGATGTAAGAGTAAAGTGAAGAGGGGCAGACCTACGAGTAGGAGTAAAAAGTAGGAGTTTGGTTTTTTTAGGGTTAAGTAGAAGGCAACGGTTTAAAAACCATTGTTCAACTGTATTAAATGCATTTTGTGTAAGGGATTGTAGCTCGGTAGGAGTATTAGCTGAGCAAATAATAGTGGAGTCGTCTGCATATTGAATGCAGGTTGCATGTGGAATTACTAGGTGGAGGTCATTAATGAAAATGGAAAATAACAATGGGCCTAAAATGGAGCCCTGGGGGACACCAAGGGAAATGGGGAGGTGAGAAGATAGGTTGCTTTCCCATAGTACTGCTTGTTGTCTATTCTCTAAGTAGGATTTGAACCATTGTAATGCTAAAGTATCAAGAGAAAGAGATGTTGGAGGTAGGTACAGGAGAAAAAGAGAAGGCAGTGGGGAGATTACTAGTTGAAGGTGTGGGTTGGAGGGGAGGGGGGATGTGTTGTTTAGCTAGTGATAGTATGGTTTGTGTGAAGTGTGTGTTGAATGAGGTAGCAATATTTTCGGAGGAGAGAGGGATGTTAGGAGGAGGGGTACTGACTTTACCTGGGTGGAGGATGGTGTTCAGGGAGGACCAGAATTGTTTGGGGTTGTGTTGGAAGGAGTCTAGGGCAGACTGGTAGTATTGGAATTTGTCCTGTTTTATTAGCTTTTTGACTCTATTGCGTAGTTCTAGGAATTTCTGTCTAGTTGAGGGGGTTTAGGTTTTGCACCAGTGCTCCCAGGCTTTATCCCTGTTTTTCATTTCTGACTTTTAAAAGACAGAATACGTGAACATAATTCAGAAATTAGAAAAAATGTTCCCACTAATGCACTATATAAACATATTAATCAGAAGGGCATTGATCATCTGTTTAAATTTAGAGTTCTACAAAGAATGTTTAATGATTGCAGTGGCGCTGGTATACGTTTAGGAAGACAAGTTGCAGAAGACAACTGGATCAGCTTTTCTAGAGCTGCTTGAATTCCAGGGTTAAATGATGTGGCTATCATTAAGCCTCTTCTTAAAATGAAACATAATGAATTATAATAAATGGATTATGTATATGTCTCTTTCTATTTATTATGAGTATTTTATATATATTTATATGGCATATATGTTTTAAATTTCTAATATTAGCCTATTGGGTATGTGCATATGTTAGGGCTGCATTTCACTTTTATAAATCTTGCATAATTGATTGTTCCTGAATGATATTTAAATTATTTTGTCCACCATGGTATCCACTGATAAAGAGCTGATCACTAAAGCTTTGGAGGTATTTTATATGGCTTTATTTATTTTGAATAAAGTGTGTTTGCCATATGTTTGGTGGTTTAGAGTTTACCTATATTTGCTTTATGAAGACATTTTGTTGGTGACTCCATTTTTCTACGTTTACCAACTTGTTTTGTTCATTTCTACATTGACCCCAAAATACAGTAGCACACCATATTTACACAGATTGAGAGTTAAACAGTGTGCTCCTATAATGAACAGTTATTGTTAATTCAGATTCACCCAATAATCTGATTTAAATTATATTTATGTGAAAGAAAATCGCACTCTACTTGAATTTATTCTTATTTTTCTGTAACTTATAATAACTGTTTTATTCTGGCATTCACAGTTTTTCTGAATTTGGCTTTCTAGTATCCTTTCCCCAAATCATTTAATCAGATGGTGCCCCCTGGTTGCTACTGAAAACAGAAACTGCCTATTAGGCTTACCTGCCTTACAAATGAATAAATAAAATAACATAAAAATAAAATTGTGGCTTTCTACATTTAAGCAAGAATATGGTAGCAGTAACTGTGTGACCCTATGTAAGTCACCAAATCAGACCTATGTAACAGAACCCATATAGGATATCAACATACAATCCACTGACTGCAAAACCAGAAAAGTCTAGTCATCAAACAGGTAGCTCCTTAACTATTTATCACTCCTCTTGTCTTCTAAGCTGCATCTGTACTTAAACACTCTTCACCATTCCCCAATTATCTTATAAATCCGAATGTTATATTCTCACCCCTCTGAAATTAAGAAGTAAGTAGCACTTGCTGGAAAGGTAATTATTCCATTCCATGTCTCTGTAAGTATTTAAGGACACATACTTTATCCAGCAATTTTTCCAATACCTGACAAAGTTATACATGTTGATTATTTTGTAATTGTCTTTTGTAGAGTTAATCTGTTAAGTATATACTTGCAGAATGAGTTTGATCTATGTGGCCAGTACTCTATCAAATTAAGTGAATATAAAGTAAAAATTATAAAAATAGAGAGTACACATTTCAAAACTGCATGTGTCACTTAAAAAAATGCATGAAAGCATTTTTTTTTCTGGGGACTCTTTTCCTGTGGCCACATTTGCCTCCATTAAATTTATTAACTCCATGGTGACACAACGGGGGAAAGAGATATTTTGCGAGGATGAAAAAATGACTGCATGTACTGCAATTTCACAGTACAGCTAACAAACACAAAAGAATTTGGGGACTGTTTTATTCTGGAATTAGGATTGAAGAGATTTGCATTTCACAGGATAGTTTCCATTGAATGGCATGTTTCCTGTGTGTAATCCCTGAGGCACTTGTACCTAGGAGGTATTATCTGGTTAACAAATACTAACTAAATAAAAAATAATAATGAAAATTAATTTGTTGCTAGTGTTTGGTTAATAAATACTAAATTAAAAAATGAAAAGTGTGAACTGTCTTAATGTTACATTATGGTTAGTGTTTTGACTATATATTTATTTATTACACAATTTACCTTTTTAGTACAATGTAGCACCTCATAAATGATTTTCTTTTGCTTTTAAAATTATAAATGCCAATCAACTCACGCTCCTTTCCTTCCCACTGCAGTTGAGTCTCTTTGATAGCGATGCAAAGCCAGGAGTTGAGTGTGATAATAAATAGCTTTGAACGTCTGCCATGTAACTGGGATAGATGACGGCTTCTAATCAGATATGAAAAACAATGCTTGAATGATTAAATGGATAAAACAAACAAGGGGAAGAGACTTAGAGATGAATTCTGCTATTCTCTCTCTCTTCACTGCAGGGAACAGTTGTACATTCTAACATAAATTCATATCTCATGGTTTAGTTACTCTTCTGATTCTGTTGTCTTGCTGAAAAAACTCATTCCATTTAGAAATCAGGTAGTAATACAATATGAAAAGTCTTCTTGACTGTATAAGACACCTACACACATTGCAGACACTTAAATTGATGATAGAAAAATAATACGTAATTACTTAATGTACATTGTTTTACATATAGTGACACTAGATGTCACATTTTATTATACTGTCTTTTAATGAGCTGTATTGTTTAACTCTTAGCCATAAATCAAGCAGTTTTGTTCACAATTTTTTATTTTAACATTGAAAAATCCATCTATTAACACACTTGCATGAGAGATGTGAACTGGATTCAGCAGTACAGGTTTAGTAAAGTAATGCTAGGAAAGGGTGTGAGATAGTGGCTTAAGTGTAAATATTCCAAACAAGTGAGATAAGAAATAATATATTCAGCAGAGGTGAATTATTAACTCTTTCAACATAGCCGCAGTGTAGTATGGGTACATTTAACTTAAAAACAGGTGGTCTGGAAGAAAGAGATGGAGAGAGAGAAAAAAGTATGGCGTTCATGAATGTTGTAATATTACGAAGTAGTAAGCACTGAGATGAACGTTGGCTGCTCCAGTTATTGATAGTGTAGTCTACATTTACCCACAATGTTAGGTGACTAGTTACCATACACTGTGCTGATGATGATCCATTCCTAAAAATAATTGTTACCCACCCATTAGTTTAATGTTACTGCATTCTCAGTGCCTGGTAAAAGGTAGTGGACTATCAGAGACTGGAGTACTTATTGCTAGGGTTAGTGGGGATTGACCAAATCACTTTGCCATAGAGTGGGCTGCTAAATAGAGGATGAAAAAATCACCCGCTGCTAGTATACAGAGGAGGTTCAAGGAACAGCCACTGCCACTGGCAGACTAGGTGACCAGGAAATCAGTGCCTCCTATCACAGGCTATAGGTGGAAGACCAGGAAGCCCATTCAGTGACAAGATAAGGGGGAGGGGCCTCCAATTTCCAATGAAAAGGAATGGAGATGAGTAGAACACAAAATAGCAGCATGCAGAAAGGTGGGTGTGGGGACCCTGCAGGCTGTCACTCTGGAGTGGTGCATTAATTATTACTGGGTATCTGGGTACAGAGCCAAAAACACTGGTTGATATTAAGGTGTTGTCTTGGGAGAGTAAAGACAGTGGTTATTGCTGGAAAAGGCAGAGAAGGAGAGTGTTGTGTTGAATGTTTAGTTTATGCTTTCAGTATGATTGTAAAACGTTAAGACAAAGGTTCCAGAAGAACTTAGGCTGGATGGGTGCAATCACTTTTAGTAGAAAGTATGTTTACTAGGATTTTTCAGTTTTTCACATGCTTGATCAGCCACTCTGCAAACAGGGGTCTGACATAATAATTGCATAGTTCTGTCTACCAAAAATATTTAAGTATACTTTGAAAATCTTTTTGTATCAGCAGCAAAAGTTGTTTGCAGGTCAAGAAGGGAGGTAAGTTTCTGAATCTGGGCTGTCCATGACAACTCTTGCACCTAATACAAGTCAGTATTAAAAAGTGGTCAAAAAGCATGATTGAGAAGTTAGAATTTTTTTTTCATTTTGTGTATGTGTGTATGACATTATACACACAGATAGATAGATAGATAGATAGATAGATAGATAGATAGATAGATAGATAGATAGATAGATAGATAGATAGATAGATAGAGCTATACAGATATCTATATATACATATATTTGCTTAGTGGCTGGCAGTAATTATAATTCCATACATGATGACTCATTTGACGTCAGTGCATGGGCTCCATCTTGTCCTAAAGAGAGTTATTTATATTTTATGAGATGGAGTGAAACGATAGCATGTCAGTAAGCATAGCCTATACACACAAACACACACACACAAGTATATTCATATTTCTCTTTCTCTATATATATGTGGAGATGTATGTGTTTTGTGTTCATGCATGTGTGTGTGTGTGTGTGTGTGTGTGTGTGTGTGTGTGTGTGTGTGTGTGTGTGTGTGTGTGTGTGAGTGTGTGTGTGTGTGTGTGTGTGTGTGTGTGTGTGTGTGTGTGTGTGTGTGTGTGTGTGTACACACACACACACACACACACACACACACACACAGAGTAATGTTAATGTTAGTAGCTGTTTCTTTAGCTTTAACATCTCTCTTTTCTTGCTTTGATCTCATAATACATATAATGGCTTCTCTAAGGGCTATGTCCATATCTGAATGGAGTGTAGGGACATTCAGCAGGTTGAATATCTGTTAATAATAACAGTCACAGCATAATACCTGATTCTGAATGTAATTGTCTCAGAATACAGCCATGAAATTTTTAGATGGTATCCTGAGGGTGGTACTTCTAGCAATGAAAAATCATATTTTAGATAAGGCAACTCAATGTTTGAAGAAACAGACATTTACAATAATTGTTTCATGAGTGGCATGATGCAGACCAGACTGTGTCTAGTTTAT
Source organism: Protopterus annectens (assembly GCF_019279795.1). Taxonomy (NCBI): domain Eukaryota; kingdom Metazoa; phylum Chordata; order Ceratodontiformes; family Protopteridae; genus Protopterus; species Protopterus annectens. The sequence continues at coordinate 510,140,296 of NC_056738.1, read as the reverse complement.
AGCATAATTTATTGCATCACGAATACTGTTTTTCTGCTGAAGGGAGGGTGGGTGAGTGAGTGGAGAGAAGGAGGATTATGCACCATTTTCTTCTTACCATTCATGTAATTTGTTAAAACAACTACTTAGTGTGTTCTGGTCTATATTATGTAATCGTATGCGAACAATGTCAAACACTCTAATGAGCAAAAATGCTGGAACTCAAAGTTCCGTTATTGAGATTGCAGTACATTGAAGAGTGGGATATTTGCCTTTTCCTCACTATAGTGGGATCTCAGAGTTGGAATATATATTTAGCGGGGGGGGGGGGCTATGCCCCCCACAATAAGGTTTCGAGTTTCTGTATTTTCGCTCATTAGAGCGTTCGACATTGTTTGCATACGATTATATAATATAGACCCCGTGTGTTCTAGGGTGTTCAACATATTGATCACTGATGCAGTAGCCTTAGCTCTATGGATTATATCCTGCCAAGGATATAACAGCTGACCAGCTTCTAAAGCTTCAGGGCACCTTCCACTCCCTGAAAAACAAAGGCTTGAGCAACAAGCCTTTCAGATTTGTCCTGCTACTGAACAGAGCACTCCTCTGCGGGCTTTTAAGGATCGACAATCGGCTTCTGCTGTTTTTTTCCTGGGCAGATAAGTCCCCTTTGGTGAAAAACCTTTAAATGTACCTTTTTGGTTAGGAAATTTTTTTTTTCATTTTGGAGTTTTTTTTTTTATTGGACTGCCACAAGAGTTAACTGTACTTTTAAATTGGAGCTCACTTTTTCTGCTCAGTTTAAAAGTAGTTAAAAATAGTTAAAAACATTTTTTCTGTGAGAAACTGTGTTTATATTAGTTTTAGGTGCTGCCAAAGTGTAATATTATACTTTTTACTTTGTTTTTGTTAGGGGAAAGCTACTTTTAACAACTTTACATTTTTACTGGCTTATGCTGCTTCTTTTCGGTGGGAAAGAGACACCATTTTTGGCTTGACCATGGAACAAACTACTGGTCCTCTGGTTGGTCCTTTTTCCAGCCTTAAAAAGAAAAAAAATTAAGCAAACAGCCTTTGCTACCACAGCAGGCTATTAATTTTCTTTAGCTGCAGGTGGGTGACTTTGCTGTGGCCAACGCTGGTTCCTCAGACCACTCATCTTTTACCATGGATCCCTCTGTTGTAGCACCTACAGCCACTACTGACTGGGGGTTAGACATGTCCTCTGTGTCAGTTAAGGTTCCCTTAGTGGGTGGGAGTGCCAGTCTCATCAGGTCTGGAAGAGGAAACAGGGAGGACTTCCTTGTTTAGTGAGAATGTTGTGCCCATGCCTGGGGAATCTGCTGATGTCACTAATATCACTGTTGGCCCTGGTTTCCTGTCAGAAAGACAGAATACTAAACATGTATCTGCTCTTGCTCACCTCGCCCTCATTTATTATATGTGGCCCAGACTCTAAGTCAGACTACTTCTCCTTTTTATAAGGTGGTTCCTGGCAAAAAACAAAAGGGATACCTCTTTTACGGAAGAGGTTCAAGATTCTGAACCTGGACAGGAAGATGAAGGGACAGATGTAAGGTTTTCTCCGCAGATTTCTTATTTAGATTCAAAGGCTAGCACATTATCTAATTTTCTATGTGGGTATTTCTGTTTCTCTGAAACGTTCCAGAATGTGTAACTGTTTTCAGTTGGAGAACACTGAAGTTTCTCAGTCCCTCAGAAAATACTATGAGCTGTTACAAATGTAATTTCCAGAACCTTCACCCATTCCTCCAGTACAGTCAGCATTAAAGGATGTGTGTGTCACTGCTTGCAATTTTCCTGATAGTGAGCCTGCTTCCCCTAAAAAGACAGATAAATTGTATAAAGTTCCTCAATCGTTTCAATTTTTATACACTCATCCCAAATCTGACCCATCAGCTATAGCTTTAGTTTGTCCCACTGCTGCTAAACATTTAGTTTATTCCATTCCTACTCTTTCTGACAAGGCTGGGAAAACAACTATTAGGTATGGGAAAAAGGTGTGTTTCTGGAACTTTGATTTTCAGAATTTTGTATTATCAGGCTGATTTGTTAACGGGGCGGCCACGGTGGTGCAGCAGTTAGCATTGCCACCTCACAGCAAGACATTCTCTGGTTTGATCCTCGGCTGGGGTGCCTTCTGTGTAGAGTCTTCATGTCCTCCCTGTGGTCGTGTGGGTTTCCTCCGGGTGCCCCAGTTTCCTCCCACATCCAAAGACATGCTGTAGGTGGATTGGATACTCTAAATTGGCCCTAGGTATGAGTGCATGTGTGTGTGTGTGTGTGTGTGTGTGTGTGTGTGTGTGTGTGTGTGTGTGTGTGTGTGTGTGCCTTCCGTGGAAGGTTGGGTGCTGGGCTGGCAACTCAATACTGTAAAACTCCACTGCCAGTCATGAGTGGACAGGTGATCTGCTGTGGCAACTCCTAACCGGGAAAAGCTGAAAGAAGAAGAAGACGAAGGCTGATTTGTTAACATTTATTCTGACTAATTGTGAAAGTATGAGGAATGTCTTGTCTGCAGTTTCTTCTAGTAAGGAAAAATCTGCTTTAAAATAGTTTAGTTTCTTCCCTCTTACAGGCCACAACACATTGTTTGCAGTGTATGTATGACTGTTGATACTTCCTCCAGAGCTATGCCTACTGGTACTGTTTTGAGGAAGCTTGCCTGGCTGCATTCTCAGAACCTCCCAAATGATGAGAAATATGAGATTTTAAAGTCTACTTTGGATAGATTTAGTTTTTGGTCCCTGTGCTGCAAAGGTTATCAAAAAGTGTGATGAGAGGGGTAAACTAACGCAGGAGAATCCCTTTGATTTTTCAGCCTTCCTTTTCTAAATTTTCTAAGATTTTCTTACCTCTCATCCAGTTTTGGCAAGAAATAAAATAAACAGTCTAAGCAAAATGCTGATAAACAGATGTTTTAGAAGCAATGGTAAGGGGGTTCCAAAAATAATACAGGAACTCCCCAAAACAAAGGATGGTACAACAAGTTAGAATAACTATTTAAGGAACTATTTCTCCCTTCTCACTTTGGCAGTCCCTTTTCCCTTCCAGAAAGCCTGAATCTCCACTTCTCTCTTTGGCTACAGATAAATGGGTTCTGAAGACCATTCATGACGTTACAGATGGCAGTGTGAAGAAATTATTCCTTTCCATGGAGTAATTCCTTATCCACCAGACCAAACTCCTCTATTTCCCCCTGTCCCTCAACATATGTTTCCTCTGGGATGTCTTTGGTGCCAAAGAAAATGTTTGGAGACCAGCTCTGGATCGTTCTTTACTAAACCAATTTGTGAGAGTGTCCAATTTCAAAATGCTGTCCCTCACAGCCTCTTACCTCGTCTTCCTCATTTTTGTTCCTAGTATCACTTGCTTTAAAAGATGCTCATCATTACATCCCTAATCATCCAGATTTCAGGTGTTTCTTAAGATTTTATGTGTCTGGATCACATTATCAGATCTCTGCCTTACCCCTTGAACTATCCACTTTACCAAGAGTGTTCACCAAGTGTCTAGCTCCAGTTATAGCTCATTGCAGCCTATAGCATATCTACATTTTCCATATTTAGACAATTTTCTTATCTTTGCAGAGTCATTTTCAATATAGAAATGTCTCACTTGGGTGAGAGATCTCTTATACAAGCTGGGATTCCACAAAAACATTCAACAAACTTTTCTGACTTTATCATATTGCATTGAGTTCCTGGGGTGTCTGCTAGACACCTCAGTTTAAAGAACTTTTCTCCAACATAGAAAAAAATAGATCTATATCTAGAGATCATTTTCTAGGGGTTTCCACTCACAGACTTAGGCCACTGTGAGGATGCTTGGTCTCATAGCATCTATGATTCTCATGAACCCCCTGGCAAGACTCCACATGAGAAAGGAGCAATGGCATCTGAATTCACTTTGGTCCTACTGCCAATACCCATTATCTTTTCAAATCCCAGTTCTGGGGTTTGTCAAAAGAAAAATCCTTTGGTGGAGACTGCAAATATCCCTAAATCTAGGTCCCCACCACACACACCAATGCAGATGGCACCTCAGACTTTCCTTTGGGAGCAGTTTAGGAGGGATAAGTGCAATCTTTTTGGGGCACCAAGGTGAGATGTAAAATGATAAATCTAAAAGAGATGCTCTAATCAAGGCACTCAACCCTCTGAATCGCCTTTGGTCCCCTGGACCTCTTTAAGTTGTAGACAATACTTAAAGTGTGTAGTACATCAACAAGCAAGGAGGAACCAGGTCATACCCCCTTTGCAGACTAGCTATATTAGCTTGGGGTATAGCTTTACAGCACAATCTCACTCTACAGGCATCCTACATCCCATTAAAGCAAAACTGTGTGGCAGATAAACTGTGCAGGACAAAAGAACTGAATGGAAACTAGATGGGGGTTCTTCAAGGATTTGATCCAAATGTGGGGACATCCTCAAGTAGACTTCTTTTCCTCCTCTCTGAACAATCATCTGGAAAGATTCTTATCCAGTACTCCATGCAAGAAGGCCTGGAAGTAGGATGCCTTTTCTTTTCCATGGAGAAGAATGTTTCTGAATGGTTTTCCACTCTTTCTGCTATTTCAGAAGGAATCCCCAATATCATTGTGGTGATGCCCTTCTGGCCCAGCCAGCTGCGGTGCTCCCTTCTTTTGTTAATGGCCAGGAACAATTGCTACATATTTCCTCACAGAATAGATCTATTCACACAAGAACAGGGATGCTTGATAAAACTGGACTCCATTCAGCTTCAACTTACTACTTGGATGATAGGGACTTAATTTCCATTAGGTACCTGTTTACTGAGGAAGTGAAGCAGGTACTAATGGATGCAAGAAAGCCTGCTACATTAGCAAATGGAAAAGGTTTTCTAGTTGGTGCCAACAACATAACCAGCATCCATTCAGAGCTAGTGTTTCTCTGGTTTTGCATTTGTGTGAGTTACAATCCTTTTGGCCTTTCTTATTCCTCCATTAAGGTTCATTTGTTGGCCATTTTAGCATGTCTACCCATGGATACTCCTCTTTTAATTCATTCTTATGTTAAAATGTTTTTGAAAGGGGTTTGCATAAGAGACCTCCAAGAAATCTGGCGGCCAATCTTTGGGATCTTTCTTTTGTTAGAAAAGCTAACACTTGTGCCGATTGAACCAACTCATCAGGCTGATTTAATGTTGTTAACATGGGAAACATGAGATTAAAATCTTTCAGATCTTCATATTAGTTGTTCATTTCTTGTGAAGATAAGAAGAAGGGATAACCTGTGTCAAAACAGACTTTACAAATGGTTATCTCAAGTTATTAACTTTGGTTATTCTTACTGTAACAAAACTATAACAGACAGAGTCAAGTCTCACTCTAACAAGGTCTGGGCTTCATCTGCTTTTTTTTTGGAAAAGGTTGGATTCTAGAAGTATTTTAGAACCCCCAAATTGGTCCTCTGAACATAGTTTTACAAAGCACTACAAGCTTGATTCCTTCTCTATGTCAAGATCAGGCTTTGTTAGGTTCATTCTCCTGGGGCTCCTGGACCTTTCCCCTTCCATCTTCCAAATGTTGTAAGCTAGGGTAATCAAGCCATATAGCTAAGGTTAATGCAGCAGTGATCCATATGATGACATAGTACAGTTGTGTAAGTAAACTTAAGAGTAGATGTTTGCGTTATCACTGGTGCAGTAGCTATTCTGTCCCTACATCCCCATGTGTTTTTTTAGTTATGCCAGAGTGTGTTTATACGTATAGCCTCCTAGCTATGTTCTTCCAAGTTTCAGCCTCCTTCTCTCAGTTGGCATGAAGGCTCTGAAAGGCTTGACACTCAGACCTGTGCTTTACTGGTTTCATGGTTGACTACCTGAATGCTCGACTAAATGCACTGTAACTGTACACATCATATACACACACACACACACACACACACACACACATACACACACACACACACACACACACACACACACACACACACACACACACACACACACACACACACACACACACACACACACACACACACACACACATATCTATCTATATATATATATATATATATATATATATATATATATATATGTGTGTGTGTGTGTGTCTAATAGTTAGTCATTTAAATGGATGTTGCTATTTATTTTCATGGACCTGTTTCATCAACTCTCTTTTTTTGTTTCATTTTTGAATTTAAGATGGGAGTCGTATGTTATTAGCATCTCTGTAGTTGTTGGGAACCATTATGCTTAATCAATTGTACCTTACACTGTAGGTCCCCTTTGCAGGAGGGCTAGGCC
>NC_056738.1:510051520-510129020 GCF_019279795.1 Protopterus annectens | reverse complement strand
TATGGGTTCAGGTGCATAAATGGAAGGTGGCAGTATGGGTTCAGGTGCATAAATGGAAGGTGGCAGTATGGGTTCAGGTGCATAAATGGAAGGTGGCAGTATGGGTTCAGGTGCATAAATGGAAGGTGGCAGTATGGGTTCAGGTGCATTCCTGGAGTAGAGCATAACTAGGCTCCCCTAAGGATTTGAAATTGGTAGAGGCCAGATGCATAGCAGCACTAGGGCAGATTTAGTTTCGGGGGGGGGGGGGATTGTCTGGAATTCAGTGTATTGGCCTCATGTACATATCTGGATTACAACAGATCTGGGTTCAGATGTATGCGTTAAATATAGGAGTGTTATTCTCATATGCATATCTGGAATAGATATACTGGTAGGCAACTAAACTATCACACATATAAAAAAATAATAAGGGCCCCACTTCAGACATAAACCTCACCACATCTTTGCCCCCTCCCAAATAGATCTAGTCACCCTTAATTATTTGATGAGGCAACATACACACTTAACTTTTGTATTTCAGATGGGCAGCTTTAAAGCAAATGAATGCTTTGCAAATTACCAATGTTTCATTACTACTGACCAAAGGAAGGCCATCCATCAGGGAAAGAATAAAACATTTCAGGCCTTGCTCACCTTTCTGGAGAAGAGGTTGAGATATCTTATGTCATCACAGTGCTCCTAAGGGAGGATAGGAAATTATTTTCTAAACTTAAACAGCACTGAAGTCAGTAACAAGGCTGTATATAAGAAATCATGCATATACGCTCCCCTATTGCAATTTAATGCTATGGTGAAAAAAGGTCGGCAAAAAATGGGAAGAATATACTTCTTTCTCAGCTCGAATATGATAGCATGTCTACCTCTTGGGTCTAGTTATAGTGCAGAAATCAAAATCACAGTGACTTCAAGGCATTTCTCACTGAAAAGAAGGAACCCACAATATGAAGGATAATGCAGAGGTATTGCCAGGGTACCTGGGAAGAGAAATTGATTGGATGAGCTATAAGTCAGCAATAAAAAATAAATTAATTAAGTAATTAATACATTTTGCATACACACATTTACCTCAAATCCTGATGTCATAGATGAGACCACAAGTAAATATGACAAACAGTTGTTGTGTTTTCCAATATCTGATCTCGTTTTTATTACTGGTCTCATCACATGATTAGGTGTGGTAATGTATATATGGACTGATTTTTTGTTTTCCACAGAGCTACACATGTATATGGGAGAGGTGCACAACTGGCTCTTTGTTATCTGCAGTGATTCCACATGCATTTTATGTAATGAGGCATAATTCTCTTTGCATTTGTCATAAAGTGACTCGTATGCAGATCTATTACAAACTGTAGTATCCTTTTCATGTTTACTATTACTTGTGTACAAACCATAGCTCTTGACTACTTATCCTGCATATGAATGAACCAGACCTAAATGAAAGCACCCAGAAGTTTAACTACTGTAACTTTATAATTAGAGACTGTGTAGTGAAATTTCTAGAATGCATCACATCTGCTTAACTAAAACACACAGTTGATAGAGTCAGTGTGTGATGCTGGGCAGCTCAGGGAGAGGCATTAACAATGCAGATGACAGAAATGCTGCAGACAGCACTGGTAAGGCTTCAGCTAAGCACTGAGTCCATTTCTCAGGGGGACAGACAGGGAGAAGAATCTGCATGAGTGTATGTGAATCACAGAATGTATATTCAAAGAAAAAGAGGGATGAAAGGTTTTCCGTTATCACTGTTGTGCTGGAGATATGAACCTTGGCAACGAGCTGAAGAGGCATAAGACATGGTATTTCATACCAAAGGATGCTGGATGCACAGAACTGATTCTCATTGGACATTTATCCACGTGTATATATATATATATATATATATATATATATATATATATATATATATATATGGGTGTACTTTCCTACAATGAAAATTCACTTTTTCGAAATGGGAAAGTACATCCCCACTTAAGCAAAAGTGCACTTTAACGAAAGTGCACTTTTGCTTAAGCTCACTAGTCCGAACCTACCATACCACAATGGAAGACATTGAAAAATGGGCTATGTCCTCCATTGTGGTGCGATAGTCACTGACCTTAGGGTTAGGGCATGGGTCAAGGTAAGGGGATAGCCCTACTAACTATCCCCTTACCCTAACCTGTGCCCTAAACCTAAGGTCCATGACTATCGCACCACAGTGGAGGGCATAGCTCGATTGGGAATGTCTTCCACTGTCGTGCGGTAGTCATGAACCTTAGGGTTAGGGCAAGGGTTAGGGTAAGGGGATAGCTAGTAGGGCTATCCCCTTACCATGACCCGTGCCTTAACCCTAAGTTCTGTGACTGCTAGCCCGTTCGGTCTACCGGGTTCGCGAAAGTGCACTTTCGTGAAAGTGCACTTTTGCGTTAGTGTGGGTATACTTTTGAAGTTCGAAGTAGTGAACTTTCGTTCTTCAAAAGTGCACCCATATATATATATATATATATATATATATATATATATATATATATATATATACACACACACACACACACACACACACACACACACACACACACACACACACACACACACACACACACACGTCTGTCTCCCTCCCAGTAGTATGTTTTTATCTGTGAGGCAGTTAACCTATACAGGTGAAGCTGTGGATTAGCAGCAAACTTTGTCCTATAGTCCTGTTAGAGTGTCTGATAAGCTTACTTCATTAGAATTTTCCCTCAAATTGTACTTGTGCCTAGGGATGTAACCATCCAACGAATAAATAAAAGTGTGCTTATTTATCTGACCATTCAAATCTCCCTCTTATTCATCCAAGATACCTTTTTCAGGGTGACACAGGTACAAAATACAGCTCAGAACATAAGATGATGAATTTAACAGATGTGTTCAATAGCACATCTACAAGTGGTAATTATAAAAGCAAATGAAAGGGTGTACAATAGCAAGGATACAATTAAGCAGAAAAGGGATGGTCTGTTTTTTAAGCACTACTAAAAAGCAAAACTGCAGCACAATGTACAGTGCACGAGATAAACATAATAATAATTTAGTGGCTGAGAAGCTGCATATCCAACAGAATCTACAGTTATTGCATCAAGGAAGGGAAATGATCTGACCAGGTGGACTCAGCAATCCTTGTTGGTCAATAAGTTCTTTGCTTCTGCAGTTCAGCCAAGATTAAACAGATTGCAAAATAAGCCACTGCTCTTTGCCTTTCCGGTACTAATGTTTGTTGGCATTTTACAAATCAACAGATCTACCTAATTATGAAAAACATCAACAGACAAAATCAATTAGAATTCAGTTTAAAGTCACATCAAACAAATGTCTTCCTTTGGACGTGAGTTTTCACTGCAGTATCCCGCATTTATAATGTGCCTTTCATATCTGGCATCCCTAGGTGCAGAATTTATCAGTGTCAGCATCATAAACAAGCATATGACTGGAAAGCTAAGTCTTCAAATATAGCACCTAACAAGAAAACCTTCTCTTTATGAATAAAAGGAGCTTTGTCTGAAGAATAAAAACATTTTCCGTCTTCACACCCATGGAAGGCGCTGTGCTAGATGAAGGGCTGGGTTGTCTTATTATTCCTTAAATGACTGTAAAACAGGTCAATCATCTAAACTGGTAAGAAATTACTTAAGTCAAACTATAACCAACTTTAACTCTGAGAAATGCACTCAAGGTGAATCATTTCTGTTTCTGAAGAAATTCTGCCTGGTAAAACAGAGACAATATATCCTTCTTTTTACACAGATACAACATAAGAGTTGCTAAAAAAGAAATTTGTTAATGTAATATGGAACTGCCTACAATCACATGAATGATGTGTGCAAAACATCACATCAGATATGAGGGAATATGACATGTGTTTGCACCCACTTAGTTGTCGAATAGTGCAGAGCTGATGAAGTTCATCTACAGCAACAGCTCATTTGTGGATATATGTACCACACTGATGATGCTGTGTCCTGCTGTTGGGCCTGTGCCATGGTGCTATGCTGCAGTGTTGGCTTCATGCCTTGCTACTGGTATTATACTCTAGTACTGTCACTCTCTCATCTTGTTGGCATTATATCATTTTGTCTGCACTGTTCCATGCTTTTGGCTCTATGCATTCCCTCTAGAGTTTATCTTCTTAGTGAGATGGCAGGCAGATGGCAGAGCATTACTCTGCTGGCACCATCCTGTTATTGTTGCACAACAGTCTACCTATCCAGTTAACAGATAAATGTAATATTTACTGATGTTGTGCAGTAAATATGGTGCTGTGATAGGCTATCTTAATTTGCCTCTGTTACTGCAGTTTAACAGGATTTCACCTCATAAGTACTGCTACACCATGTTTCTGAGGTTGCTGCCATGCTATGATTGCAGCATCTTGCTGCTAGTGCATGGTGTGCTGCTGGAACTAAGTCAAGGTGTCATCACTGCAGCTGGTGTCGAACAATGCTGGCAGTACAGTACAATGCAGTTGTTATGTTGCTAGTATAGCATTCTACTAGTGTATAGCATACATCTGATACTGTATCAGTCCTACTCTCATGCTGTGTTGCTGGTTCTGTGCCTGTTGCTGGTGTTGTGCTATGCTGTGCCATGGGGGTACCATACCATGTTGATGGTACAGTGCCATGTTACTGGCACAGAGCCATACTAATTATGTTAAGCCGTGTTGTTGGTTCTGTCTCATGCTATTATTTGTTATGCACATGCTCATTGTATTTAGTACTGGGTCTATACTTGGTCCTGAGACATTCTGTTGTTGACATCCATCCATGCATCTCTCCACCTATACATTTCTCAGTCCATTTTAATGCATACTTTATATAGTGTTATTTATTTATTTATGATGCTTTTTTTTTATTTGTTATTTATGTTATTTATCTGTCTTTTTATTTATTCATTTATCTTCTATTTGTTATAATACCCCTATACTCTACACTTATCCGGCCCATAGTTGAGTATAATGCCCCATTTGGCATGTACCATACTAAGCACTTGCAGCAATTAAAGAGACCTCGGAGGTTTCTAGCAAAGAAGAAGATGAAGGAGCTCCAGCATGTGCCTTACACAGACCGACTAAAGTCCCTTTCACTATCCTCCTTATCATATAGACTTCTTAGGGGAGACTTATGCCTGGCCTACAGAGCAATCCAAGACCCAAACCTAATGAACTTGCTGCATATCCAAAAATCAAACTGGACTAAGGCTACCCATTCTAGGGACCTAAATATGGCCTGCAACTTACATAGGATTTGCTGAAGGGACAGATTCATCTCCCAGTGACTGCCGCATCTTTGGAACAGGCTACCAATTCATGTGAAACAGAGCACCTCTATGACACTGTTCAAGAAGAACCTGGATGAGTGGATGGGGCACTGTAAATTCTTACCAGGGATAGAGCCCACAACCCTCTTGGACATGGGCAGTCATCACTAAATGCAATCTTGGGTATTGACTAGCACTTCTATGGTATTACATTGGGATGAAATGGCTAGGCTTAAAAAGGGTCGATAGCCTAGTAATCTCCTATGATCCTATGAACTGGTAAGTGGATTGGTTATGTGACCCTTTTCAGCTGTATGACTAGTAAGAAACACAGAGTCAATCATACAAATATGTGAAATGACAGAGAACATTTATTTAGTGAGAAGTCCAATAATGTTCAATAGTGATAACAATGGAATGCAACAATACAGTCACTGACGCTATTTCTATTGTTATAAGTGAAATAGAAAAAAACACATAACACCTGATTTGTTGGTATTTATAAACAACTTATTCTTACAAGTCAATTTGTAAAAGCTAAATAAGTCTGTTTGCATTTTCTTCAGTAGGTTAGCTATTGTTTTGTTTGCGTTAAGTAAAAGAATAACATCTGTGCGGAATGTAAGATGTAGGGATGGCAGGTCTAATGCCATATAGTTGTTAAAATGACAGAATAACAATGGCCCTAAAACAAACCTCTGGAGTACTGTTCAATAAATGTCCATATGTCACACAAGGTGGAGTGTAGAACCTGCTAGGTAATTCTGCAATCATATGATAGTACCATCTCCAAAATGTAACTTTTGTAATTTAACTAGGAGGAGGCAATGACTTTTTTGATTTAGAGACCCTCATTCATGTTAATGTAATTAGTATCAGTAACTGAGTAAAAGAGCTGTGAGTTTGCTCAAATCATTATGAAACCATGATGCGTATATGTGTACAACATGTGTAATCTGCCTATGAGGAGTCAGATCCAATTCAGTCAAGAAGGAGGTATTAGGCAGAAAAAATATCCCAGACGAAATGCCACTACATTGAAGGATGTATACTCACTTACTCATATAAACTCCGCACATACCCAGGATCAGTTTGAGCAAAAAACAATTCACCTACCAGCATGTCTCTGGGATGTGGGAGTAAACTGACATCTTTTTGGTGATATGGCATACTTTATGGTAACTTAACATGCTTTATTAATCTTTAAGAAGACACAAATGGAAAGCAAAATAAGAAAAGGAGAAAACTTTTGCTCTAGAATAGTGACTTTGATGTAGTCCTTATAAAATAAGTGTAAATATATGGTTCATACATATTAAAAGAAACATTATTATTTTAAACAGTCAAGTGGAAGCTTACAGAAGCAATTATCCCCTTAAATAGTCAAATGGAAACTTACTAAAGAAACAGAAACAAGAAAAAACACTCATTATGTCACTTTCAACCCCACCTAATTCAAACAAAGCCCCTAGATCATGAGAACCAGCTCTAAAATATCAAAATCATTATAACTCTACATGGCCATTCTGGAGTGCACTTATCTGATGAACTGAGAATTATGACTACAACACCATAGTTCTATTTTAACTCTGCCAGCTGATTTTCATCTACAGGAGCACATTACTCCTGACATGGTCATAGCTGTGAACGTATTCACATTGTCTCCTCATTCTTCCTTATAAAACAGTACTTGTTTGACATATTTCCATTAAGAATAGCCCATGTAGAGACAACAAAGAGTTCATTTTAAGTTCTACATCCAAAGCGGCATGTTTCTAGGACAAAGTCATACCACATGATTTATATTGTTTTGGTACAAGCGCAGGTTAGTGCAGAAAAAAGACAACCCAGATAAATCTTAAAAAAAGGGGGGTGAACTGCTTATTCCATATCTTGACCCTTTGGCCCTAATCTATTTTAACCTCACAGTATTGGCCCTAATCTATTTTAACCTCACAGTAACAGTCATGTCAAAGGACAAATAAATAAAAAGATGTCCACCAGGCTGAGAAGGATATATGTATACTTTAATAACACAAAACAATAAAAGTATTTAAAAACTAGTAAGCACTTTTGCAGCACTTCTGCTTCATCAGACCATAAAAAAAAAACAATTGCTCCAAATCTTTAAATAAAACACTTCTACCAATCAAGTAAGAGGGCACAAACACATGACAATATTTAATTATGTAAGCCCCTCTTTTTAAGGGCTGGCTTTAAAGAGACTGCATTATTAAGGACAGGATAAGCACTTGCCCTAAAGTCTAAAATCCATCTCAGTTCTAGATATTCTGTTTCATTAATAATGTCACCTTCCCTAATATCTTTACTGACTTTCTGTAAAACTAGAAATTTAAAATGGTGGGTATTGCCTACTTCTAAAACTTGTTGAGCTAATGCATTTATGTGCCTCCTATTACATATATCATTGATATGTTCCAGTATTCTTTCCTTCAGTGTATGGTTTGTCTTACCAATGCTGTTGTTTGTCTTTTCGGCTTTTCCCAGTTAGGGGTCGCCACAGCAGAACTCCGGTCTGCTAATAATTGGCAGTAGATTTTTATGGCGCCGAGTTGCCAGCCCGATGCCCAACATTCAGCAAAGGCACGCCCATTCACGCATCTCTTTCGGAGGTTTGTCTTCCCAATATAAAACATATTACAGGCTGTACACTGCGCCCAATACACAAGGTTCCTATCTGCACAGTCTGCATAAAATCGAAACTCTACATTTTCTTGAGTCCTGGGATGTACTGCAGAGGTAACTGACCAGATGTATTTGCAAGTCTTACATCATCTGCAGGCATAAGTACCTCTGAGCTCAGTGTGCCCTATCATAGTTGGTACATTTATAACATAGTCTTTGTTTCTGAGTTTTATTATTCTTAAATGTAAAGTGTGGAGCCTCCCCAACCACGCTACTAATGCTATCACTGGCCAGGAGTATTGGCCACTTTTTCTTAACTATAGTACACACTCTATTGATATCACTAGAGTAAGTCAAATCCACTTTACTTAGGCCATTTTCCTCTCCAGCTCACATATTCTCTATTTTACTTGTTGGTCTATAAGAGAAATAGGGTTTAACTCTATTACTGCTCCCTTGTTCAATTGTTTGCTCTATGTTCCCTATTCTATATCCCCATTCTAGTAGCTCAATACGTAAAGTGTCAAGTGCTTTATCTCGAGTATCATAACGTACCAACTATGATAGGGCACACTGAGCACAGAGGTACTTATGCCTGCAGATCATATAAGGCTTGCAAATATGCACTTACCAGTTTTTAAATACTTTTATTGTTTTGTGTTATTAAAGTATACATATATCCTTCTCAGCCTGGTGGACATCTTTTTATTTATCTATAAGGATTTTTTGGATTATGTCTCGGTCCTTATACAGTTTTCATTATTACTATTGTATACTGTTGGCTGTTACAAGGACCATGGCTGAGAGATTGGATATTGAATTGGGATATAACCCCTCAGAAGGAACCTCTGGTGTTAAAGATAACAGCTTCAATATAACCTCCAATAATGGACTCGCAAACCATGAAATCACCTCACTGGTAAACTCAACCTGCAATCATTTTTTGGATATGTGTTTCCAAAAAGAACTTTCCAATGAAATTAGAACTGATGCCTCAAGAAAGTGTGAGTTTTGCATTTCTCTAAGGGCACTGGAAGACAAACTTTACAAGTTTAAGTGCTTGCACTGGCAGTGCTTCCACTTGGAAGCAGCCTTGCATCATAAAATTATTCCCAGAGGACTACGTGTTCTTAAAATGCCCTCATATGGGGATAGTTTTCCTGAACTGTTGAAGCTGTGGCAGGTGCTTAATCTGCAACTTAGCCTTGATTACATGTGCCTCATTATTGACTTTTTTCATCCAGAAGAGGAATCGCTAGCTAAAGAGATTAGTGAAATGTTTTCTGTATTGCACAACTGATGACAGCAGATAGCGCAGACCCAGGATGGGATCAGATACCTCAATGAAAAGGAAGAAACCAGACACAAGACCCTGGAAACAGGTGACTTGGTTTTTAACCTTTCATCTTATATTTTGACTGATGAACAGGCTGCAGTGCTGAACAAAGGGCTTTTGTTTGTGCCTGCAGTCAGAACAAATTTAACCAATGTTTTTCTGGACCTTAAATTGTTTGCAAGAAATGTAATGTTTAAAGTAATTGTTCCGGAAAAAGCCCTAGTGTATGATATTTTAAAAAAACAAGTGTTTTCATCCCTGACTCTCCAGCTTCTCTAGACGCTTTTGTTAATTAATGTGGGAAGGACTTGCGGGAATATTTTTTAAATGAGTACAATGGAAGCGTTGTTTATAATCGGCACCCAAAGAAATTGCAGCACTTAATGAATTAACAAAAGCGCAATAATTTACTGTCAGGCCAGCTGACAAAGGTGGTGGGATAGTGTTGTTAGATAAGAACATGTATATTGAAAAAAAGGTTTGATATGTTGAATGATGAGGCTGTATACATGAAGTTACAAAGGTTTCAAGTTACAGGGATTATAAACAGGTATAATTTTTATCTGTATGATTTATTAATGACAAATCAGATTGATTATGGTCTCTACAGCTATTTTTCGGTTGATAATCTGAAGATACCAATCATTTATGGTTTGCCAAAAATCCACAAAGACTGTGTTAACCCTCCCTATTGACCTATAGTTTCAGGCAGAAGTTGGTTAACTGAATCAATTTCCATATATGTAGAGAAACAACTTAGGTTGATTTTGGAATCTATTACTAGTGTTCTGAAAAGACTCTAAGCAATTTTTGCGAGACCTATACTAGTGGTCTAATGAGTCAAAAGATCTTAATAATGTTATCTTTGCGACCCTGGATGTTAATTTGCTTTTTATGGTCATTCCCAATGAAGTAGGGATAGAAAGTGTTTTTTATAACAAATAGTACATTCTCTAACTCAAAGGTGGGGTTGATTTGTGCACTATTAGAATTAATATTTGAGAACAAATGTCTTCATCTTCAAAACAGACTATTTCCTACAGAAACTAGGAGTTGCAATGGGCACAGCTTGTGCCATATCGTATGCCAACATAGTCATAGCCTATTGGGAGTCACAATCAGTATTTACTGACTTTCGTGTGGATGATGTTTTTTTCATCTGGGATGGCCAGTATGACTATATACAAAATATTACTTCTTTTCTTAGATTTACTATGCATCATTCAATGGAGAATATTGATTTCCTAGATACTAGTGTGAGTAAGGAAGGTTTGGACACAATATCTAACAGTATGTATAGGAAACCATGCAGGAAAACAACATCCTGCATAACACCAGTATGCATTCCAGACATATCTCCAGAAATGTGGTTAAAAATCAGGTTCTCAGAGTTACGCAATTGCATACAGATCCAGATACTCGAGATAAAGTACTTGACACTTTGTGTATTGAACTACTAGAATGGGGATATAGACTAGGGGACATAGAGCGAACAATTGAACAAGGGAGCAGTAATAGAGTTAAACCCTATTTTTCTAATAGACCAACAAGTGAAACAGAGAATATGCAAGCTAAAGAGGATAATGGCCTAAGTAGAGTGGATTTGACTTACTCTAGTGATATCAATAGAGTGTGCACTATAGTTAAGAAAAACTGGCCAATACTCCTGGCCAGTGATAGCATTAGTAGCGTGGTTGGGGAGGCTCCATGCTTTACATTTAAGAATAATAAAATTCTGAAACAAAGACTATGTTATAAACATACCAACTATGATAGGGCACACTGAGCGCAGAGGTACTTATGCCTGCATATCATGTAAGGCTTGCAAATATATCTGGTCAGTTACCTCTGCAGTACATCAAGGCCTCAAGAAAATTTAGAGTTTTGATTTTATGCAAACTGTACAGATAGGAACTTTGTGTATTGGGCGCAGTGTACAGCCTGTAATATGTTTTATATTGGGAAGACAAGCTGTACACTGAAGGAAAGAATACTGGAACATAATAATATATGTAATAGGAAGCACATAAATGCATTAGCTCAACCTGTTTTAGAAGTAGGCGACACCCAACATTTTAAATTTCTAGTTTTACAGAAAGTCAGTTAAGATATTAGGGAAGGTGATATTATTAATGAAACAGAATATCTAGAACTGAGATGGATTTCAGACTTTAGGGTAAGTGCTTATCCTGGCCTTAATAATGCAGTGTCTTTAAAGCCAGCCCTTAAAAAGAGGGGTTTACATCATTAAATATCGTCATGTGTTTGTGCCCTCTTACTTGATTGGTAGAAGTGTTTTATTTATAGAGTTGGAGTAATTGTTGTTTTTTATGGTCTGATGAATCTGAAGTGCCGCAAAACCACTTACCAGTTTTTAAATACTTTTATTGTTTTGGGTTATTAAATTATACATATATCCTTCTCAGCCTGGTGGACATCTTTTTATTTATTTATAAGAAGTTTTTTGATTTTGTCTCTGTCTTTATATGCTTTTCATTATTACTATGTTAAAGGACAAGTTGCAATCTTTAGTAACTGATACAAATCAGCTTCCAATTGCAGGCTGCAGAATATGAAGGTAGATGCCATGCAAAGGTGCGCCTGGCCTCCTTACTTGTGTGCTAACTCTACCCTGACCCTAATCCTAACTCTAGACATTTTGTTACTAAAAACCCTTTGCTTAACAGTACCACTATTCAAACAATACTTGATCTGGGTTTTGCAGCTGTTGTTTACTGATAGTGGAAGATAAGTTGTCAGTGTTTTGTGAATCACTCATTTTGTGAGTCACACATTTGCGTTTTTGCTCTTTTGTGGTCAGTCATTTGGGTTTCTCATACTTATTTACTTTTGTTTTGGCTTTTCTTGGCTAGGGGTCGCCACAGCGGAACTCCAGTCCACTAATGATTGTGTTTCTCATATTGATATGTAATATGTGTGTATTTATTTACATTTGTTAAGTTTTTACCTGAACTGGTTAAAAGACCCTTTTCAGTTATGAAACAAGCCTATTGATAATCATTAAGCCAAAATAGTAATATATCATAGGCAATGGATGCATGTTTTTAGATCATTTTAGAAAATATAATTGGCATAATGTTAACAGAAACTTTGAAGATATGTATGTGCCAGTAATATACAATTAAATACATTTATATTTATTTAGGATTGCAATCCATACATTTCAGGGTAAGAGACATAGTCTGTTGTTTTTTTAACAGAGTACATGAAAATCATACAATTACTCCAAATAACCACCCAAAATTCTGGTCATCCATTAAATGAATTTTACATGCGGGAACTAACAGTGTCCTTAACCCTTATCCCAATAACTCCTCCTTGGAAACACCCACCAAGTCTAACTCCTACTTGATTGACACTATGGCTGCCCTCACCAATGAATCCCTTCCTAACTCCCCTGACTTGTGCCTACCCCATCCACTAATACCCCCCACCATCCCATTAAAACCAGTTGCCACCTTCATCATGAAAAAAATATTATTCAAACTTAAACTCTGAATTCCCTTTACAGATAACCTTCTTGCAGAATACTTCAAAACCGGTGGTAATGTCAATGCATATCCAGTCTCCATCCTTATAAACAGATCACTGTAAGAGCCCTGTATTCCTACCATCTGGAAAAAATGCCATATCATTCCTCTCCACAAAGGTGGCACTTCTACTGAAGTATCTAATTTCAGACCCACTCCCATCTTATCCCACTCTCAAAAATATTGGGAAAAGGTGTCCATAACAACTACTCCAGAATCTCTTAAAGGAACAATTACTAACCGATACTCAACATAGTTTTAGATCTGCCCAAAACACAACAATTGCCCTCCTAAATTTTATAGATAAATTAAATAAAGCCAGGGATACAGGTAACCTTGTATCTTCCTTATTCTACACTGTGTCTCACAAAAAACTTCTATTACAACGGTCAAGAATGAGTATCTCGCAATCTTTTCTTCAGTACTTTAATAATTACTTATCAAAATGCTAGAAAGCAGTCAAATGAAATTATTCTACCCTTTCCCCTTATCTACCTATCATTACAGATGCACTACAGTGCTGTTTCCCTGGTCCTCTTCTATTTAATATTTTTGTAAATAATCTTCATACTTTTAGAGTATCCCCTGCACAGTGCACTGATGATTCCACCCTTATCTGCTTCTCAGATAATCTAGAAAATTTGGAAAAGATTACACAATGTACCATTAACTATATTGAAAACTGGCTTTGTAATTACCAACTCCTTCTTAATCCCAATAAAACCATTTATTTTTCTCTAAATCACTTACTCACAAGAAAAATAACTTTCAGATCACACCCCTAAACTGCCGGAGGTTACAACAGATGACAACCTCAAATATGACCTCCACATATGCAGCAATCAAAAAAAAAAATCACAAAAACTAGGAATGCTATATGGAGCAAAAGAATTCCTTACTACATCCACCAGAGTCAGTCTTGTTACCAGATACATATTCTCTTCTCTATTATATGTTTCTCCCATCTTGACTAAACTCCAGGCCACCATAAAATCTAAACTAGAACAGTCTTACAACAAGGTTGCTAGATCTGCAGCTCATACAAGTCGCATACACATCACTGTTCTGCACTTTTGTGTCTTTCGGCTTATCCCCGTTAGGGGTCACCACACTGAAACTCCGGTCCGCTAATGTTTGGTACTGGATTTTTACATGTTGAGTTACCACCCCTGATGCACAACCTTCAACGAAGGCACGCTCATTCATGCATGCCTCCACACAAAAGACGCTCTAGCTGAGAATCAAACGGGACAACAAAATTGCCTGGAATTATACCATGAATTAAATTCTATCCAACTTTCCTTAACACACAAAATTATAGTTAATCCCACTTCCTGCCAAGATATAAGTACAATTCACCACTACTGCCTCCCAAATTGTCACCTTTGACCTTCTGACAAAAGTCTATTTGACATCTATAAACCTTTCAAAAACTGTGGTCATAGTCTGTACTCACATTGGGTAGCAAAAGTTTAGAATATAATCCCTTCACCAATCAGGCAAAACGTAACTTTCATTTATTTAAGCTGCATCAAAAAGAATGCCTGTCTGACTCTTGACTTTGCACTTGTTCTCACAGCAGAAACGTTAGCACTTTCTCCTCTAATACCGATATACATCCTCGATCCCTTATTTTTTGTTTTTATTTCCCTTACTCTTATCCCTTACTCTTAATCTTGCTTTTACTCATTATCCCTCCTGCCTCCTACATCTACCTCCATATTACTTCCAACAAATACTTTTTCTCTCCATCCTCTCTCTTTATCCCCCCCTCCTTATCCGCTGCTTCAATGTTACCACTCTGACTTTTATTTGCTTTATGAGTGTGTAATAAGCTCTCGCACTTATAACAAGTTAACGTTACTGTGCTACATGATATTGAATTTATCTTGTTTTAACAATGCTATATGTGTATTACTATACATGTAATATGGATATTAATATTAGCATTAATCTATGTATGTACTCTATATTGAAATATGATGTCAATGTTCACCTATGTATATGTGTTATCTGTTCTTTTGTTTGTGGAACTTTTCTGTTTGGGTCTCCACTGAAGAATCTTGAAATTATGCATTCCAACTTACTGGTATGATCTTGCAAAAGTATTACTTTCATTTACTTATTTGTTTATTTATTTATTTATTCTTTGTTGATTAGGTTAGTTCCACTAGACTAAAAGCCTCTTTTTAAGGGGGACCCAAGGTGGTATTTATTCTGTTAGGGGAAATTTTACCATGGTACCAGGAAACTTTCACTATATATATATATATATATATATATATATATATATATATATATATATATATATATATATATATACACACACACATATATATATATATATATATATATATATATACACACACACACACACACACACACACATATATATATATATATATATATATATATATGTATATGTATGGATCTACCTGACATGGTCGACAATTCATATAGTCGTCAGTTTATTTGGTCGACAGTTCATTTGATCGACAAGCATTTTAGGTGGGGGGCTTCACCCCCCACACCCCCCAATGTGGGGGGCTGTGCCCCCCACACCCACCCTAACTATATATATCAACTCCAGGGTTGCACAACATTGGGGAAGGGGGCAAATCTACTTGTCGATCAAATGAACTGTCGACCAAATAAACTGTCGACTATATGACTTGTCGACCATGTCAGGTAGATCCATTTGTATATATGTGTCTATATTACAATGTCAAACTCACAGGAGTCCGAACGTTGTAATATTGAACCCAAATGTTTGAAATACGAAAATAATGAAGCCACGGCACACCAATTTTTTTCCCAGCGTTTTGGGGCTTTGCTATTTCCTCCACTGTGGTGTGATCTATTTGATATATTTAAGTAGGGGGTGTGGGGGGGCAAAGCCTCCCACATTAGTTTAAGTTTAAAGTGTGTTTTTGTAATTCTTGCATTTCGTACTTCATGGTTCGATATTACTAATATAGACCCTATATATACACACACACACACACACACACACATATATATATATATATATATATATATATATATATATATATATATATATATATGTATATGTATGGATCTACCTGACATGGTCGACAATTCATATAGTCGTCAGTTTATTTGGTCGACAGTTCATTTGATCGACAAGCATTTTAGGTGGGGGGCTTCACCCCCCACACCCCCAATGGGGGGCTGTGCCCCCCACACCCACCCTAACTATATATATCAACTCCAGGGTTGCACAACATTGGGGAAGGGGGCAAATCTACTTGTCGATCAAATGAACTGTCGACCAAATAAACTGTCGACTATATGACTTGTCGACCATGTCAGGTAGATCCATTTGTATATATGTGTCTATATTACAATGTCAAACTCACAGGAGTCCGAACGTTGTAATATTGAACCCAAATGTTTGAAATACGAAAATAATGAAGCCACGGCACACCAATTTTTTTCCCAGCGTTTTGGGGCTTTGCTATTTCCTCCACTGTGGTGTGATCTATTTGATATATTTAAGTAGGGGGTGTGGGGGGGCAAAGCCTCCCACATTAGTTTAAGTTTAAAGTGTGTTTTTGTAATTCTTGCATTTCGTACTTCATGGTTCGATATTACTAATATAGACCCTATATATACACACACACACACACACACACACACACACACACACACACACACACACACACACACACACACACACTCATTCATACGGACATATATACATGTATATGGGTCTGCTTTGTTTCAATGAAAACTCATTTCACTGAATTTCAGTTCATCTACACCAAATCTCTGAAAGCTCAAATTACTGAAAACTCATTTCACCGAATCTCATTTCACTGAAGTGAAGTACTGCCACTGTGTAGAGTACTGTAAGCCAACTAAAAGGTATATGCCCTTTTTCCCACTGTAGTGCAATCCTGGAGTTAGTATAAATAGTTAGGGGGGGGTGGAGGGCATAGCCTCCCACCTAGTTTGGTTTTATATTATATTTCACCAAAAGCTTCAAAACAATACATTTTAAACCATAGACATGCACACTTACAACACCATTGACTAACTCTTTCCAGAAGACAATATAAACCCAAACTAGGTGAGGGGCTACACCCCCCACCCCCCTAACTATATATACTAACTCCAGGATTGCACTACAGTGCGGAAAAGAACATATACCTTTACTTGCCTTACAGTACTCCACACAGTGCCAATACTTCACTTCAGTGAAATGAGTTTTCAGTAATTTCAGCTTTCGAAGATTTGGTGAGGGTGCAGTGAAATGAGCTTTCAATGAAACAAAGTAGAACCATATATATTTATATATATATATATATATATATATATATATATATATATATATGTGTGTGTGTGTGTGTGTCTGTGTGTGTGTGCAGTGGGGTATTTACATTAGCTTGATCTACCACCAACACAGGTAGATGGAAGCCTGGTTTGATGTTTCATCAAAAGGATAACACACTCAGAGTACAGTATCCCTACGCCTGTATTCAGTGTTAGCAATATGAAAATTAATCCAATCACCTTGAGTGGAAATAGAACCTACAACCTTCTACTCTTCCAGGATCAAAGGAAAGTGTGCTATCTGATGAGCCATTGGCACAGCAGCACCCCCTTGACTAAATTAAAATTAGTCTTACTAATAATAAGCCTTCTTGGTTCCATGGTGAGTACAATGCTTGCTTTATTTTTATTTGCCGAAAGGGAAGCAATTTTATTTGCTATCTCATTTAAATGTTAGTGAATTTAATAAAAAATGTTGCAGTGGTTACAGGTAACCAATTGGCTTCAAATTTAGACTCACAGTGATGCTATCTGTTATCAGCTACATTTGTATTTTTTATTGTTTAAAGTATTGTAGTATTAAATGCAAGGTACAAATAGGTACGGGTTAGGTGTACTCGAGATGTGGAATAAAGGCATTTACTGCTATTCATTTCCTTGCTTCAGTGGATATGAGAACATATGATAACTTTTCTTTAGTTTTTCTGATGTGTTCTCAGCATGACGCAAGACGTTCAGATGAAAGTCAACCAAAATACCTAAGTACTTTTGCTCTGTGACTGTCAGATAATGAAACCACAAGGGTCTTCATTGGAAATGCTCTGTATAGATTTTAGGTGTTGGAGAGTTCCAAATATGACCATTTATAAGGCTGTTTTATACAGCTAGATAGATAGATAGATAGATAGATAGATAGATAGATAGATAGATAGATAGATAGATAAGGAAAATGTTTGGAGCTAATCTTGTAACCCTTTAGTTGGGATACTTGAATTTACAATGCTATTAATGAGGTAGGTCAGCTGCATGGCTGTTGATACATGAGGAGTAATCAGAGGCCAAGACTAAACCTTATGGCAGATCACAAGAAAAGGACAAAATACTTGATCTGCCATTATCAGTGATAATCAGAAATGTACTTCATTGCAAATAGTTTCTGAGTCAGACAATAGCACAGTCTGTAAAACTGTTTTTGGAAAGTTTCTGAATGAGCATATTATGATTAACAGTTTTAAAAGCCTGCTTAAGAACAGTAGCATTCAGGATTTGCCTCTGTCCATTAACAGTACAGGGGGCAGTCCTGGGTACATTATCTGCTTCCCATCTATAAATCTAAGTTGCACTTGAATATGGACAAAGATGGACTTTGTTTTATGTGGATGAGGGAGTGTGTTCCAAAACAGAAGTTTCCTTTACGAGATATACCTGTCCCTTCAAACCATTCTGTTGATGTTGGAGAAGAGGTTTAAATCCCTAGAGGTAGGTACCCCTCCACACACATGGTTTTCAGTGACACACCCAGAGTGCTTGGGCCTGCTATTGAGAAGGTTTTGGATGAATTAGGAAATTATACATTGGTGCACTAAGTGTAGTTTGTCAGGTTACTAATGCAGAGGTTGGGAGGGTGGCCTAATTGTTAAGGTGTTTGCCTTACAAACACAAGGTGCAGAGTTTGAGTCACACAAGGGATAATTAGCTAAGCTTAAAATGGCTTACAAGGGTAGTTACAAATTCATATATCTAGTATGGCTTTGTTGTACTACATATTTTGCAAGGGTAGATCAGTGCCCTAATAAAAGCAGTTTTAACACTGATGTCACTAGCGTGAGTTCCTTTTTGAGATATTTCTAGTTTGTTTAATTTTGCTTGTGAGAGTTTTTTTTTTTTTTTTGCGTCAAGCGATGAATTCATGCAGCAATAGTTTTGAGTCAGGCAAATTATAAAGTACTGTGTGTCTTTTAGAGCTGATAGTTAAAGGTGGAAAATAGTAATTTTGTCATTATAAGTGATTTTGACACATCTTTGGGAGAGTGTATGTTCTTGCAAATAGAATGATTTCAGTATTGCCTGAAACGTACACACTTTTGGGTAGGTATGTAGGTTAAGTGTTGGTACTGTGTCTATACATAATCCAAGACATCTGTATTGAAAGACAAACCCAGCATGGCTTCCTATTTGGGAAGGAATAAGTGAGTCTCTGACTGAACATGCAAAACTTTTCCAAATTGTAAGGTGCATAACTTTTATCTTAGAAATATTTACTATCAATTTTAGTTCTAAAAGCATTTTTTCAGGACATTTACATTTTGTGTAAGATCATCATACATTTTTCAATGAATTTGGCTGGAGTCTATCTATAGAAATGAAGATGTTATTTGTGACTATGATTTGCAAAATTTCATTACTAAAAAATAAAAAGAGGGTATAGCCTACTAGAGTGCATTATTGTACTCCTGAAAGCTGGATATTTAGGTTCAGCACTTATAGAGGAGCAATCTATATACCATTTTATCCATGCTGCTATCATATGAAGTTAAACAGAACATGTTGGATTAACAAATAAGTGTCCCAGAGACTGCTTCTCCTAGGGAACAGGCTTCCCAGCCATGTGAAGCTGAGTTCATCTATTATCCAGTTTAAGTGCAACCTAGACCAGTTGATGGGGAACGGGAAATTTACACCGGGCATGGCACCCATGTTCCTTATGGGAAGATGTGGCCTATAGATGCCTAGCTCTCAATGTCCTGTTCAGATATAGAACATCATTATTGATTTGGGAAAACTTGGCAAGGCTTCGAACCCCCCCCCCCCAATTGTCAGCCAATAATCTATGAATATGTGAACCTATATATGCTCTTTATATTAAGACCTTTTCTGGGCATTGTCTGTGTCCTCATGACAACTGTTTTTTTAACTTGATATTATTTTCTCTGTAATTTAAACAAATGTGGATAAATCAAATTAGTAGATGATTCGGTAGAGGGTCTATTGCTTTCTTTATTTTTCAAAAATGTAAATATATTTCATCAATTCAAACATGAATATAATAAAGAAATCTAGTACTGTTCTCAATAACCAGGATTTAGAAAAATACCCTGCAGTGCCTATCACAGGTAACTCAGTTTAGGTGATCAGTAAATTCAATACAATGCAGAGACATGTTTAGCTGCAAAGATAATCTGCATATCTCTGAATCGTTCCTTGTTGCCATCAGTGCTAAAATACTTTGCATTGGTAATTGCCTCTCATGGTGAATGCATTGTGTTGGTATAAGCACCACCCCACACTCATTAATATTAATATCACACGCACACACACACACACACACACACACACACACACACACACACACACACACACACACACACACACACACACACACAGACCAGTCAACATCATACACCTCCACACATTTGAATGGACTCAAAGACATACTCACCTACACACACACACACACACACACACACACACACACACACACACACACACACACACACACACACACACACACACACACACACACACACACACACACACACACACACACTCAAACACACACACACCACACTTGCTCATGCTATTCCATTTTTACCCTGCAAACACAGACACACACACATACATATTGCCACACATATTCACACTCTGACAATCCCCGCCACTACCTCTCCAATGGACTTCATTAAACTTGTTTGCAACATGTGTTGTCCCACTGACTTGTAGTAGTGACTGCAGCATTCTGTCTGTGTTAATTTATATGGCTGGCTGAGCTAATTTATGCAGCCAAGTTATTCTATGAGTCATTACGCAGTTTTTAATGCATTACTGCTCCGAGGGATAGCCTCTTTATTTTATAGCACTACAGATGGGACAGCACATCTTGTTTATTCTTCTGACATTGGGAAATTACTGCAGTGAGCCTGACTCTGAATCAGACGTGGTTACTTCAAGGGATTGACCATTCATGGTAGGGCTTTCTACCAACCCTTTCTGAATGCCAATCAATATTTATATTCATAGAAAATAAAAGTAGCATTGTGGAATTTAGACAGTTTTATCATCTGAGAAAACATTATTCATAGAATTTGGTGTTTTAGAACATGCCACTAGCACTTCGTATCTTTCAGGTGTCTTATATATACTGTCTAAAAAATGGGTAGTTTGGTTTTATATTGTGTATTGTACATGGAACCTGCTTTTATGTTGTGAGAACACAACAAGGTAGAGCAATCCCTAAGCAGTAAAATTTTGTGTAGTTCTTTATGGCCTCTGATCCCTATTTTTACCTTTACGATACTGGGCTTCTATCTGTGATTTATTTTTCTTTGGGACAATCGCTTTCGACTGCCACAAGTGGGTTTTTTGTACTTTACAAAGCTTGACTAAACTGTTGAGAGTCATCTCCAAAATGGGATTTTCGCATATCCTCCCCTTGAATGATGACAGCAGGCACAGGCCAGTTTCCTCATCATCCTGATCCCTTGTGCCTTATAATTACACTGCTGTCACAGGCTGCATAGATGGTTATCCTGCCACTCTGCTAATGGGCCATTACACAGATGAATAGGGCTTGCTGCTCAATGTAGATGGACTTCTACTGGCCTCTGGTTTTGTGTTCTATGTCTTCTCTACCTCCATAAACACATAGACATCATAGAATGTAAAAATGAGTAATATTTAGTTCACTTCTTGAGTATGAGTACTTTCAAGTGATTGTATCTTTTAAGTTCACTTCCCCACCCCAACTATATTTATCACCTAAGCACAAGTGTCTGCAGCAAAGGTAGAGATGTAATGTGAATTTCAGTACCAATGTGTAACACAGCAAGCTCTATTCTTTCATATTTTTTTTCACTTTCTTACCCCTCTGCTTCCACAGAGTCTCTGGATGTACCCCCCAGCTTTCACTTACATCAAATCTGAGATTCATCATTCACTCCTTATCTGGTATCCTGGACATATCCTTTTACTCTGATGTTCCCCACCTCCTGAGGAAAAGGACCTTACAGCAGACCTTAGCATTTTTTCCTGAAGAGCCAGGAATTTAATGTGAAGTTGCATTCATGAAGTCAAGGAATGTTCATGAATGTGGTGAGTGTGGCAGAGTCCTTAGAAGTGGGAGAGGTTAGTGCAATGACATCAGGACATCATTGACAACTCCATGTCCTGATTGTCCTGATAGGATTTTATGTGAAATTCCTTGTCTTCATGACAGATTGCATAGTCATCTGCATCCATGTAGCCCACCCTCTATGATTGGTAGAGATATCTGTTGGCCATGTCATTCTATTCCCTCATCCAGCCCTGCCAGCTGCCTGAGTCCACTTTTAAACATGGGTCAGTGCAACACAGACAACCACCCTGCCTGTGTGCCACCCAACAGCTTGCGCTGTCACCATTTCTGACTTATAGCCGTCTGAAGAAAGACAGACCATCTATGTTTTAGGCCGTCAGTCTATAATACAGTTAATACTGGAGCCCACTGTCTTCTTGGTCTTTTATTGTGTAGAACATGACTGTCTGAGACAGAAACACTAAGTAATGCATCGCATTCTCAGAAAAACACACAAATGTGCTGCATGCATATGTCCTGAAATCTTTCCTACATTACCAAGATTCTTTTTCACTCTCAGTGGACCTACAGATGATACAGTGCTATAAAGTCTAATTTTTCCATGTTGTTTTCTACTGTCTTCCTCTCCTTCTGTCTCTGTCTTTCGCTGCATTCTTTTGCACTGTTCAGACATCAGCCTAGAATGACTGAATGCTGCAGTTTTAGTACTTATAAATACTAACTTTATTACATAGGACCCGCCATGAACCTAGCTTGTCAAGGGAAATTGTAGTGTGATGATGATATGCACAAGACACAGTCCTCTGTCAGTTATCTGACATACCAGACAGCTACTTGATTGTGCAATGACAGCAATTTTTCAAAAGTGAGCCAGTGACACTTGAACCACAAGCGTTTTTAGATGGAAAACGGAAATTATTCTCTCTTTTCCTCTGTAGTTCTTGTTCTTACTATGACTGCCTAGTAATATTGGTAAGGTGGAACTGAAATCTAGTAGTTAAATACAACAATGAATGAACATAACAGTGAGCATAAATAATTCCATTTGCCGCTTGCATATCTTAACCAAAGCAGTGTTGATGCTCACTGGAAAAATGTTTAATTTGAGCTATCTTTTGTATTTTGTTGTCACTTGAAAAATAGTTAAGCTGAGTCACTGTCTTATGTTTTTTATGGGTCTATCTGCATCCATAAAAAACACAAACATCACTGAATGCTGTAACTTTAAATGGAAATAATTTCTAGACCACTTCCTTAGAATGAACTCTTCCATATGATTGTATCTCTCTGTTTCACTTCCAAAGAGTTGGAAGGGCCCAACAGCATCAGCAGAACAAACACATTTCATTCAGTTAAAAATTATTCCATTATTTAAATTTTTGATAAGCACTCATGCTGCACTGTTAGTTTATTCAGGGGATTAACTTAGCCCAACTACTCCAAAATTGTCAAGTATTTATCAGCACAGTGAAGATAACAGCCCCGTGCTCCTAACCATCTTTTGATGTGATTTGCATACAGCTTTTACATTTCTTGGATGCTGCCTCTCAAGTTCTGACTGTATATCCACTTTATGGTGGTCTAGTGTTCCCTTAGGTTACCACACATTGTTTTCTTTCTCTGATTGTACTGAGTAGAAAAAAAATTCATTGTGTTAAATAAATGATATGCAGTTACGCGTACACCTATAATAAGAGTCAAAAGGGTTCATTGGTTTGCATATTTTTATTATTATAATATTTATTAACTGTACCAGGAATTGCTAAAAAAACACTGCTACAATATATTACAACATAACATTAACATTTTGTGAAGTATTCTGTTATTGTACCTTATATAACTGCTGGCAATTTATACCAGTTTGTAAGATTTAAAAAAATATCTTTGCCCAGCCACTAGACAATGGTTTTGCAACTGTGAGCTTGGAAACTTTGTGGTAAGGCACAAACTTTCTGTAAGTAATTACTATAATGATTTGAGGTAAATGTTGATGTTCTGAATGCACAGATGACACATAATTTATGTTTGGTAAGGATGCTGCTGAGATATTCTATGTTTTACTAATAGTGTTAGCTTTATTTGAGTTTAACTTCACACATAAGCTACTGAAGAACTGAAACATTTAATGAAGGAATTTGTATATGTATGCTATTATATTAAGCAAAAAAGGCGGTGGTGGTGCTGCGGTAGCGTTGTCGCCTCACAGTAAGATGCTGTCTGGTTCGATTCTTAGCTAGAGCGTCTTCTGCGTGGAGACATACGTGAATGGGCGTACCTTCGTTGAGGGTTGTGCATCAGGGCTGGTAACTTGGCACGTAAAAATCAACTACCAATCATTAGCAGACCGGAGTTCCACTGTGGCGACCCCTAACCAGGAAAAGTTGAAAGACACAACAGCAACATGCTATTATATTAAGCAGCAACCTTATCCATGCTCATTGTTGTGGGAAGTACATTTTATTTTAAAATTTCCAACCAGGTGACTGAACAGAGGGCAGATTTAAGGGCAAACTTCAATAACATATGAAATGCATTTGTGATGAAGTGAAGGACACTGGTATATAAATCATGATGAGTCTTGTTCAAAACAATGCCGTTACAATTTCAGATTCATATCTTAATGATAAGTGTTCTGTCAGCATGTTACAGTAAGTCTTTCATAGAGTTCCCAGATAGTGAGAACTCACAGGTGCATACAGTGCTATAGTCTCTTGGTTTCTCACTCTACTTTCCAGTCCAGTAGTATCTGTCCTTTCCTATCTGTCTTTACCCTGACTCCATTTTGCTTTTCCAGGCCTCTGACAATACTCCCACTCAACTACATATTTGAGGAAAATAGTGAATTAACGATGACGTGTGCATGGTGCACTCCTTTGTCAGTCAACTGACATCCAAGTCACCCACTTGTCTCATGTAAAAACACTTATGATCATGGCAGTTTGGCCTAGTTGTTTATTTACCAACTACCACAATAGACCTTGCTGTTAAATAAAAGAAATTTTTCCAGAAGTGTTGATAAAGTATGTTGTAGTTTGTCTCAAAAATATTATCAAAATCTCTCTCAAACTGCTTGAAAATTATTTTCTGAACTGCAAATATATGTTCTGTATATACTGCTTCCATAGCACCTGTGAACCATACATCAGGCATGTATTACAAACCACATATTTTAGTTATTAGAAGCACATCTTGAGAGATTCAGCATAGACAGTTATCTGCCCAAAACGTTCAAAAAGATGATGATGATCAAATGACATGTGCGGATCTTAGTATCAATTTGTTTACCATGCATGAATTTTACAAGTGAAGAAACTTTTGCTGCATAGATTCCCTTCAGTGTAGGGTTAGAAGATAGTTAGGTTGATTTTATCTGAGTTAAGGAACAGCAGCACACATTCCTAGGTGCTTGCGCAATTCACTTAGACTGCTCATTGAAACGGTGTTCTGCTATACAGGAAGTGGAAGTAAAATGTCAAATATTCTGATAGTTTTAATGCCATTTCTAAATCATTGTCCAAACTCCTCTAGCTGCCTATATGTGCCAAGCTGGAGATTTAAATAACAACTTATTAGCGTTGTGTTTTAATTCTTGTTGCAAGTTGTTAGGTTGGCAGCAGTCTTCAGTAGGCTTGGCATTTGTTTCTGTAACAAGAATTTGAAACACTTGCCTTTGCTGATTGATTTATTTGAAACTCTCTGTTTCTGACTAACTGCACAGTTATTGTGAAGTTTGTCCATACAGAGGAAACAGCAAGAAGGCTTAAATAATTGATTTTTACTTTAACTGCTGTAGTCTGGCAATGACTGCCTGTACTAGTTTATATTCCACTTCCTCAAAATTAAATAGCCCCAAGACTTCCATTGTCTTTTTCCAGAAATGTTAAGATTATTCTACTCTGTAAACCAGTGATTGATAGGTTCATATGTTTATAAGAGGTTAGTAGACTAATGGCCCTAGAGCCCTTACAAGCCTAGCCATATTTATCCTGACTTGCCCCGATTGTCAGTGGTTAGATGAGTGAAGATCACATTGGTAAGGGTCTATGATAGTTAATGCCAACTTCCTCTTTCCAGGAAGGACATGGGCACCACCACAGGATTGAATTTGCGGTCACCCATCTGTTGATCTAGGTTGCATTGAAGATGGTCAGGGAGGGGCTCTGTTTCACATGAGCTGGAAACTTGTTTCAGAAAAGTGACAGTCTCTGGGAGATCTATCTATCTCTCTAATATCACCTGTTCATGTCAGAAGATAGGTTAAGATCTCTAGAGTGAGTGACCCTCCCACAGTTTGATTTACAAATGTGTAGCATTTCCATCAGGACCAGGTCAGAGACTGCCATGTAAGCCAGGCACAGGTGACCCCTTAGCAACATGTAGGTGACAGATTACATTACAGAGCTTTCAGTCATTCAACGTAAGACTTGTTTTGTGCATTTTGTAATTTCTTGATAAGATGTTTTGAATACTGAGGGATCAATCTGATTTTATTGTTTTTGTTGTAGCAGAACTTGCCTGCACATAACTACTTTAAGAAGAAGCGCATGGGCAGAGTAGGTCGATCAGAGTATCCCTCTAACTGAAAGGACATGACACTTAATTCAGAAAGGAGACTTATTATCATGGCTTTCATGCACTATTGAAAATCATTATTTTATTTCAAGAAAAATAAAAACAGGCTTTTCAGTTTTATGTTTCTCTGTGCAGCTATGTATTAGGGTACTATATTTAAAGTGTAAAAATCTGCATGTTCTTAGTCTGACATTACATTTGCAAGGCAGCACCAGGACACAGTAAGCCTTACACAGTCTGACATTGATGTACACAGTCTACCTTCCTTCCATACGTATCTCCCTCTGGACTCCCTCTCTGCTTGTCCCTTGCCCTCATAAATACCTTAGTGGATACCATCCTCATCCTCTTTTCTGGTAACCCCTTCCATCAGTATAAAGCCTTCTGTGTGAAAAATCTTTTTCATAGATCCAGGAAAATGTGGCGGCCTGTAATCTATTGATTGTACCCCTCCACTCTTCTGTCTTTCCTGTTCAAGATAATCCTTTATCTTGATGTCTCTAGTGATAATAACTGCAGCTCCTCAGGTCTGGACTCAAATCCCATCCCCTTCTTCCCAAACGCAATGCAGGTGACATTTTTATGGAATCTTTCCAGGAGCTTGATGGCCCGTTCTCTGAATGTCTCCCAAAACTGCACATAGTAATCAAACTGTAGCCTAATCGGGGGCCAATAGATCGGGTTCCAACTTGTAGGGGATGCAAACATTCCAAATAAAAAAGTCTGATAGTTTTCAAACTGTTTCTCAAGTGATCATGATTGCATATTGTCTTCCAGTCTGCCTTTTTTTTAAATAGCAGTTAAACTATCTTTAAAAAAAAACAGAAACAGATAATTTGCAAGCTGTCTATATGTGACTGATAACCTATATACTATCAGTATCAGCAGCATGACTACTTAATATTAGGAATAAGGTGATCTTGCCTTATTACAGCCCTTCAGAGATATCTCAATAAAGCAGCTCACCGGGCTGCTGTATGAAGCAGCAAAGGGCCCTTCCAATTGACTAATTGATTCAGGTAGCCAAAGATGATGTTTTTTTTTTTTTTTTTTCAACTTTTTTGTACTTGCATGGTGCCTGCAATTGCCAGTATGTAAGAAGGTAAGTATTTAAACTCTGTGTTTGTGTGTGTGTGTGTGTGTGTGTGTGTGCACTCTAGACATATATATATATATATATATATATATATATATATATATATATATATATAATATATATACATACATATATATATATATATATATGTATGTGTATATATATATATATATATATATATATATATATAGCATACAGATACACACATGCACACACACACACACACACACACACACACACACACACACACACACACACACACACACACACACACATACACACACAAATGCGTGCGCACACACACACATATGTACAAAGATATGTATGTGAGAGCAAATCAAAGAAGCTCTAAACGAACCCTGAGATTGCCTCATATTATAATCTGTTTTCTTAAAAAATGTGTTTTTTTGGCAAATCAGTGAGTACTGCAGACACTAAATAATAGCAGATATTTCATTTTCAAATGTAACCCTCAAAGCCTGCTATTCAAGCGACTTACTCAGTATAGAAGAAAAATATCTGTCCCTCATTTTGGTCCTGTGTCCCCTGTTATTTAGCTTTCTACTTGATTTTTTAACTAAGATGTTGAGAGGTATTATTCAGGGAGAGGGGTACAGTGTGGTGCATACTGTATTCTTATAGTAGTGAGCTGAGAAAAGTCCTTGTGCACAGCCGATTATATATTCATTTATTCATATGATTACAAAAATAATTTGATGTGTTCAGTCACAATCATGTAAGTGGCTGTAATTTATGTTTTTGTGTGTGTGTGTGTGTGTGTGTGTGTGTGTGTGTGTGTGTGTGTGTGTGTGTGTGTGTGTGCACATGCATATGTGTGTGTGTATATGTGTGTGGCAATGTGATTATCAAAGAAGAGATTACTATAGTGGATAGTGAGACTCAGAGCCAATTATGGCCGTGGCCTGAATGACTGTGTCCCTATCAAACCATTATTATCTAAAAGACCCTTACGTAGATAGAAATTTTAGCATAATAGGCTTAAGTTTATAGTTATAATTATTGTTATTTAATTTCTCTATGACAAAGATGTTTTACTTGTAGCACTATAGTATTGATACATTTTTGATCATGTATTTTTAAATAATAATTGATGTCATGTGATTTTATTTGTGGATATAAGGTGTGGTTTTTTGAATTCACTCATACACCTGAAGAAGCTGAATGTGAAAGCGCTTGTGGTCATTAAAAGTTGGCCTTCTGAATTTACTATGGCCTCTGTGGATTTATATCCATTTTTTCAAGATTTTAACCTGGACTGGTATAATAACTGAATGCTATAACCTGGAGCCGTGCCTTTGCAACATTTAGATTATTTTAGCAGTTTAGTTTAATAGTTTAATAAAAGTTTTAAATATCACTTCCAAAAGTGGAAGACTAAAGGTAGTAAGCTGGTTTTATGGTATCAATATTCATAGGAGGGCAGAGCGTGGTTACGCCATTCTGGGTTCCAGCTCTAATACTGCTATATTAGTGTAGGTAAGTAAGTAAGTGTAAATTATTGATGTAATTGCTAAACTGTTAAATTTACTTTGGCAGAAAAGTAATGATCTTCTTCTTCTCTTTCAGCTGTTCCCATTAGGGGTGCCACAGTGGATCATCTGTTTTCATTTCTTCCTGTCCTCTGCATATTGCTCTGTCACACCAACTGCCTGCATGTCCTCTCTCTCCATGCCCATAAACTTTTCTTAGGCCTTCCTCTTTTCCTCTTACCTGCCAGCTCCATCCTTAGCATCCTTTTCCCAATATACCCATCATCCCTCCTAGGCACATGTCCAAACCAATGCAATCTCGCCTCTCTGACTTTGTCTCCAAACCGTCCAACCTGAGCTGACCCTCTAATATACTGATTCCTAATCCTGTCCATCCTTGTCACACCCAGTGCAAATCTTAGCATCTTTAACTCTGCCACTTCCAGCTCCGACTCCTGCCTTTTTGTCAATGCCACCATCTCCAACCCATACAACATAGCTGGTCTCACTACCCTGTTGTAGACCTTCCCTTTCACTCTTACTGGTACCCGTCTGTCACAAATCACTCCTGACACTTTTATCCACCCATTCCATCCTGCCTGTATGGTCTTCTTCACCTCTCTTCCACACTCACCATTACTCTGAACTGTTGATCCCAAGTACTTAAACTCATCCACCTTCACCAGCTCTACTCTCTGCATCCTCACCATTCCTCTGTCCTCCCTCTCATTTACACACACATATTCTGTCTTAGTCCTGCTGACCTTCATTCCTCTCCTTTCTAGAGCATATCTCCACCTCTCCAGGGTCTCTTCAACCTGGTCCCTACTCTCACTACAGATCACAATGTCATCTGCAAACATCATAGTCCACGGGGCCTCCTGACTGATCTCGTCTGTCAACCTGTCCATCACCATTGCAAATAAGAAAGGGCTCAGAGCTGATCCTTGATGTAATCCAACTCTCACCTTAAACGGATCTGTAAAAAAAAAAAAAAGTAATGACATGATATATAATCATATATATTTGATATATTTTTTCTGCCAAACTGTTAATTTAACAGACCATAAAGTTTTCATTGTAGGAAGTATTCTTTATTTATAGTTAAAGATGTAGAAGTGAAAATAAGATGCAGAACATTATTCTTTTTAAGATCAAGAAGAGAAGCCAGGTAGTAGTGACTTTTACACTTGCAATGAATGGAGAGGTAATGGCATGCACTTGATATATTGGTAAGTAAGGTGTGTAAGAGTGAATCTTTACCTATAACTGTTCTACAGATGAGTATGATAATGATTATCTAGTTGGGTAAGATCATGAAATGCAGACAGTTGGTTCAACATACAACTGTGAAAAATAACCAGGCTTTTCTATCTTTTCCCTTGTTTTCTCTAGGATTCTCTCAATAGGTCCCCTGAAATCAAAAATGACAAACCAAAAACTTAAAGCACACAAAGGAAGGATGAAGACTTCAGAGCCAAGTGCCGCTCTAAATTTACTTTATTAGTGTAAAAAAAGTTAAGCGCTTTCATCCTCGAATCACAGGACTTCATCAGAACAAACAACACACAAAAAGAAAAGTCCTTTTATACATCTACAACCTGGCCAGTTCACAATAATGAATTAAAACAATTAGAACAATTCATTTATCAATTAGACATTCTTAAAGCATTAAGAATGTCCAATTGATAAATGAATTGTTCTAAACTCGGCTCTGAAGTCTTCACCCTTCCTTTGTGTGTTTTAATCCAATAGCTCCCCAGCCTATAGGGGCAAGAGGATAAGGCCAGTCTTCCCAATCCTACAACATTCCCTAATCCACCTCCTTGCAGATGGCCTGTAAGTGCCACATGGTACTCCATAGGTAATGCTTCAACACATACCTCTTATCTGTTCAGAGTTTTTCAGAATGTCCATGTTTTTGTTTTATATATTTGGTTTGTTCCTCATTAAATCTGTGCTTTTCTGGCAAATAACTGAGGATCGAATTAACTAAATAATGACATACATTTCAGATTCAGACTTCATATCCTTTGGAAAATGCATCCTAATGCAAAAGCTGTTATTCTAGAAACTTTCTAAGTTTATAAGAGCGATATTAATGTCTCTGATTTTTTCATTGTTGTTGTTATGTTGTCTGTATATGTTTGCTTTTCAGAATTTGTGTTTTTGTATTTCTTTTTATTGCATAATTGCAGAAAACACAGCATTTATCAACATATGATAACCGCTCTATTATTATTTATTTATTTATTTACATTTGTTGACCGTGAATGTCCGACTGGAGGCAGGTCCATTTTCAGCGGAGGCCCAGGGAGAAAAGCTCCACAAATTAAAATATTACAAACATAGTTACAGATGAAGAACATAGTACATTCAGTAGATACAATATTCAACTGGCTCCAGCAGAAAAAATATAATCCAGGCAAAGTCCAACCACAGCTCTCGTTTTATTATGTAAAATCAGCAAATATTAAGCGCTTTCATCCAGGTACATCTGGACTTCATCAGAACAACATAACAGTGCTCTCACTTCCATTTTATACATAAAGTTCCCACCTAAAACCCCAATTATGACATCAATTATTCAATTAAAATAAAAATATACAAATTTAAAAAAGCACTAGTTCAAAGTGCTTAAAGATACACATTCCAATTTGTTAAAACACTTCATCATAAGGTTAAGAAACCTTCATTTTTACTTAAACTTCTCCTTTTCTTATATAAATTAATTTTCTAATGAAATTTCACACTAGGATGAAGAATAAAGACTTACTCAAAATCTAGCAACATAATTATAAACAACTATCTCAAACATTCATACTGGTATTGACTGGTGAATTAATATAGTACAAAGAATTATATCTTGCATTTTTACAGTTGTTTTTTTCCCAATAGTTGATATTGATTTAAACATATGGTATGAATGTAGTTTGAAATTAATACATTACTTACCCTAACCAGGTCATGTATACATGTATATATTCTTGAAGATACCTCACTAATAAAGAATATAGCAATACATATAGCTTTACCCTTATGTCTTAAGTTATTACCTACTGTCTTAACAAAGGCTTTGTAGGTATTACTTCATTAAGTCCTGGTGGTACCGCAGCATTGAGTCTAATCTGCCACCTAACTTCTTTGTCACTCACTAGTGCCTTTATATTTCCCCCTCGTGGATTTGGTCTCACTAATTCCAGTATTGCAAACTTGAACCCTGTGCAATTAGTATTGTTCATTAGATGCCTTGACAAAGTATTGTTAGAATCTTGCTTTTTTATGCAATATAAATGATCATATATTCTGTTTTTCAGATGTCGATCAGTTTTCCCTACATAGTAATTCATGCAGGTATTGCACAGGGCTAAATATATGACATGCTGGCTCAGGCAGTTACCATTACCAAACCTGATTTTAGTTTTGACATTATTGTTGAGTGAAATTGAGTCCTTTTCAAAAATAAAACTACAGTAATTGCAATTACCACATTTTTTGGTGCCAATCTTCTCATGCTTAGTACTATTATTAAAGTTGTAATTAAGTTCTAAGATTCTCTTTA
Organism: Protopterus annectens; assembly: GCF_019279795.1. NCBI lineage: Eukaryota > Metazoa > Chordata > Ceratodontiformes > Protopteridae > Protopterus > Protopterus annectens. The sequence continues at coordinate 510,096,117 of NC_056738.1, read as the reverse complement.
TATTATTTCCTGTTTTATATACAAAGCTAGGAAAACTGGGTATTTTTTCTTTTATACTACTGTCACTTGTTAAGATGTTCCAATTGGAATTAATTATACCCTTGATCTCATTACTGCATGCTCCATATTTCAAGATACAGGCTTTTTGGTGTCTCTTTACACGATTTTCCATTTTACCATTTCCATTGTGGCATTGCAGTCCTTTTTTGTTATCAAGACCTATTCCAAGTAAGGGTGGGTATTTCTGACCCCATTCTTTAGCCACATATGTTATAATATCTGTTACCATGTCCCTGGGATATCCCTTTTCTATAAATGCTCTACTAATAAAGTTGAGTTCGGATAGCATACCCTCCTTTGTTGTTGTCATTCTCGCTGCTCTAATGCACTGTCCTTTTATTATACCTCTTTTGGTGTTATATGAGTGGGCACTATCATAGTGTAGATATCCGTTGCTATATGTTTCTTTCCTGTATATTTGTGACTGGAAAGATGTACCGTCATTAAAAATATACGTGTCTAGGTAATTAATCCCCTCTTTGTCCATTTTATATGTAAATCTTAAATATCCTGTAGTTTGATTTATGTACCTCAGATGTGTTAAATGACCTCTTGTTAGAGAATAGCATAGATTTGAGTATGTATTATTATTTAACTATACCAGCACCATTAACACCAGTACTGTTTGGTTCACCGAAAATTCATAAAAATTTAGCAAATCCACCTTTCAGGCCAATTGTAGATGGTAGGAAATCTATAACATATGCTTGTGCAAAATTCATAGATAGCAAACCAAACCCATTATTAGTAATGAACCACAAACATGTAAAGATTCGTGGGATTTTTTGAAGAACATGAATGGACTGGATTTTAATAGTGATTCTAACTTTCTCACTGAAGATATAATAGAGTTATACACAGTTATTCCTCAAAAAACAAGTCTTGAACGGGTAAGGGAATTGTTCATTGCACATAAGGTGGAACATGATGAAATTAATTTGATTGAAACTTTATTGGATGTTGTTCTGAGTAATAATTTTATGTTGTTTGATAAGCAACTCTACGTGCAAAAAACGGGGGTGGCTATGGGGTCCCCCTATGGGGGAGCCTTGGCCAACTGTGTAATTAAGGAAAATGTGGCCTGATACACTAGGTACCAGGATGATATGTTTTTTTATATGGAAAGGCACAAAGGATTCTGCCACTGAATTTATATCTAGCATTTCTAAATGTACACAGTTCCTAAGGTTTACATATCAATTTTATTGCAATACTATTAATTTCTTGGATGTGAGACTTACTAAGGATAGGGATTTTAATCGGTATAAAGCTATGATATTTAGAAAGCCTACCTATTCTAATGTATTTTTACATTTTAGCAGCAGCCACCCCTACTTTCAAAAAAGAGCGGTGGTAAAAGGCCAGTTAGTAAGGGTATATAGGATGGTTTCCTCCGAAGATGATTTCCTACAAGAATGCAATAATCTAAAAGGGATGTTTGTCCAGAGAGGTTATCCCCTAGTATTGTTTTAGCAGATTTAGGAGGAAGTAAAAATGAAAAGAGAAAATGGACACTTCCAACCCATTTTAAGTAAGGGATTTTTAGAGCAAGGGGATACACTGAGGACAAACCAAGTAGTTAGGCCTACTCAACAAGAAGTTAAAATTATTTATATAACCACTTTCTCTATAGATTCAGATACAATCAGACAGAATTTGCATAAGAATTGGTCCTTGTTACAGGAAGATTCAAATATCCAGAAGAAAGTAGGTACTAGTCCATATGTAGTATATAGGAGAGGCCTTACTTTGAAAGCTATGCTTGAATATAAGAATACAGTCAGGGCTACATATAATGGTGGGGCTATGAAGAAATGAGGAAGATGTCAGCAGTGTCAATATATACATGTAGGGAGTAGATTTATCATAAAAGAAAAAGATTATAATATTCGTGGTAAATTTAATTGTGACACAGCATGTGTGGTATATATGGCTATATGTCAGCTATGTCCTAGTTATTATGTTGGAAAGACAAAGTGAGCCTTAAAGCAAAGAGTGTATGAATACCAATATCACATTAGTAAGGGTACCACTACAAATGCCTTAGCTAGACATATTCTGGGACATCCAGCACATAAATTTAAATATGTTGTTGCTGAACACATAAACAAGAATATTAGGGGTGGCCCTTAGCAGCTTACCCTAGAAGAAAGAGAGCTTATATGGCAAATTAATACTAATGCCTATATGTATCCAGGTCTAAATGAATATAGCTCTAATAAATGTATTTTAAAACTCAAATCCTTGGATAGATGAGCTCACATTAGATAAAGTAGTACTGATATACGAGTATAAATATAAATTTAAATGCTATGAATAATTCATAAATAGTTGATCTTTAGTTGTGAAGTTAAAACATTGTGCAATACAAAAATGTATATATATATATATATATATATATATATATATATATATATATATATATATATAAAAATATGTATATTTTTTTTAACAATTTTAAAATACGTGGGTTATTTTATATTATACCATGATCCCCCCAAAACGTGCACGCTGATTGGCCAGCATGCCCGTTGTAAATCGAGTTATACTAATGGAAAAAGTCCGGTCGCCCGGACTTTTTTCCATTAGTATAACTCGTTTTAAACACTGTCTCGCTATGTTAAATGGGTTTAACATGGCGAGACAGCTTTAAAATAAGCAACGGAGATCTCCGTTGCTTATTTTAAAGCTGTCTCGCCATGTTAAACCCATTTAACATAGCGAGGCAGTGTTTAAAAAGCGAGAAAGCAAGATCTCCGTTGCTTTTTGTCTCGCTATGTTAAATGAGTTTAACATAGCGAGACAGTTTAAAATAAGCAACGGAGATGTCCGTTGCTTATTTTAAACTGTCTCGCTATGTTAAACTCATTTAACATAGCGAGACATAAAAGCAACGGAGATCTTGCTTTCTCCGTTTTGCACAGCTCTGATGTACTGCGCAGGCGCGCAGTACATCAGAACTGCCGCGGATGCCAGACATCTGCGGAAGGGCAGTAAACAGGCATTATACTATGCCATTATTTAAGAAAAGTAACAGTTTCTTTTCTTAAATAATGTCATATAATAGCAATAACCACTTCTGGTGGTAATGCTAAATTTACCACGGTTGGCTGTTTGGTCCCTCGGGCTTCGCCCTCGGGACCAAACCACGCCAACCGTGGGTAAATTTAGCATTACCCACACCCAGGCGTGGGTTATTGCTATAGTACTCTTGGAAATGTGGATTTAATATATTTCTAAAGTGTATATAATTGAGTGTGTATACATGTGTACTTTTAAATGTAGTATTTAAATGTATTTTAAATATGGTTTTGATAGAGTATGCCTTTACGTACTTGTTTTTGAATTTAACGTTAAAGCTTTAAGTTATACTAATTAATTGTTTGATTAATGACATTATGATTGTATATAAAGGGATGGGCTTTGGGAATGTAATTTGTCTGAAGAACTGCAGGCATCAGACTTGCACAAAAGCGCTTACAGTAACAATAAAAGTGTAGAGGGAATTTTCACTACAAGTATGAAGGTGTTTGGTATGATAAAAAGCTGAGCTGTTTAACTTAAAACTTTTTAAGCAATAAAAGAGATCAGGATTTAGTTCCAGATTCTCGGGGTGTGGAAGAAAGGTACGCCATTTTACCAAAGTATGATTAACAGATGAGTAGAAGCAGGATTAAGCTGATATGAGCATGAGGGAGGGTCTGAAATTATGTAATATTAGGATGTCAATAAATGATGTCATTTGATAACTGACTGAGGTTATAGTATAGAAAAGTTGTTCTACTTCCAGTGAAGTACAGTTCAAACAGCCTGTTTGATTCAACAGGCTCATACTTATGAATATATTTCGCATTGTGGTACCAGTGAAGTGAAGGGTTTAGTGTAGACAATCTAATTCTTGTAACGTGACAGCATGATGGAACAATAAGTCCCCAAATTAAGGAGAAACAGGTGGAAAGGGAAAGTCATTACTGGGCACACTGCGTGTTCTGCAAAGAGCACTTTTGGCTGACAGCAAAGATTAAAACAGTACTAATTTCATGAACTTTAATTGTACTTTGACTTAGGAATGGGGTCCATTCCTGTCATTGTATTAGAAACTCAAAAGATTTGGAGAAATTAAAAAGGGATATGAAATGAGATGAAGTAACATCCAGAAAGATTGAAACAAAGTTAGTAAAAGCCTCCATTTGGAAACTCCAGGCCCTGATGCAGTACTTAACTTTTGGTTAAAATTATTAACATCTTTGCACGAAGATGTAGATATGAGTAAGAACTATTTATATGTGCACCCTGAACAGACACCAACCTGGCTAACAACAGGAAAAACAATGCTCCTACTTAAGAGTGAACCTGCAAGATACCCTAAAAACTATAGACCAATAACATGCCTTCTGACAGCAAATAAATTATACAATAGAATTGATACCAACAGAGTTTATTGTTTATAGAAGAAAAGTCAATTATGGCAGTAGAACAAAAGGGCAATAAAAGAAAGACATATGGAACAAAGGATCATTTGTTGTTAAATAAAGTCATAGTGGACAACTGTAAAAAGGGGAAGAACCTAAGTATGGCATGGATTGACTACAAAAAGCATTTGATAGCATCTCATGTTCATAGATAAAACAGTGCATAAAAATGTATAGGATACACCCTACACTGATCAGCTACATTACACTGGCCATGAAACAGTGGCAAACCACTTTGCAATTAAGCCATGATAAAGGACAAATTATTATCCCAGGGATAAAAATTCAAAGAGGGATATTGCAAGATGACTCTCTGTCACTGCTGCTATTCTGTCTTGCCCTTAACCCATTAAGCTGTCTACTTAACAGGTTAGGCCATGGCTATAATGTGGCTCCTAGAAAACAACAAAGTGTAAAGACTTTTCATCTTCTCTTTGTCAGTGATTTAAAACTGTATAGCTCATCTGATGAGGAACTGAAAGCACAACTGCAAGTTGTCAAACCATTTTTAGATGATATAAGAATGTCATTTGGTCTTGTTAAATGTGCAAAAGCAACTTTTAAAGCAGGAAAAGTGCAGCACCAGGAAAACATCAGTTTGGGACAAGAATGTGATATAAAAGAACTTCAGCAAGAGGGAATGTATAAATATTTGGGAACTGATGAAGGATCAACAATAAAACATGAACAAAAGTGAATAAAACTTAGCAAGGAATATTTTAGAAGACTTAAATTAACCATGAAAACAGCACTGACATCTAGGAACAAAATCCAAGCTATAAATGAGGTTTGGCAACAAACCAATTTGTCCAGAGACATCTTCAGTAGGGGTTAGATAAATATATCAGTGAGAGGTAAGAGGGTTTGTGGATGAAAGGGTTAATTAGAAGGAGGGTTTACTGGGAGGAATTGAAGTAAAGGGTGGGGAGGGGCTTAAGGGGTTTAGGCAAGACCAGCTGGATAAGGAATCACATTTTGGTGTGAACTTGCTGCCCTCCCTCCCTCTCTGTCTTTTAGTTGATTGGTGGGGTGTGGTTATTTTAGCAGTCCAGGTAGGGCAGAGAAGAGGAACAGGTTTGCCCTCTTCTGTTCCCCCTCTGGTGTGTGGATGTTTATTTCAAGAAGTTGGGAAAGGAAAGTGAGCAATTGGAGGCAGTAAGTAGTAAATATAAGTGAGCGGAGGTAAGGATGATGCTTATTTGGTTGGAGGGGTAATTCAGTAACTGGTATATGAAGTGAGCTGCTGGACGCTGTTTCATAATAAAGGACTTGGGATGTGTAATTCAATAAATGGTATATGAAGTGAGCTGTTGGACGCTGTTTCATAATAAAGGACTTGGGATGTGTAATTCAATAAATGGTATATGAAGTGAGCTGTTGGACGCTGCTTCATAACTAAAGTGAGTAGAGGTATGGACTTTGCTTACTGAGTCAGGATGAGTAAAGTCACGCTGTCCTGATTAACATTATAGGGATGTTTAAATTAGCTGTACTATGTTCAGTTGTAATTAATAATATTGGTTATCAAAGATATGTTATGGAAGTTTAATAAAGGTCGTCAAACATCATTGGGTGTGATGTGTTTAATTGAAGGGGATCGGGACAAACCAATTTGTTCTTCCTATCCTAACTTACAGTTTTGGAGTGATTGACTGGCCCCAAAATGTATTGGACAGATTAGATAAGAAAACAAGAAAGATGCTTCATGCTCACTATATGATTTATAAAAATCAGAGTATACCAAGTTATATATTCCCCGTTCTGAAGGAGGGGCGGGCCTCCTTGAAATTGATTACATGTATAGATCTACAATCATGGGACTCCACACATATCTGCTGACCTCATAAGACCCAAATGTACTGAAAGTTTTGAATCATGAGGAGAATAAATCTAAGATGACTTCTCTGCTTAATCTAGCAGAAGCATATTGGCGTCAAGCAGGAATGGAAATCACATCAGAAGTAGATAAAAATCAGGCAACAACTGAATGTGCCAATAAACAAAAGAAAGAATATAAGGTGAATGACCAGATGAGAATGCAAGAAATGCAAAAAATTCATAGATATAGTTGCAAGTATAGAAAACTTCTGGAAGAACCGTATGTTGATCAGGAATGAATGCAGGAATAGTTAAGGAGAGGCAAATTCAAACCAAGAGATGAAAGGTTAATATTGGCGGCGCAAGGTAGTGGGCTAGTTTACAAATTCCACTGAACATATAGGAGAAACAGACAAATGTAGGTTTTGTAAAATTGAATTGGAAACAGTCCCACACCTCTTTCCTGGTTGTGACATACTAATGGCAGAAGGATTGTATACTGAAAGGCATAATAATGTAAAATTGTTGCACTGAGGATTGTGCAAACATTATGGTATTGAAGTGGCTGAAAAACACTGGAAACATGAGCCAGAAAGCATCATAGAAAATTATGAAGTTAGCATCACATGGGGTCATCCATTACCAACAGTTCAAAAGATAGATGCTAGAAAACCAGATATAGTGGTCCATGAAAAGAAAACAAAAGTAGCATTGATAATTGAAATCACCACACCCAGTGAATACAGTGTTTTATACAAAGAGACACAAACTCATAAAGTATCAGGATCTGCAGGGAGAAATGAGAGCAATGTGGAAGAAAGATACCCAGACAGTCCCAATAGAAGTAGGAGCAACGGATCTTATAAAAAAGAATCTACAGTCGTATTTAGATATGTTACCAATACATGTAACCCCATACAAATTGCAGAAAGAGTCACTACTGGGCACATTGCGGGTGCTGCAAAGAGCACTTTTGGATGACAGCAAATATTGAAACAGTACTAATTTCATGAACTTTAATCATATTTTGACTTAGGAATGGGGTCCATTCTTGACATGGTATTACAAACCCAAAAGATTTTGAGAAATTTAAACGGGATATGAAATGGGATGAAGTAACATCCAAAAAGATTGAAACAAAGTTAAGAAAAACCTTCATTTGGAAAACATCAAGCCCAGAAGCAGTACCTAACTTCTGGTTAAAAGTATTAGCATCTTTGCATGAAGAATTAGCTATGAGTAAATATTATTTATATGCACACCCTGAACAGACACCAACCTGGCTAACAACAGGAAAAAATAATGCTCCTACTTAAGAATGAACCTGCAAACTACCCTAAGAACTATAGACCAATAACTTGCCTTCCGACGGCCCCAAAATGTATTGGATAGATTAGATAGGAAAACAAGAAGGATGCTACATGCTCACCAAATTATTTATAAAAATCAGTGCCTGCCAAGATTATATATCCCCCATTCTAAAGGAGGGATGGTCCTCCTTGAAATTGATTACATGTATAGATCTGCAGTTGTGGGACTCCACACATATCTGCTGATCTCACAAGTCCCAAACACAGTGAAAGTTTTGAAAGATTAGGAAAATAAATCTAAGATGACTTCTCTGCTTAATCTAGCAGAAACATATCCATGTCAACAGGAATGGAAATCAAACCAGAAATAGATAGAAATCAGGCAGCAACTGAATGTGCCAAGAAACAAAAGAAAGAATATAAGGTAAAGGACCAGATGAGAAGGCAAGAAATGTGGAAAATGCATACATATAGTTGTAAGTATAAAAAATTGCTGGAAGAACCTCATGTTGATCAGGAAGGAATGCAGGAATGGTTAAGGATAGGAGAATTCAAACCAAGAGAGAAAAGGTTAATATTGGTGGCCCAAGATCGTGGGCTATGTCCACACTGGTTTACAAAGTCCATTGAACATGTGGAAGAAAGAGACAAATATAGGCTTTGTAAAACCAAATTGAAAACAGTTGAACACCTCGTTGTTGGTTGTGGCATACTAATGGCAGAAGGGTGTGGCAAGACTGTTGCACTGGGAATTGTGCAAACATTATGGTACTGAAGTGGATGAAAAACACTGGAAACATGAGCACAAAGCATCATAGAAAATGAAGACGTTTACATCACATGGGATTACCCATCACCAACAGTTCAAAAGATAGATGCTACAAAACCAGATATAGTGGTGCATGAAAAGAAGGCAAAAGTAGCATTGATAATTGAAATCGCCACACCCAGTGACTACAGTGTCTTGTGTACAGAGAGACACAGAGTCATAAAATATCCGGATCTGCAGGCAGAAACAAGAGCAATCTGGAAGAAAGATACTCAGACAGTTCCAATAGTAGTAGGAGCTTATAAAAACGAATCTACAATCGTATTTAGATATGTTACCAGTACATGTAACTCTGTACGAATTGCAGAAGGAGTTATTACTGGGCACATTGCGGGTGTTGCGACATCAAAGATTGAAACAATACTAATTTCATGGACTTTAATCTTACTTTGACTTAGGAATGGGGTCTATTCCTGTCATGGTATTAGAAACCCAAAAGATGTGGAGAAATTTTAAAAGGGAATGTAACTTCAAGTCTCCAGAGTATCTCAGCATGCATTCTTCAAAGGTTTATTTGAATCCCTCAGCTGCAGCTCTTTGGCATGAGATAATTTTTCCTCTCTTCTAAAGCAGTAGGTAGCATCTCACTTTATAAAAATCAGTACTATATAGCCCACAGTAGGATTTCCATTTAATGAAATGCAACACTTTTATGCACTACAGTGAGTTTTCCCCATTCGTGACCTTTCTTCTGATGGCTTCCAAGGGCTCTGATGACCATTGATACCATCTCTTTTACTTTCCTAACACTGAAATGTACAATCATCAGACTGTGAATATTTATGTTTCCATTTCACTCTAACCATGTTTCACATCAACACTGATTTAAGCCATTACATTTCAATTCCTGCATGTATTCAGTTTAAACTTACTCATTGAAGACATCATAACACAAATATATTACAAGAATCTGCATTTCCCATAAACATTACTGCTCCAGTCGAGTTTAGCAATAACTTCTCAGACAGCTAATTAACTATTCTTCAGTAGAATTTATCTCCCACAGCTCATCCCCCTTCTCATGTGTGACATCCCTTAGCTCTTCCACTTATTTTGCCTTCAGTATCTTCCATCTTGTCTCTGTTATTCAGATTGTTATGAAGTGCTTGCCTTTTGCTTCTGCAAGGCTAAGACAGACAGAAAAAACTGCCAATATCAGTTGCTACCTTGTTCACAGTTAACCCGGCTTCCATCTTCTCCTGTTGGCTGTTTTTCTTATGATATCTCACTAAGCTGAAAAGTGATTTGTGAATGCTCTAGATAATTCTTAAACCTCAGGTCCATACAAATTCTGACTGAAGTTCACACTTCTTAAATGACAGCTGTACCTTTCAAGTTATACAAACTATTATTTGCTTTCCATTACACATGTCTGCACACAATGCAAATTAATATGGGAACCTATCTAGTGTTATTTGCTACAAAATTTAATTTAAGAAGTAACGAACCAGGTCTGAGGATATTCGGACTGGTAATATACATCTATACATTGCAGATCTGTGAAGTACAGTCAGATAAAAAAAAACTTTGCATTTAAAATTTATCTAATTAACAAGTTCTGCTAATCAAGACAGAAAATAATTAACAAAACATAATTTTGTTTGGAAAAATCACTGTATAGACCTATTAAATGCCTCACTGTCTATAACAGAGCTAAGAAGCATTTGATTTTCATGTCTAATCATGATATGCTCATAATATTATTAAAATATTATGCTGCACATTTCAGAAACATACCGCTGTCATCAATTACAGTCTGTTTTGAATGTTTTCACTCATGCAAATGAATACAATTGAAGTATGGTTGTTTAATGTTCCACAGAAGCTACACTGGTTTTGACATAGCATTTATTTTCATGTGTTTTAGCCTGTGTAATTTGGGTTTTCCCAATGGTATTAACATTTCACTATTTTCCATAACCTGCTCAGTAAAGCTGAATGTTGCTACAGTGTCATTAATATTGCCTGAGTGTGTGGAAAATGCAAACATTATAGCTATCATAAAGACGGGAAAAATCCTGCTGATTTTACAAGCAATTTGTGTGTCATTTAAAGATAATTTAAAAATGATATATTTTGGCAAAGTAATTCATAAAGTCATCACACAGATCTAATAAAAGAAAATATATAAGCTTTAAGAATGAGATCAAAGTTTCTTGATGACTTACAAGAAAGCTGATTTTTTTAAGTTAACTACTGCAGTTGGAATGAGGGTCAGAACAGTGACACAAATGATGTACTGAATGTAGTTTTGGAAAAGATAGTGTTTAGGCATGCCGCAGTGGTACTGCGGTAGCATTGTTACCTCACAGCAAGAGGTTCTCCTGTTTGATTCTCGGCTGGGCTTGGGAGTATCTTCTGTGTGGAGTCTGCGGTTGGGTAGCATTCAAAAGACATGCGTGCATAAATGGGCATGCCTTCGTTGAAGGTTGAGCGTCAAGCTGGCACCTCTGTGTTTCGTAAAAATCTACTGCCAATCATTAGCGGACCGGAGTTCCGCTGTGGCGACCCCTTACCGGGAAAAGCCGAAAGACAAACAAACAGTGTTTAGGCATGCGCAGAAAATTAGTTTGGCAATACTGAGTGGTAAATATCCACAGAGGATGGTGGAGAGGTACAGTAAGTGACAAGGAATCTGAAATAAGAGTACTGCCATTATGGTAGATGACAAGGCTGGCCCTGTCACATGGCAGGGCCAATACAGTAAGAGGAAAGTGAGGAACAGTGTCTGCAAAGGCAAGCTTGCTGAGTTTAAAGAATGGTAGACAGGCTAACATGAAAGACATAGTTAATCTTAGGGAACTGTAATGATTAATGAAACAGGTGTAGTGAGTGTGGAAAGACAGCTGAAGTGAGTAGTAAGCCAGGTGAAATATAAGAAGGCAGGTGCAGCTTTGATAGTAATCATGTGATTAATTAGGCTTCTACAGTGAGTGTCAGAACAGAAGGTAAGTGGTGAAGATTACATAGGTGTTCAAAAAGCAGACACAGGTGACAGCCAGAATATTATGGTGCATGAAAACTGAGGAAGGTAATAGGTAAGGTACAAACTGAGGCAGATGAACTGGCTAAAACAGACACGGTGATAGAGTGGCAAACACAGCACAGTAGGCGATAAGAGGGGCAAAAGATCAGCAATCAAGGCTCCCTGGGTGACAAAGCAGGTAAAAATGATCAAACAGGTCAGTAGGTATCAAGACAGAAACAATGGTTAGCAGAGCAGCAAGTAAATGTAATGGAAGGTATTTCAACTGCAACAAAAGGTGCAGCTGGTGGCAAGGCATCTTACCTGGGAGGTAGATCTTAGGATAGTTTCTGGATCTAACTTCTACGAAAATCTTGTCCTGTCTTCTAGAATATCTGGGAGATCTGTTTAGTGACCATCACTGTGTGTTGTTTGTATGTTTCTGTTGGATTACATCATTTGATGGCACGATATTAATTATTACAGTTATGCTGATGACACAGCCATTTATTTCATTCAAGTCCTTTTCTGATTTTACTGTTGTTACACTAGAGTTATTAATCTATGAACTTATGAACCTATACTTAGAAAGTTTCTAGTATAACAAATTTTGTGTTAGGAAGCCTTTTTCTGAAGAGTGATAAGGAGGGGTGATGATTGATCAGGATCTATGTCCTCATAACTAATCATGTTGTGATTAATTTGCCTTTTTCCCTATGAAGTGTATCTCCAGTAGACAAATGAAGGCTGAGAGTCTCAAACTGTGCACTAAGGAAGTAGCTCATCAATAGCTCACAGCCTTACTCATCTACATTAAGTACCAGACAATGTATTGTACCCCAACACAATACATTTCACTCCAGTGTAGCTCCAAAAAACAAGATCAATTAAAAATGCATTCATGGTTAAAATATTAACATTATACTCCTAGACTTTATGCTGTTCAGTTTATTAACATAGCAAAATAATAAACACACTATTAACAGTTAACAAAACAATGAAACCAAGAAGTATTCACAAAGTACAAGGCTCATATGATGATCCTCCAGTTTATTGCATTCAGTTCCTTCCTTTATACCATAACTACTCTGGGAACCAAGTATTTACACACACACACACACACACACACACACACACACACACACACACACACACACACACACCACAAAACCATCAATCGCGGCCCTTTGTATGACTATGTGCCCTCAGATATTTGCTTGTGATCAAATGAATGAGCAAATACTTAAATAATAATCGAGAAGTATACTTCAGCTCATTGCTGTGAAACCCATGCATTGCTGCACTTCCCATGCCCACCCAACTACATAGCTTACAAATCAGAAACAAAGAACAGATTCTAAATACTGGTCATATATATTGGCTAAGTTTAAAATGGCCATCAAGGGCAGTTAGCCTAGTATTAATCTATGAACTTATGAACCTATACTTAGAAAGTTGCTAGTATAACAAACTTTGTGTTAGAAAGCCTTTTCTGAAGAGTGTTAAGTCTGAAATTCACTTATTTGACATTAATTTATTGACTACAATTCACAACACTTCACCAGAACACCACAAATGTTGTGTGGAGCAAATCACATATATGAGGAGAAAATCAAGGATAGTTGAGAATTATTCCTGATTTTTCATACGCACTTGACCATCACTTATAGCAACTTTTATGGCTGTATACCACAGATACCTGCTTGAGATCAACCGAATGATCACATTCATAAATAATGGCTCAGACATGCATATCAGACCCATACAGTGCAACCCATTACAACTCCTGTCTGCCCTCTCAATTTCTTAGCTCAAGAATCAGAGACAAAGACCCAAAAATCAGGAATATATTTTCAGTATCTCTATTGTATAATATATGTATAAAGTTGCTAGAATAGTAAACTTTGAACTGCCAAGTATTTTATGAAGGATACAGAGTCTGAAACTCATACGCCTGTCATTATTTAGTGATGCCAATTCACAACAGTTTGCCAGAAAGTCACAAATTTTACAAGGAACTATCCCTCAAGTTCTTTACTCAATAATACTGGACAAAGCCAAAAATAACTAGGGAAAAAGGCCCAGATAGGACTAATTTTAAATATTTGCTTTTTATCTGTTTGTTAACCTGGTAAAAACAGAAAATTAACTGTCCTTTTACAGGGAGGCCTGGGTGCACTGTCTGGGTGACTTTCTCAAAAGTCACACAGTAAACAAATGGAGCTGGAAGCATTCAGATATTGTACTTTTCACTACTGGAAGCAGTTCATTAATAGTTCAAAGCCTTACATCCAAGTCACCTACAAAGTGAATACAACAAGAGGTGATGCATGGACATGCATTTTCTGATCAATAAGAACTATGAACCTATAATGACTGACATTACTGAATGACTGTTATAATCAGAGATTTACTAGAAAAAAAGAAGATAATAAGGGACGGGAGATAAATGAGACAAAGTCAGAGCTGTTCTGCCAAATCCAAGACAGATAAAATGCAGAGTACTACAACAATTTACTTAAACAGTTAACAAAATAGCAGCATTTGCATCCACTTGCATTTTTGAATAATAAATATGAAACTTTAATTATTGGTGTTGTTGAGTGCAGTCATCAGTGATTTATAAGAAATGAAGAAGTTAGTGAAGGTCTGCCAGTAAGTGAAGAGGATTAAGGATGTAAGCTCTTAATGAGTGAACAAGTTTTATTCAATCTAAATTCTTTTGCCTACAGTGTTGCTCAGAGTAAGACACTTAACCAGACAGTGCTGCTGGGTTTCACCCTGAAAAATTAGATATATGTGGTTAACAAATGTGGAAAAACAATTATGCATTTCTGAACCATAAAACTCTAATAATTGGCATTACTGGCTGACTGCAATCATCACTGAGTGTCCAGAGAATATTTTCAGAGGTTCTCCAGTCCAATTCTGTCTGAGAAAATTTGGGTCCAGTTCTGTGGGCAAAGTAGATTCCATATGAGGTTAGGTAAATTGGGCTCTATAGACTCCACAGTATGTTTAGTACACACACACACACACACACACACACACACACACACACACACACACACACACACACACACACACACACACACACAGTTCTCACCAGCACTGGAAACATGATTTTTCCAAAATTCCTTTTTGTTTGTGTTGACCTCCAAGAGTCTCTCTGACCAGCTTGAATGCTTTACATTTCAGTCAGTAAAAGAGACTGGAATCATAGCAGTCAAAATAGAATAGCTGAGATGAATGGAGTAAATTGGGTTTGGGAAATGTTGGTTGAACAGGGACTGTTCCTTTGTTTTATTTTTGTTTATATTTTATGGGTACTCTCTACTGGCACCAAATACTAGGCAGCTGCCTAGATCCCCTTGTGCTGGATCTGGCCTTGTTAATCACAGCCAGAGATATATACCTGTTAAAAGCATTATCTTATAAACTACAGAGTGAAAACAGTACTCCCTCTCTTCAAAATATCTTCATGTATCGTAACCTGGCCACCTTACAAAAGAAAAGGTGAGACTTCTTCAAAGATACATACCATAACATAACAAGCATTCTGTTGCCTGATGATTTAATATTTCCAGCTTCTCTATGTTGTACTTAGTATAGGACATAGTTGGATTCATTATATTAATGTCAATTAACTATCTATGTATAAAGCAAGCATTCTTGTGTAAGGTTTCCAGTAAAAATTATGTTCAATGCCTATCTATTTTAGTGTATGTGTTGTGCTTCACACAAGCTGATATAGTTC
This sequence comes from Protopterus annectens, assembly GCF_019279795.1. Taxonomy (NCBI): domain Eukaryota; kingdom Metazoa; phylum Chordata; order Ceratodontiformes; family Protopteridae; genus Protopterus; species Protopterus annectens. The sequence continues at coordinate 510,080,906 of NC_056738.1, read as the reverse complement.
TGTGGAGAACTTTATACCATCAGTTCCTCTAACTGTACTACTAACGCACTCTGTGTATTAAGTTCCTACTATAAATGCTATAGTTTTCCTTGAGATTTAATTTGTGTTTACTACCTCAAACATGCATGTGGTCAAAGTCATCTACTAATTCATCTACTTCATTTCACTATTGCAGTAATAGATTTTTTATAAATATAATCCACCATCCTTAAAGCATGTAATACACCTTTGTTCTTAAGATTTTCTAATTTTTTTTTTGTCTTTGAACCTTTTACTGTGTACAAAATGTTCCTGGGCTGATTTTGAAAATGATTTACTTAATAAGTCATACCATATTTCTGCTTAGTTTCTTGCCATACTACGTGAAAATTTACATATATGTATTGTATTGTATTTCCATCTATTCTGTATATTTCCTTTATTGCATGTTATGCAATTACTTCAGAAGTATGTATACTTAAAATGTGATCTGTGTTTATCTTTGTTCTTACTATTTGTTTGCTTAAAACGTTTTTGGGAGCTTTTCTCCTCGGGTCTCTGCCGAAAAAGGGCTTCTAAGAACCCAGACAGACTAACCTGGTTAACAAATGTAAAAATAAATAAATAAATTAGTGTTTTATCCCTGTTAAAAAATGTATAAATAAAATAAATAAATACTGCACTATTGATCAACAGTATCTGCACATCAGAGAATTGTTGTGTTGCTAGTAATTAAAAAATCTTTCTTTTTAAACATTTCTACTTTTGGCAATCAGCTGAAATGTCCAATGTCAAATATTGTTATGTACTGTGTCTTTGCCATGTAGCCTGGGTTATGTTTGAAAAATGACCTTATTCTGCATATAAACCACCTGAATCCTGCCCAGGGCTCCCCAAAATGCCTCTGGCTAGACTTAATAAAAATGTAATAAAGCCGTAGTTACATGTAACAGCAGCTGTATCATGGGATTCTCTGAACCCAGCTGATACCAGATTAGCTGCTGTGACTCAGGGCATTCTAACCAGTTCCAGTACTGTCTTAGTAAAAAAAAATGTTGAACCTGCAGGCATTTGCAAAAGTCTGTTTGAGGGATATCAAAGTTCCATCTGTTCCCCTCAAATGACTTTATATAATCTTTGACAAAAACTGGTTGCATTATATTGTACAAAACATGATATATTGTCAGGCAAAGCTGTAATAAAGAAACGAGACATCAAGAAGTGCATCTGCTCTCTAGTTTTACTGAGCACAGGCTGTTTGTAATGACAGGATCATACGACACATAACCAATTAGTAATAACTCTGTTTCTTAAAGGTTTACAGCTAAACTTCTATAGCATGCATACTCTCAGGGAAAACTCATCTAAGACCAAGATTCCCAAATTCCACCCAAATGTGAATCTGCAGTTACTAAGGCATCATGTTATCAGCAGCTCTCATTTACAGATAGCATTTGTGTATCATCAGTGCCCAAATGTCCATGAAAGTCTCGTAATCTAAGTTAAGTAGATATATCAGTGGCAAGGCTAACCACCCAGCAGTGTAAACCTTGGCTCTGGATGATTGTCACTGTTGAAGTGACACCCTGATCCCATGTGCAAAAATGGGAAAAGAGGTTGTGGATGGATGGATCAGCCTATATGACATCATCTTGACCCAGGACTTATTTGTCTGGCAATGGTTACAGCTGCAGTCACTACACAGTTTCCAGCCTTCCAGCACACCTACATAAACCTCTCTACAAATATTTTGTCTTCTGTCTTGCCATGTGTTTATACACTTTCACAGGGAGTCCATCTAGCTTTTGTAATGACCGATTTTTATGAAGTTTATCACACACTGAATTTAATTATAAAAGACCATGATGGATAATTTATCCTGATCTTACACAAAGAGCCTAGGTAGGGGAAGTTAGACTTGGAACTTGCAAACATGATCTAGGTCATGTGAAAAGATCTTGACTAGTACCCCAATATACTCTAAAAGTCTCAGAAATGTCACTACTTGTATGTAGCCTGACCCCAATAGCATATACTCTGTTCCTGCTATGCTGTGCCAAATTACAGTATGCCAAATGCTCTATACTAACTTGCATTACTGTCAGAGATAAAGCCCAGTAACTCCAGTGCAACTTATCCTACTCTTATTGTTTTCCCATGGAGGAAGGGCTTGATTTGCTGATACATTCAACACATGTCCCCTGATTTTCTTTGGCATTGCTGAGGATGTGTCAGGCTTCTTAAACAATATGGTAACTACTGAAGTTGTTCCTCATACTGCTTTAGTAAGTTTAACAAATCAAAGCCCCTGTTGCCCAACTTTCCTCATGTGCCATCTCCTTCCCTTTAGCACCGACCTGCAACCCAGTACATCATAGTGTTCCTTTTTTTAGCCCTCGACACCCCCGTGGGGGCTTTGCCACAACACCTGCCTTATTTATATATATTTACTCTTCATGATTGCACAACTACCAACAAAAAATGAAAATTCCCAAACATCGCAATAATTCTAAAGCTTTTGAATAGCAGATTGGAGAATATTTCACAATGAGTTAAAATCTCATCCGTTTTATACTTGCCTTATAGTACGGAAGCCCTTGCATTCATTAAGTCATTGGATAGGACTACTTCCAGATCCTTTCCTCATTCATTTTCCTGTAGTTTCCATGAAATGTCTACTGCTTTCTTGCATTTTTGTTTCTCGGAACCATTATTTTACATTTTTATGCAATTAATTCAAACTGTCATGTTTTAAACAAGTAGTTCTCAATGGCGATGCCAGATTCCTTGGTAAAGAGCAGTCCTCTGAAAATGTTAAATTTAAAATTATTCGGTATTCATTTTATATGGGGATCAGTCTAGGTGCGGAATAATAGAAAATTAATATTGTCAAATTTTAGAGTGTGTGTGTGTGTGTGTGTGTGTGTGTGTGTGTGTGTGTGTGTGTGTGTGTGTCTGTTTTGGGGGAATCAGTCTGATCAGCATATATATATATATATATATATATATATATATATATATATATATATATAAATATATTCTTTGATGCATATTACATCGAGAATTGATATAGTGAGAAACCTTGAAACTACTGGATTTTGTTGACTCATTGAAAACCATGTAAAAATACCTAAAACAGTATTTTTGTAGGGGGTAGAGGCAAGTCCCATGGCAACCCCACATGAGAGACTATGCCTCCGACCCCCTACTTTAAATGGGTTCCTATCACTTCCCTGAAAGCTTAATTGCACGAATGCCTATTCAATGAACTGTAATTGTTGAAAACCCTTTCATCAAACGTTTACATCATTGAAACACTTTCCCAGGGAAGAAAGTTAGTTGGCTGTTATTACAAATTTGCCCTCTTCCTAATGCGATCTCAGTGGTATATATAATTCAGGGGAGTGTGGGGGATGAAGCACAATAGAAGAGATAATGAGAAATGTCCTTATGCCACTTGCACTGATATCAGAAAAACACATGCAACAAGTAAATTATCAGTGTAAGTGAGGTGAGCATGTCCATACACTTGCACTGATAAAACACATTGACCTGCACTTGGCTGAATATTTGCATCACTGGAAGAAAAAAAAAACTCTTTGAAATAAGTGATTTTCAACTAAAACAGGATTAGTGTAATGAATGTAATTTTATGGGTACATGTCAGTCGACCGACAAGTCGGAAGACCGACATTCACTCCACCGACACATGAAAACATCGACAGCGCAAACACGGACATTTAACAGGTAAGACTTTTAAATTCGCTAATCATGCCTACCATGTTTTAGTAAGTGTGGCAGTGTTATGCATGTGTGATAGGCATGATTAGCGAATTTAAAAGTCTTACCTGTTAAATGTCCATGTTTGCGCTGTCGATGTTTTCATGTGTCGGTGGAGTGAATGTCGGTCTTCCGACTTGTCGGTCGACTGACATGTACCCAATTTTATATATAGCGGGCTTTTGCCTAATATACCTTTTGTTATGTAGGTGTGACTTAAGGAGTTTTTTTTGTTTATTTTTTTTGAGAACTCAAAGCTCAGTGTGACAGCACGTCAGAAGCAGACCGTGCATCCGAAGAATGTTTTTATCTTTTCTTCTCCTTTTTATGTAACGCCCCTGTTGCATAACATTGTACCATCAACAAAATGGCAGATTCTAAGTTCTAAGTCCCCTGCAGTATTACTAATAAAGATATTACAAAACAGCAGTTTATTCCCAGTGTGGATATTGTAGTGCCCCACTCATCACCATTGTCTCCTCAGAGTTGACTCCATCTGATAACGCCTATTCTCGAACCAGTAGTGTCCTACCAACTCAGGACCCACTCCAGATCATGCTAAATAATTGTCTGACCTATTGTGTGGTAAATAATCAAATGCCTTTTTAATGTATTTGCAGGCTACATGACAGGTTTGTATTGATCTGGTATCCGAGTTGGATCTCATCATACCTCTCAACAGTACATATTTTCACAGAATGTCTAGATCTTTTGTGCCACATTTGTGGTCCATTTTTCATAAAAGTGTGGCCTGCTAACAAATCACTGGCAATTCATTAAAGATTAAAGTCAGAAAATAATGACAGACATTTGAGTTTCAGACTTCATATCCTTCAGAAAATTCATACTAATGCAAAAATTGTTATTTTTAGCAACTTTCTAAGATTGTAGGAGCAATATTTAAAATTGTTCCTATTTTTGGGCTTTTGTTCCCCCATTATTTATGGCTTTGTCAGGATTTCTTGTCTAAGAGGTTGAGAGGTATGGATCTCATTATACATTTTCCTAAGAAATTCCACATTGTTCCTCCAGTTATCTTGCCATGTATTATTCATCTAGGTAGTGATACTTTTTTCTTGTTCTTCTAGAAACATTACAAAGTGTTCTCCAGCTGCCTGTCTCTGCTCCATTCATGCCATTGGTCCCACAAACTCCACTTATTAGGGAATGTATCCTACTTATAAAGGGATATGTCAGCCATCCTTCCTTTTAGACACTTGGATACCCTTTTTTTTGGGGGGGCGGTCATTATATTGTTGTTTTCCCCTTCACTGCACTATTTCTCTTCAATAGGTGTCTTAAATTGTTGCTGTAAAAATCACAAATTTTATGAGGAACAGACCACAAATAAGATGTAAAAATCTGGACATTTTGTGAAAATTTGGACAGTTGAAAGGCATGTTATTGTTTTGTTTTGGACCCTTCCATTCATGTATAAGAAGCATAGACTGTCAGAAGAGATCAAGCTCCATGCATTATTGCCCTATAAGTCCTATATTCTTCATATAGCAGATGATTTTGCATGACTAGTAAGTCTTCATCATACCATCTGATCTCACATTTGCTTTTGAAAGCTGTAAGCATGTGTATGACCCTGCTTCCTGTTCCGTAGGATAGTGAGTTCCAATTTGCTTGCTGTGAAGTAAAACTAACTCCCAGTGTCTTGTTAAACTTCCTTCCTCTAACTTCATATTGTGACCTTTGCCCTACTACTGGTCTTACAGTGAAAATGATCATCTGGGTGTCCTTTCTTTACAACATTGCAGCTCTGTAATTAGTTACTGCAGGCTTCAGAATTCTATTACTCTTCCCTCATGGATGTGGTATAGGCCTTAAAATTCTGGTTAGTTTCACGTTTAGTTATGTCATTTGTTGGTGGACTCTATAAATACATATAGTGTCCTAGGTGAAACTTTACTGCTGTTTTATGCCTTCTCATCATTATATCCTTCCTGTGATGGCCTTGCCTGTAAGCCCAGGAATGCCACAGTCCACACCTGCCACCTTCATGCACTGCATAAGAAATGGTAACCACTAATCCCTTTCTGCTTTTGTTGTAGTACCATCAGCAAGACATTTCTCCAGGACTCACTCTCTCGAAGGGAGTACTGTACTGTATTGTTTGCATTGAATTTCACTTCATCGTATCTTTCACCAGCTTTAAGACTGTCTACATTCTTCTTCTTGTCAGCAGCTCCTCATAACCTTGCTGCACTCTTAGTGTCCTTTTTTAGTTATGTGAGAAACAGCCATGTGAGAAGAGGTCTATGCTTCAGAGGTAGCAGGCTGTGAGTTCTATTCCCACAACAGGTAGATGGATTGCTGACACTGCAGTGCAGAATAGGGGGGGGGGGTGCTTTACTCCTGAGTGTGTCATCCTCCAGAAAACATACTAAAGCAAAATCCCATCTGCTTCAGTTGGTAGTAGCGCAGGTGGATATATAAGATCAGATTACACCCACTGAAAAGAGAAAGAGAAGTTCCCTGGTATGCTGGCCAAACTTCTCATAGTAATATAAATACCACCTTGGGTCTGCCCCTGAAAAGAGGCTAAATTAGTGGGACAAACCCAAAATCCCATCTGCTTGAGTTGGTAGTAGCTCAGGTGGATGTATAAGATCAGATTACACCCACTGAAAAGAGAAAGAGAAGTTCCCTGGTATGCTGGCCAAACTTCTCGTAGTAATATAAATACCACCTTGGGTCTGCCCCTGAAAAGAGGCTAAATTAGTGGGACAAACCCAGTCAGCAAAGGATAGATAGATAGATAGATAGATAGATAGATAGATAGATAGATAGATAGATAGATAGATAGATAGATAGATAGACTCTGCTGAAGCACTGTTCAGTTTTCCTGCTGAGGATTTCACTATCCCCCAACAAATGCCATTATTTTTCTCCCACTCTACTACTCCCAAGAAATTACAGTCGTCTCTTCTGTTAGATACACCATATTTCTTTTTTTACCAAGTGTTGTATGCTTACATAATTATTCTTCCTGTTTTGCAGATACCTTGCTAGGAACATCCCTCAAGAAATCCTTCTCCTGAGCCTAATGGTCCTTTCTGGTTTCCTTTATATGTGTAAAGCTGTTCTACCTCTTGATCTCCTTAACTTGCCTGTTTTCTACAGATTTCTGTTCCATGTGTTACATCCGCACTGAAAAGATATTCCACATATCTCAATTTCTTGTAGACAATCATTTCTTTTACTTTATACAGCAACCTCTTTTAGTTTCTTTCTACAAGCGGCTGTGTCTTTCCTTCTGCCAAAGAGTGAGAGGCTAGTCTAATATGTTATATTTTATCAGCTACAGATTTTACATTTTTATTATTGCAACCAGATATGTTACTATAAAATTAATGGCAGTTTTCCCCTTCTTCTTTCTTTTTTCTTTTCTTTTTTTAATGGTGACTCTGACATATTGAGTGAAGTTATTGCAGACATTTGGCCAAATCCCAGTTTGTGCCAATGCCTCCCTTCCCCTAACACATACACTCATAGGAGGAATTTTCCAATATGGGAAACTATTACCGATCCACTTCTTATGCTGGATCCCCTTGCACCAGGTGCCAGCCAAAGCACAGCACTGTGAGTGAAATGCAGACCCAGCAGCAGCAGCAGTGCCTGTATGGAGTTACGCTTTCTGTCAGCCATCCGCCTTGCTTGTCATGAGCAGCAGCACAAGGCTTGTCCTTGGGCTCAGAGCTGTCAAAAGCAATTATACTGCCTGGAAACAAGTGTATGTTTCTCAAGAGGCATGTCAGCATCTGAAGAGTCCTGGCCAGTGTTGATACACTACCAACAGCTGGGACGGAGGTCCTGTGTGGAGAGTCTGTGCCAGCTTATCATCTACCTGATACTGTCTTTCACAGAAGTTAAGGCAGGCATGTATGATAAGCGATGCCTCTTGTTAAGTTTTACGGTCATACTGTAGGAGTAATACAGCAGAACTTAAAGGCCATATTTTATGAAAGTGAAACTGCTGAAAAGCATATGATACGTACTGGTTATGCAGTTACCTTAAGTGTAGAGTTTTATAGCAATTTATGTGTTTTATGTTCCCTAGATTAGGCTACAAGTATAATTACATTTTGAAAGTTTCAGTGACAAATTGCTGCATTATCTACAATATTTAGTGTAACTGCTTCAGAACTGAGTAATGAAAATAGAGGTATCTTCATAAATAAAGTCTACCATCAAAAATTCAGCTCCAGTGCTTAAGCTTTTATTATAATGCAGACTTAAAGAGACACTCTGGAAAGAGGTCAGAAGTGAAGACCTGCAGCAGGAACTTTGAACATTGTACTGGCTGAGAGAAATTCATTTCCGAATTGTAATAAGCTAGAACTATTTGGCTTATTACATTTCTTTTTCTTTCTATCACCCTTTGAAAATTAATTTGTTTTATGCTTATTTGTATATCATCATTGCTGTAACCACCACTTTTACTGGAAGTCTGACACATGAACCTGCCACTGTTCCTTGAATAAATGATTCTTTTCACAGTGTGTCAGAATTCTCTAATATCATCTTCTTAATGCAGCCCCTTTTTCTCACATATTTCTGACATACCATATGTTTAACTCCAGTTCACAAAGTTATTGATACACTACAGCCATGGCTATATTTGCCCTTCAGTAAATAGCCTTTGCTCTGTTCAAATCTTTTAGAGATGTAGCCTCCAGAACTGTTAACAGTACTTAGAATAAATACTATCCCCACTTTCTGCTGGTAATGCCTGTTTCTACAAATCCTAGCTATCTATAAGCCCTCTTAAGTATTTTTTTGTCTTGTATTCCCTGGCACCTTCAGCTCTCCTGATTCGATTATGTATATTTACAGTTCATATTCGGCATACATTGGATTCACTTAATCCATTACATACTTTTCCCACTGAGGTCTAATGCCTAAAGGCATTATTTTTCATGTTTTTGTAATGAAACACAGCTGCCATATTCTTGATCACTGTTTGCATTTATTTAGATCTCATCATGTCCCTTTCATTTGCAAAATATTATTTCTGCTATTGCCCTCCATGCCATCTACAAAGCAGATGTCACTCCTTTCTAGATCAGCTGCAATGCTAACTATAAAAATATTAAAGGTTGGTTCCAACACTAAGAGCAGAGGAGGTGCAAAGAGTTGAACTTGAAAATGATACCGCAGGATGTAGGAAGTTCACCGTGAAGAAGTGCTACATGTGAGATGGAAAGAAGCTACTGCACGGCAAAGATACAGCTGAGCGTGTTGGAGAACAGTATGAGCTTAATGAAGCGTGGCTGTAAACAGCACAGGGAACAAATATAACTCAGGAAGGTTACAGGGAGGTCACACTGTAGAAACTGGCAGCTGAAATGTAAGGTGGATTTCAGCATGTAGCAATAACACAGCACAGAAATAAGGCACTTACATTACTTAAATAATGAACCAGCTGTGTAATGGTCCCCACAGCTGAAAATGCACCATATGAGTTATGAGGCTGCTCTATAAAATGGCTTGTCAAGCATACAGCATTTCTATCATGTACAAATTGTACACCTCATTGTGTGTGCATGATTTGGCACACATGGATGTACACAAGGGAGCAAAACTAATGCAGCAGGGAAATAAAAAAATAGTCCTTGCACAGATATGCATTAAGAATTTGAGTACAAGTTTTAAGACTGATTCAGTAAGGGTTCATAAGAAAGCCCACAGGGCTGTAGAAGTTACTGGAACATAATGCACGAAAGTAATAAAGTAAAAAAAAAAAAGGCAAAACACAATAATACTTTAGGAAACTATGTGGTCTGTAGAAACGGAATGCTATCCATATACTGGACCTCCCCCTTGTTCTTCTAGCCTTTCCTTTATACCTGTCTGCCTTTCCTGTTTGGGGCAAGGTCCTGCAGGTAAGGAAATCCTGGGGCAAGCAGTCAGGAAATGACAGGGGAGAGTAGATCAAGATGCCCCAGTACACTGCCACCATGGCAACTGCAGGGGACTTTTTTGATGCAAAAGGGGAGGGGAACCTGTAATGTCATGTGCAGCACATTGCACAGTGCCAGCTCTTGACCCACAGTGCCATGCAATGGTTTCCTTAAAGGCATACTTAACTGTGTCTTGCTGATGGGCTCCTACATCAGGTCCAGCTCATGCAGCTGGGTGCAGTTTTGACTCTGACTAAAATAAAAAAAAAATGAAACAAAAAATGCTGTTATTATAGAATAATAGCCTTTTGAGCAGAAATTATCAAAAGTGTGGTGAAGTTACATGTATACTGCAATGCTTTGCACCATGTGCTGCTTGCAAATATTATATTTTGTTGAAAACGCCTGTTTGCCAGAGCTTTGCCTACTGAGTTCTAAACTTAATTACTTAGTATTTTTTTTAATTTGCTGCTAAGAAACATTTAAAGAAGTGGCTCCATTATTCTACTAGTGCTATATTGATAAGTAGCTTAGAAAGGTACAAAGTTCAAACATGTATGCTGCCACTGATTTAGACTCTGATTAAAAATGCATAAAAAGTATAAAATGTAGTTAAACTGTCATTAATGCAAGACATTTTCATGTATCCCATAATACTATACATTGTATGGGTTTTTTTTCTGACCAACTAAAGCATATATGCTAGATATTAAAGGTGAAACAACTGCAATTACATTAGAATGAGGACTAGCGAAAGGGTTGCTGAAGACAGATCTGACAAAATGGGACAATGCCTCAAGAAATTTCTAGCAAACAGTATGAAGATAGTATGAAATGACAATAGGGTTACATCAACTAAAGAAATGACATGCTGTTTTATCAAACAGATTTGTAAATCAAAAGGCTGAATACTCCTTTAGCTCTCAGATACATCTGAATCAAAAGTTAGGGACAACCTATTTCGTTCATTCAAGAAATTAATAAATAAAACTCAGAATAAGGATGTAAATGAAGTGACAATTACAGCAGATGTATCTGTCAACAACCAATGACCTAAAAGTTTAGGGGAAATGAAAATTGACTAAATTATTGGAAAATAGCCAAATCAGTCAAGAAAGGAGACACAGCTTTTACATAAATACACGCACACACACCGCAGTGGTACGGTGATAGCATTGTTACCTCACAGCAAGAGGTTCTCCTGTTCGATTCTCAGCTTGGCTTGGGAGTGCCTTCTGTGTGGAGTCTGCATGTCCTCCCCGCGGTTGGGTAGCGTTCAAAAGACATGCATGCGTAAATGGGCGTGCCTTCGTTGAAAGTTGGGCATCAAGCTGGCACCTTGGCGTTTTGTAAAAATCTACTGCCAATCATTAACAGACTGGAGTTCCACTGTGGCGACCCCTTACCGGGAAAAACCAAAAGACAAACAACAACAACAACACACACACATGAGCACACACACCCATATATATAGATATAGATATATAGGATCATAGCAGGTTACTAGGCTGACAGCCCTAGAACTTTTTTAAGCCTAGCCATTCATGCCCTAATTCTCCCAGTTATCAATAACCATGGACTAGAATGACTTTGGTATATGCCTGTGCCCAAGGGCATCTACAAGTTGCATTTGAATTAGTTTAGGGAGGAGCGCTGCTTCACATGAATGGGGAGTGTTTTCCAGAGAAGAGGTAATTTCTAAGATATGTCACAGACTAGGTTAAGATCCTTAGATCAGGTAATTCTAGTACTAGCTGCATAGCAGATCTATTAGGGTGGGACCAAAGAACGCCTTGTAGGTTAGCCAAAGATTCCCCCTCAGTAGTCTGTTGGAAACCAAATACAGGGACAGAATTTTGAGGCAGTTCTCATAGGATATGTTATTTACACCATGTATTCTTTTAGTGAGGAACCTTTATGACCACCTCAGCAGTTGCAAGTGCTTGGTCAGGTACATGCCAAAGTGTGCATTGTACTTGATTATAGGTTTAAAGAGGGTTAAGTGTAGTGGCAGTGTTTTCTCCTTAGATCTGGATGTCATGCCCTTACTTATAAGCTGTGCCACATAGAAGGGTTTTCTTACCACCATGAACACATAGCGATCAAAGCTCAGGCTACTTTCAGCCTCCATTCCCATGTCCCTTCCCAATGGTTCTACTCTAAGGGAAGTGTTATCATCAATGTTGCAAATAGCAGGAGTGGTCATCATCCCAAAGGGTATAATTGTGTTTTTTTGCATTGAGTTTTTAGGCCATGGCTCTGGCACCTATTTTTTGTTTGTGTCTGACCTTCCTGGAAGATATCTACATCTTTGGACAATTCACTGATAGCACCCAGCTAGCAGTCATCAGCAAATGTATTCAACCAAAGGCTCTCTACATTTGCTTTGACTTCAGAGAAGTATATTCCGAACAAGAAGGGTCCCAATAACCAGCCGTCTGGGATACCACTAGCAATAGGCCACTTGATGGTGATAGATTCCCCCACTCTAACTTTGTAAGTATCAGATCCAGAGTATTTGCACCCATAATAGGTGTGCAGACTAGCTGTTCCAGGGTGTTTGCATTGACAAAAAACAGGAATCTTTGAGTCTGCATGCTAGTGTTCATGTATGTATCCCAGTTTATAGTGGGATAGTTGAAATCACACATGAATATTGTGTTGGGCTTAATGGTGATGACTCCAGTACATTCAAGTACATGCTATGGTTATCCTGGGTCATAGATGGGGACATATAACTTGCAAAGGATATGGTATGGGATTTTACCTAAGGTTAGTTGGACATGGAGTAGCTCAAATGTGTCATGTTGTTTGGCCAATGTTGAGGTGCGCTTACTTTTTATGTAGATTGATACACCTCCACCTCTTCTCCCTTCTTGTGTGGTAGCTGGTCGAAATATGTGGAAGGAATTATACCCTTGCACAGCTGGGGTGCCTTCCATGGCTTTAAACCATGTCTCAGTAACTGCATAGATATCAACACACTTCCAGATAGTGGAGCTTCTTGTTGAGACTACTAGCATTGAGCGATAACACTTTAGTTTATCTTGATTAGAATTTACTATCTTGGAAGGTTTATCAGGTTGGCATTGCCTAAAAAAGGCACTATGGGGTGGATACTATTTTGACCAATATTTGAAAGCCTAGTGGGGACAAGAGCAGACCTTCCCTGACAAAGGAGTGTGGTCTGTCGATCATGTCTCCCCCAGACGACAAATATTGGTCCTCCATAGAATGACACCAGTGACTAAGTAAATTGTTAAAGTCAATCATCTTCTGTTTATATTGTGGTATCATCCTTGGAAGAGAAAGAATTCTGCTCAGTGCTAGGCTTATAATTTCTTGGGACACATAAGCTGAAAGCTCTATAATGTCTGTCTTCATATAGTTCAGGGAAGTATGTCTCAGGTCATTAACACCCACATGGACTATGACAGTGTCCTACAATGTCCTGAGTGTGTGTGTGTGTGTGTGTGATCTGTCAGATTCTTGCCCCTGACAGGTAACTGACTAAAATGATGTCCTTGCTCAGCCTGGTAAGTGGAGCTTCAGTGTGTCTCACAATAGAGTTTCCAATGACTAATATAGCAGGTTGTGTTGTAGCCTGCCTAAAGGGCTCAGTGGATGTAGTTGTCTGTGTCCAGATACTGTTGTCTTTATATAGTGTTTGGAAGGTTGTTAAGGGGAGTGTAAGGGAGGCCTCTAAGGTTTGGGTTGATTGATATAAGAGCATATGTGAGTTTATCTGCCTATTCCATAGCAGGTGTAGTGTGTGTGTTCCTGGTAACCTGTTTGGAGATATCAGTGGCTGTATGCAAGAACTTTGCTATTAAAATCATACATCTCATAATGTGCCAGTCTGCTTCTGAATAAGTCATCAGTAAACATAAACAATGGCTACATTGTCTCAGCATGCTGATTTTCATCAAACTGGCAACACATAGTAGAAAAGTACATCCATGGCTGCAAATCCACTTTTTTGTGATCTAAAAGGGGCAGTGCAAAAGGGGGTTGTAACTAACTAAATTTGGAGTTGCTGGGCTGGAGGAGAGTTCTAGGACTAATCTAAAATAAATCTATTGTGTAATTCTTTTCTGCGGGCAAACTAGCTGCTCTACTCTCAGTCAGATACTTGAGAAAATAGCAGAGGAAGTTTTATATGGAAAATTATAACTCCAGGAGAAGGTGTACAGGACACTGTAAACCGCTACTGCACAGCTCAGCACAGGTTATATCAGATGAGCTAAAGAGGAATTCAGTCAGTAAACAATAAAATGCAGTAGAAATGTAATAAATGAGACTCAGATCCTGCATTAATGCACAATTCTCTCACTATTATGAGTGATACTATAACACTCAGATCCTCAGACCAAATATAATGCAAATAGTAAATATGCAGTAAAAATATAACAAATGAGGTTCATATCCCACAGCAATTCACAATTCTCTCATTATTGTGAGTAATACTATAAGACTATGGTCCTCAGATCAATGTAAAAATCCAAACAGTTAATATTTGATTAAAACAAGGAAGAAATGCAGAAAAGAACAATACATAATTCAGATTATCACTCGAGTATTACACTGTGCATAATATATATATAGAAGATCGACAGCCGACATCACCGACAACGGATTAGCGGGCACCAGATGATCGATATTCGGAAGACCGACGCTACGGATGAAAACGCCGACGCCAGGGATAGTGACTTGGAAAGAAGGCGGTGTGAGTATGCGGTGGTGACGGACGTTAGGGTGCGAGTAAGGTAAGTGTGGATAGTGACAGTCTGTGGGTATAGGGGTGGGTTAAGTGAGTTAGGGTTAGGGCGCGGGTTAGGTAAGTGCGCGGTAGTGGTATTTTTTGGGTTAGGGGTGGGTTAAGTGAGTTAGGGTTAGAGTGGGTTAGGTAAGTGTGCGGTAGTGGTATTTTTGGGTTAGGGGTGGGTTAAGTGAGTTAGGGTTAGGGCGTGGGTTAGCTGAGTGTGCAATAGTGACGGACCTTAGGGTAAGGGTTTGGGTTAGGGTTGTACATAGTTGTGTGTGTGAGGTTTAGTGTGGGTTTGTCAGGATTTTGGTGTGCTTGTGTTCTGTGTGTGGTTTTTGGATAGGGGATGTGTTTTGTTAGTTGATTGTTGTTATTGTGGTGTGTGCAGTGTATGGGGTTTCGTGTTTGTGGACTGTCGGTTACTTGTTTGTCGGGCATGTGAGGTGTCGTGGTTATGGTTTGTCGATTATGTGGTGTCGATGTTTCTGTTGTCGGTGAAAGTAGCTGTCGATGTTATAACCTAGAACCATACACACACACACACACACACACACATATATATATATAAATATATATGTGTGTGTGTGTGTGTGTGTGTGTGTGTGTGTGTGTGTGTGTGTGTGTGTGTGTGTGTGTGTGTGCAGATAAATATACATTTATATGTGTGTGCGTGTGTGTGTGTAAATATATATATATATATATATATATATATATATATATATATATATATATATATTTGTGTACTGAATTTAATTAAAATACACAGATATTGAAACTTACAACTTCGACCACAAAAGATCGACTTTGGAAACATCAATATGTTATTATTCATGCAATGAGCAAAAATCATGGGACATATAAAACACAAGTTTAAAAAGTAGCATAAAACACATTTTTTCAGGGGGGGCCAAGCCTCACTGCACCCTCCCATGTGGTGAGCTGTGACCCCCTACACCCCAATGCTAATTATATATACTAACTACAGTGTGCAGTACTCGGGAAAGAGGACATTCCCCAACCCCAAGAATTGTGTAATCTCACATAGCTGTCAGCCATCTATGTAGTTGACTATGTTTTGTTGACTAAATGGATGTGGACCAAAGGGGCATTTGACGATATTCAGTTCTCCCATATATACAGATGTCTACCTTTTGTTTGAACAACAATTTTATTGAATAGCAACTCAGTGTGTTAAATGTTTGGAAATTTATTGAGTTACACATAGTTTTATAAAACAGAAGCAGAATATGTAGAAATATAGGTTTACCACTAAATAACTGCTTCTGGTATAGTTTCTATTTTTGCACTGACAGTGATTTCCTGTAGTTTGTGTGTGTGTGTGTGTGTGTGTGTGTGTGTGTGTGTGTGTGTGTGTGTGTGTGTGTGTGTGTGTGTGTGTGTGTGTGTGTGTCATTTCACTTCTCTCCACAGTTGTGCAACCATGGAATTAGTAAATTCAAATAAAACTTTCTGAAATATTTTTAGCTGAGTGAATTTCACAGTATGATGTATCCCTGGCATTGAAATTAAAGGTCTTTCAAGCATTTTAATTCAATTATTTGGGATTCAAAACAATATCAGTCATATATATCTATATATAATATATGGTGTGTGTGTGTGTGTGTGTGTGTAGAGGAGCATGCGCAGATTGTCTCAGCAGTAGTCCTGACTGGGAAACATGAAGAACAGAGCTCCCAGAAGTCTATGCAGTTTTAAACTGCATAGACTGTCCTGGGAACTCGCTGGGGAAATGCGTCAGGGTCGGACTGCAACGTCAGTAGTCAAAGATCTCGCAACGGGCAGGATTGGAGTTTGCTGCAGTCTCGTCGGATTTGCGTGGGTTCTGGATTTATGGACAGGGATCGGATTTGCAGTGGTTTACTTTGGATTTATGGACAGGGATTGGGTTTGCAGTCGTTTACTTTGGAGTTATGGACAGGGATCGGATTTGCGGTGGTGTACTACAGGTAAGTGTATGTGTGTGTGTGTGTGTGTGTGTGTGTGTGTGTGTGTGTGTGTGTGTGTGTGTGTGTGTGTGTGTGTAAATGCCCCAGGTGCAATATACTGGTGGTTAGACTCATGGTGGTGTGGTAGGGAATACCTCAGGCTTGAACCCTGTACCTTGTATGCAGGTGTTAAAGACCTGAATTCCCTACCCACCACCATTTGTAAAAGAAATTGCAGATTTTTGCCTCATATTTGATCTGAACTATTCTTCATAATATCTGTGGTTTGTAAATATTGCAATGCTTGATATTTGATGGTGCAGTGGTAGCACTGTTGCCTCACAGCTGCAGGTTCTCGGGTTTGATTCTTGGCTGGGGTGCCTTCTTTATGGGGGTCTGTATCTTCTCCCTGTATTTGTGTGGGTTTGCTTTTGTGTCCTCCCATGTTACAAATACATGTCTGCATTATTTCTTCCTGGGCCTCTGCTGAAAATTGTTTTTTTTGTTCCAAGTCAGACTGTCCTGATTAACAAATGTTAAATTAAATTGACAGGCATTTGAATTTCAGACTTCAGGTTTCTGAATGTTTACTTCCTTACATATTTGATGGTGCAGTGGCAGTATTGTTGCCTCACAGCTATAGGTTTTCTGGTTTGATTCTTGGCTGGGGTGCCTTCTGTGTGGAGTCTGCATCTCCTCCCTGTGTTTGTGTGGATTTGCTCTGGTGCCCTGTCATTTTACAAAGACGTGTCTGCAGTATTTCTCCCTGGGTCTCTGCTGAAAATTGTTTTTGTTCTGTCAGCAGTAAAACTGACAGGCATTTGAATTTCAGACTTCATGTTATTCAGAAAATACATAGTAACACAACCTTTTATTCTAGCAATTTTCTAAGTTTATAAGATGAATATTTGAAATTTGTCCCTATTTTTGGGACTGTATTCCCCCATTATTGGCTTCATCCAGGTTTTTTGTGCTAAGGTTGACAGCTATGGCAAGAACTGAATTCACTGAATATGTTTGAGGGCTGTATTCCCTCATTACTGGGTTTGTCCAGGTGTTTTGTACTAAGAGGTTGACAGCTATGGTGAGAACCGAATTCACTAAATGATAGCCATTTAAGTTTCAGTCTTCCTCTCTTTTACAAAGCAGCTGATTTGGCATAGTGGTATGTTGCTCTGACTGTTTTGCACAGGGAACTTGGCAGTAAAATGTATGGTGGTAACACAGCATTTTATTCTAGCAACTTTCCAAGATTATACAAGCAATGTTTAATGTGTCCCTGGTTTTTGGGCTTTTGACCCCCCCCCAATACATTTTGGCTTTTTCCAGTTTTCTTGTGCTGCGAAGTTGAGATGCAGTTGAGTATTGAGTTGATTTTACAAGGAGCTGAGAGCTGCAGGGGAACAGAAGTTTAGTGTTGCTTAAGTGAAGTTGGTTTGCCTTGTTAATAGCACAACAGGTTGTGTACTTGCTTTTGATGCAGAAGGCTGTGGGTTCTACTCCTACAAGGGATGGATGCTGCCATACTGAGAATGTTCTCCTTAGTGAAGATACTAACTATGAGTTTGTTATCAGTTTGGCATACATTTCCTCTTGCAATATTACTAGCTTATCATTTTTTAATGTAATATAGGCAATTTATTCCTGAGGGGAAACAGACACTTTATTTTTCGATGAAACCATGAAATATAAAGGTGTTTGCTAGCAGCAACCTCTTCATTAGTTACAGATTTCTTTAATGTGGAATTATTTAGATGACTTTTACTTCTTCAGAGATTGTGCATATTTACTGATAATGGACAGTAGAATTGTGCATATTTACTGATAATGGACTGTAGAATTGTGCATATTTACTGATAATGGTGGACTGTAGAATTGTGCATATTTACTGATAATGGTGGACTGTAGAATTGTGCATATATTTACTAATAATGGTGGACTGTGGAAGTCTGAGTAGACTTTTATGATAAATGTTCTGAACTGGGCAGTTTTGCCATTATGGGTGCATGCGTTTTGTTTCATTGCTTACTGGAAAAATGTTAAGAACAAATTTAAAACACCCTCTAACAACTGTACTGTATTGTACAATAAATATAATTTAGTACAATGAGGAAGGTGTATCAAAGAGCACATGTATGTTTCATATGCAAGGGGTCTATGATTTGAAAACAGCCCAAAATTAATCTTCATCTGCTACTGGCAAAATGTATTTTCTTTGAATGTGGGTTTCAATGCTGTTTCAATGAATGTGAGTTTCAAGGGCAGAGAAGTTTTAATGCTAAGTTTTCATGGTGAGACTGCATTGTTTTGTTTAGCAGATGACTTAGTGTTCGTGCTGTAAAATACAAAATAAAACTTTGAAATGAAGTCCAACTCATCATAGAAGTAAAGCAGTATGCACATTAGTGTTTATGGTAAATGGAGTGAAATAGCCAAGTAATGGTTCATTGGAATGGCTGCAGAGGCTCCATTCAACCATAATTTTGTCAGGGGGGAAGGGCAGCAAACTCAGACAGGCCCATCTGAACTATACCTCCCAACTGTCCAGATTTTCAAAGAATGAATAGATTTTTGCTTCTTATTTTTGGTTTGTTCTTCATAAAATGTGTAGTTTTCTGGCAAATCATTTAGGAATTAAGTCACTAAATAATGATACACTGAGTTTCAGACTTCATAACCTTCAGAAAAATGCATGCTAAAGTAAGAACTGTTATTCTATCAACTGTCTCAATTTATACAAGAGCAATTTTTAGTACTGTTTATAAGTTCCCCCAATATATTTGGCCTTGTTCAGATTTACTGCATTAACAGGTTGAGAGGTACATGCAAATAAATTGCTTTATAGAATTAGGCATAGCCAACCTCTCAACTGTTCCCGATTTTGGCTCAAAATGTTGCTCTTCCCCCTAATAATCCCTCCGCAAAATAGCAATTTTGGAAGAAAACATGGAGGGTTTACAATTAAGAAATAACTGTAAAAATCAAAGTTATAGATTACTTGAAATGCATGTAGATTCTTTTATTTTGTCAGCTGCTCACAATTAAGAAATAACTGTAATAATCAAAGTTATAGATTACTTGAAATGCATGTAGATTCTTTTATTTTGTCAGCTGCTCAAGTTAACAGTACTAAAATTAAAGTGTCCCTTCTTTGACAGGTTCCCAGTTGTATTGTGTGGCTATTTTATATTTTTGCATCACATTTTTGGTCCATTTTTCATAAAATTGTGTTTTTTGGCAAATTAGTGACAAATTATTAAAGACTGAAGTTAGAAAATAATGACAGACATTTGAGTTTCAGATTTTATACCCTTCAGAAAATTCATACTAATGCAAGACCTATTTTATTATCTTTCTAAGTTTATTAGAGCAATATTTAAAAATTGTCCTTATTTTTGGGCCTTTGTCCCACTTCTGTGTATGGCTTTGTCCAGATCTCTTGCTCTGAGGTTGAGAGGTATGACAAATGTGTCAGGGCCATCACAGTCAGCCAGAGACATTTCAAATTGTGACATACTTGTTACACCCCACTCCCCCATGTAGTGACTCTGGATGTGTCCAAGCAAGGCAAGGAGTAGTTATGCAGTGCAAATGTGCAGTGTGTCCCCCATCCAAGGTAGACACAAATGCTACAGTGGCTTTTCATCTGTCCTTGATTTTGCAGAACGGTCTGGTTTCTGTCATATTTTTGTACTGTTGATTTATGCTTATTACTCAGATTTATGCTTATTACTCAGAAAGTGCCTGTTGCTCTGTGTTTAAGTAGCAATGCTTTAATGACCATAAGGTAAGCTTGTCTGAGATCGTAAGATGCAAGTAAGCTTTAATAAGCATACTGTTAAAGTATTGCCAACATTGAAAGCCTTTCTGTTGTTGCCATGCAGAGAATACTTGACTCGATAATGTATAAGCCTTGGGTATTAAAGGACAGGATTCCATTATTTTAAAAAGCTCATTACACTTGTTGGAGACTTCCAGTCATCTCTACAGACTTTACCCGTAAACTAAATAGAATGCCAATCATGTGTGGTCCATAACCTGTACAGTAATCCTTTAAGCAATGTATCTTGAGCTTGTTTCTTGTTTGCTTTTCATTTTTTACTTTGATCATGTTTTCCCCATGAAACAAGTAGATAGTTGTCAGGCAGCAGGTCTTTTTGGATAAGAAACATTTTTACAAGTGGGGGCATCACAGAGATTTCTACTTTCAGCATGTTACTTGGTACTTTAATAAAGCTGAATATAAATTATAATTAGGACTGCAATGCAAGGAGAAGTGGTTTGAGTTGAGTACTTCTTGTTTTTCTTATACTTGATTTTGACTGGCATTCCAGTAATGTATTTAAAAAGTAATTTATTTTTTCATGCCTCACATCCTTTTGTTTCCATCTAGATATTAAGTAAGCTGTCATGCAGCCAATGCATTGAAATATTTTTATTCTTTTACACTTATTTTTGTCTGGATTGGACTCTCATAATGATGATTTGGCACCCAGGGCAGCGTATTTAATTAAAGTTAGTTTTTGTGGTTTTGAGCATAGCTCCTCCCCTTTCTAATTGGCCACACCCCTTCCCCTTGACCCCACCCATTCAGCTGTCCCCTGCAGCCCCCCCCCCTTTGATTTGAAGTCACCAGCCGCCACTGATCCCAAGTATCCCCAGTTGTTCTTTTATGGGTAGTTCGTACAACAAATTTATGAACAGAGGGGTTCTGTGATCAAGGCCAGCTTCCCATGTCCATGAGGGACATGGGTGCCACCCCAGGGGTGAATCTGCAATCTCCCATTGAATTATATAGGTTGCATTTAAACAGGATCAGTGAGGAGCTCTGTTTTTCATGAATAGGGAGTCTATTCCAGGGAAGTATCAGTCTCTAGGAGACATATCTGTTTCTCCAGCATGATTTGTTAATGTCACAAGCTAGGTTTCAATCCCCAGAGCGAGTGACTCTTGAGCCATTTGACTTGCAAATGCACAGCATTTCCATTAGGGCAGAGTTGGAGATTATCCTATAGACCAGCCACAAGTCACCTCTCAGCAGAGTAAAGTGACAGGGATTTCCGCCAGTCCACGTGAGTCACGATTTAGATTCCCTGTATTTTCTTAGTAAGAAACCTCTAGGGTCTCTCCAGCTGCTGCAGATGTCCAGTAAGGTACATGCAAAAGGGTGCATTATAGTGGTCTGATGAGGGTCAAATACAGTAGAGTTATAACATCCCTTGGCCTGGATGCTATGCCCTTGCTTATGAGGTGCACAACATGCAAGGCTTTCCTTACCACTGTAGAAACTTGGTGGTCAAAGTTCATATTGCTATCAACCTGTGCTCCCAAGTCTCACATCACTAGGTTGGAACCCGGGGGGGTGCTGTCAGTATTGTAATTCGTAGGAAATTCCATTTTGACAAAATGAATAATAATGCATTTTTTTGCATTTAGTTTTCACCATGGCTTTGGAACCAATCATTTGTTTGTGTTAGCTTTTCTTGTAATATGTTGACATTATTGGGGGACTGAATCATTGCTCTCAGTTTGCAGTCATCAGTGAACATCGTGAGCCAGAGGCCATCTATTTGGCCTGGACTTCTGAGAAATAGATGCTAAACTTAAGGGGTCCAGCACAGATCCCTGTGGTACACCACTGATGACAAGTCTACTGGTGGAGGTGATGTCACCAGTTCTGACAGACCGTGTTCTGTCAGTGAGCCATTTGGCCGCCCATCTAGTAATGTAAGGATTACTCCCTACCTGAGAGAGTTTCTCAATGATACCACTGTGGGGAATTATGTTGAAAGCATTGGCAAGGTTGAGATAGGCTGTGTGCACTGTCTTACCTTTATCCATGGCTTTGGTGACATTCTCAAAGAAGTCTACCAGGTTTAATAAGCATGATCTACCCTTAACAAAGCCTAACTGGATTGGGTCCAGCATTTGGAGGTCACCTATGTCCTTGTTGATAAGGCCCATGATACTTCTTTCCATGGCATTGCAGATGAGGCTGCTTAGACGTATAGGTCTGTAGTTCCCAGGGTCAGTTGATGGCCTCCCTTTGTCCAGGGAGGATTACTGTTGCTGTTCTCCATTCTGCAGGAACATAGCCAGTTCTCAAGCTAGGATTAAACAGCACACCAAGTCGGTCCACTAGGTCTTGTTTTAGATCGTTTAGTAAACAACTTGGGATATTATCTGGTCCCATTGAAGCAATGTTATTGGCCTTGATGAGCACAGAGATGACTTGTTCTTTAGAGATACTAGGCAGAGGACTGGTGTCAGGTATGCTTTTGGACATGGTAGGTGGAGATAGGGGGTGAAGTTTGCACTGAATTTGTCAGCTAGCAGGTTGGTGATATATTCCAGTGTAGTATGAGTCATCCCATCTACAACCAGTTCAGCATATAGCTGGGCATTCCCTTTTAGACTTTGGATGTAGTTAAAGAATGTCTTATGATTATCCTAGGCTAGGGATGCAATTTTAGTTTTGCAATTTGCTTTAGAAGACTTTACAAGATTTCTGATTTTCCTGTTTAACCTTAGGAGGGAACTCCTTCTCTGCAGAATGATATCCCTCTTGCTTTTAGACAGCAGTTTCTTCATCTTCTTATATAATCTATTTATACTTGAAGTCTACCACAGTGGCTTGTTTTTATGAGAAGACCTGATTTTGATCCAGTCAGGTACATCAGAGTTTATGCAGTTGCTTAAGTGTTTGTACGTACAGTTCTGCGTTGTGATCATTGGTGTCTGCAATTGTGGATGATATGAAGCTTTTTATACCATCTGTTAGTACTCTGTAGTGAGCTTTGTTGGAGTTTTTTATAATTTTTGTTCCTGTGAGGGTGTCAGTTTCAAGCTAGACTGACTTGTGGTCTGACGTAACCAGGGAGGGCATCATGCATGGGGAAGTACAGTGACCCCCCCCATGTTGGTGAGTACTATGTCCAGAACATTAGAGCCCCAACTAGTGTGCAGTCAGTCTAATCCACAGCATTTGTGTTAACAAAGTCCAGGAACCTCTGGGCAAGTGTGTTTTTGCTCGTGTATGTCCCCCACTCTATAGAAGGGTAGCTGAAATCTCCCATGACTAAGGTGTTGGGTCGTGTGGCAAGGGATCCCAGTAAATTGAAGTAGGCGGTGTGCTTATCCTGGTTCATGGTGGGGGATTTATAGTTAGCAATGATGTGGTATGGTACTTTCCCAATAGTTAATTGGATATGGAATAGTTCGAGAGAGTCACACTGTTTGACCAGTCACAAAGTGTATTTGGCTTTAATAAAGATGGATACACCTTCACCTTTGGTTCTTCCATGCTCATTTTGAGGTCTGAACATGTAGAAGGCAATGTAGCCTTGCACAGCCAGGGTGCTCTCAGTGACCTTGAACCATGTTCTTGGTAACTGCACATATGTCAGCATCCTTCAAGGTGAGGAGTGCTTCCAGGGAGTATAGTTTCATGTTTAAACTCCTAACATTAAGCAGCATGACCCTGATTTTGTCTAGATTAGATTTTGTAATGTTGTAAAATCTGCACTATGGGGAGGCAAGGGCCTTTGCCTATATGCAAAAGCCTACAGGAGAAAGGTGCAGACCATCGCTAGCAAAGCAGTGAAGTCTGTCTACCATATCCTCCCAGGTTAACAGATACTGGATACCCCTGGACTGACACCAGAAGATAAGACATTTGTTGAAGTCAATCATTTTTTGTTTATATTGTGGCATCATCCAAGGTGAGGGTAGGATACTGCTTAGGGCTAGAGACATACCCATATGGAACACATAATCAGAATGTTCCATTATGTCTCTCTTCATATAGTCCAGAGAGGTACATCTCAAATCATTCACTCCAACATGGAGTATGACAGAGTCATAATGGTACTTGTTGTCGAGTGACTTGAGTGCATGCATGATTTGTCAGATCCTGGCACCTGATAGCCAGATGACCATGACCTTACCCTTGTCCAGTCTGGTGAGGGGGATATCTGTGTGTCTCACTACTGAGTCGTCATTTGATGTGTTTTGCCTTAGGGGCTTATTTGTTGAGACACATATGTGTGTATTGATATGTGTAATAGTTTCTTTATATTTAGTGGTAAGTGTGGGTTGTGTGCATTTGGGCAGTCTCTGTTCTTTTGGTAGGCTTTTGGTGAGTACCATCATATATGTGGGTTTATGTGTCACAACCTTATTTTGTGTAAGAGGTGAGGCATGTATGCTGATAACCTGTCTGATGTCTAGTTTGCTTTTATGTGAGAGAATAACTCCAGTTCCATAGTCTATTTGCATCTCTCACATAGGATGTTAGTTTTAGGAGTAAAAGGTCATCGGTATACATGAAGCAATTGCTACATTGCCTCAGTATGCCCATATCAATCAAGATGGCAGGAGAAATTATGGGAAATTGCTTGTCCATTGTGGCAGGATTTTTATGAATGTGGTATTTGGGAAGGAAGTGTGCTAGGCTGGACTTAATCACAAACAACAAAAATGAAGAAACAATTCAATTAAATGAGTTAAAAAAGTGCAGTGCTGGCTTAAAATATACTTATTTTTCAGTTTTTTTTCAGTGGGTGCCTTGGATTTCAGTGCAGATGCATTCCAAACCTCTGGCTAAAATTGCCAAACATTGAGCAGTTCCGGTAAAGTGATCACAAATCTGCTCAAACAAGAGGCTTATATACAGGCAAATTTAAACAGTTTTAACACAACTACCAATGTGAAAGCCCCAAACTGATCCTTTCTCCAGCAATCCCCAACTCAGATGGGTCCTGAGCTATACACATCTGCCACAAGGCTGCAAGGAGGCCCTCTTAATGTAAGATGGATGGGTTAAGAGCACTGTGATACCAAACAGTCTAGGTTCAGCAGGTCTGAATCTAGCCTATACTATGTAAGACAAGAAAACACAATTTCTAGATGGGAAGGGATAAGGGAAAGTCACTTAAAAGTCAAAGCGATAGTTTACTATTAGATGATCTGCAGTGATACCACCATTTGCATAAACTGTCCCCTCTTTCTGCAGCTATGAAGAGTGAAAGACTATGTACAGCATTCCTACAGAGGATTTTAAACTGAAGACGTTTGCTTATATTGAAAGCACGAGGAAACATACTTGTGCAACGCACAAACGTGAGGCTTTTACGCAAGCAGGATGAAAGATTTTTATAAACTTAAACCCTCAGGCCAATCAGATAAAAACCCAATAAGGTATTGACCAGGAGTTCCCACCTTGGATGGGTTGAATTTAGCTCTCTGCTCACATCAGAGAGCAAAAGAACAATTCCAATTTAAAACAATCTGGCTTTCAGCTCAAGTGCGCATCAAATGCTTTACAACAGAAGTAAGAATTCCTACAATATCAGAAATCCTTGGAAATAAGTTCATTAACTCTGAGAAATGTTCACAACACACAACAACTTCGCAAAACTTAGAAATATTTCAGCAGACTCACTCAGAGCAGCTTTCGCAGTATCAGAGGAGGTTAGGAAATAGAATATTGTTAACACAATCTAAGAACAGTACAGTAACAAACAGATGGAGTTTCTTTAACAAGTGCAGGCTGAAAATCTGTGATAAATTCAACAAAATAAATAAATAAATACAGCAGACAAGTGTTAAATATATCTGAAACAGAGCAAGTACAAACATACTTATATCAGCTTTGTAGGCCAGATAATTTTAAAAACAATCCAAGTCTTGTAGTTAGTTATCTAAGCCAGGCACAAGAAAACTCTGAATAAATGAGCACACTCTTATAAAAATGT
The DNA here is from genome assembly GCF_019279795.1 of Protopterus annectens. NCBI lineage: Eukaryota > Metazoa > Chordata > Ceratodontiformes > Protopteridae > Protopterus > Protopterus annectens. The sequence continues at coordinate 510,054,769 of NC_056738.1, read as the reverse complement.
AAGGCTATTATACAAGCAGGATGAAAGACTCTTATAAAGTTAAACCCTCAGGCCCATCAGATAAAAACACAATAAGCTATTGACCAGTAGATCCCAACTTGGATTGGTTGAATTTAGCTCTCTGCTCCCACCAGAGTACAAAAGAACCCTTCCAATGTAAAATAAACTGGCTTTGAGCTCAAGTGCAATAGCATAGGTAGAATATATATTTCTTAATACATCCATACCTCTCAGCTGTCCAGATTTTCACAGAATGCCCAGCTTTTTGCCTTTTATTTTTGGTCTTTTCCACATAAAATTTGTGGTTTTCTGGAAATCGTGGAGGATTGAAGTTTTTAATAATATTAAATAACAATAGACATTTGAGTTTCATTCTCCATATCCTTCAGAAAATATATAATAACTGCAAAATCTGTCATTCTAGCACTTTCTAAGTTTATAGAGCAATATTTCAAATCTGTACCTATGTCTGTGCCTTTGTCCCCCCAGTATTTCTGGCTTAGCTCAGATTTATTGTGCTGAGAGGTCGAGAAGTATAAATACATTCAATACTGTAGTGAAAACACTACAAGCAAGTCTACACTGTGAAGGATGAAAAATCAATAACTTCATATATGGTTATAGAATTTTGAGGGTAAAATTAGATATGTCTGAAATGCTGGCAAGGACAGTGTTTAAACGAAGAGAGAAAAGGTAACAGAAATCTCTGTCAACAGATGAGACTGTCAAACTAGGGCCTGATAAAGCCTGAAAGTAAGGCCTCTAATCCTCACATACAGCAGGAATTCACATTACACAAGCTCAGACAGAGAGAAAGTGCTTCACAGCATGGACACAGTGCTCAGTGTTCTGGCAGCAGGCTAAATTACATGTAAGAGTTGTCCTGCAAATAACCAAAAGAAAAAAGTTCTTTGATGAACTTTGACTTCTGCACTGAACATGTCAAATCCCAGAAAATCAAATGAAAGTTATGTGATGATGAATACAGAATGTGCCAGGTATCTTAACATAATAGTCTGGTTCTGCACTCACAAAACAGCATAAAAAAGCTTGGTCTAAAGAAATACCTGGCTACCACCACTTATAGCCAAAAACAAATATTGAAGATGATATATCAGCAGTGTGTTACAGATCATAAAGCACTTTGGCAGTAACTGTATTCCTGCTAGCAATCCTACTCTGAATAAACAAGCCATCAGATCTGGACACAATAATTCTAAGATCAGGGTTTAAACTGCACATGTAAGAGTAAAGGCACAGATTAATTACAAAAAGTATATGCTTTAATGCATTGCACCCCACAAGGTATAAAAACATTAATCTCATGATAAAAAGTAAGTTTGTTTCCAGCTGTGTAACAGTGACTGTGTCCTCAATAACTCAGCTTTTGTCAGATGGACTCTCTTCTTGTTGAGATGCTTTAGGCTGCCTAGACTGTGTCTTAGTGGTGTAACCCCCAGTTCTATGTATTTTATTTTACAGGTGTGTGAACCGGAACTGTTTGTTTTGAGTAATACATCTAAGAATACGGGAAGTTTTAATTTTAGCATTTTCTGCAGTAAATGGCATCGGGCATGCTTAGTAAGTAGAACAAAATACACATTTAGAATTTGTCTAGATGACATTCCGGGAGCCAGTTTACTTCTGTTATAGCAATATGATGAATATTAAGCATAACAGGAACAAAACTATGAATTCTGGTTCTTTGCTGTCTGAAGCCTTCTTATGCATTTGGTAGATGTAACAAATATCAGTGGTCCAAAGTGGGAATAAGGACCTTTTTAAGCAATGTATTTATAGCCTTGAAATTGTGTAACAGGTTAAGCAATTTGTATGGCTTTGTTTAATGATTTTTATATGCTCTGTGAAAATGCACTTAGAAAACTTGTACCTCTTCTGAGATTACCCCATCTGACCTGAGAGCAAATATGCAATCCTTTTTTTTATTTTTTTGACTCCTAAGAAGTCTTTACCCTTCAGGCCAGTTGTGCGACCTATTCCACACTTCATAAGCTTTGCAGTTAAAATTAGTGTTTATTTATTTATTTAGAATTGCAGTAGCATGCAATCAGTAAAATGGGTTTTGTTTATTTTTGTGAACCTTGATTAGAGAACTTACTAACAGGATAAAGAGAAGGGGACCAAGGAAAGAACTGCATAGCACCCCCATCTTCAGCCAGAACATTTTTTGAAACATCCACAGATCTATCTTCACATGAGAGAAACACTGTCTGCTTATTCCTGTTTTCTGTAAAGCCGCTCAGAATTGATTAACACTAACTGCCATACCTGATTGACCCTCCCTTCACTTTCATAACTTTACAGCCCTCCCTTTGAGCCAAACGTTTCATAAAATAATTTAGCACATGTTTGAGACTCTTTGCCTCTCTGCCTTCTGTGGTTATAGTTTCATAGCACTGCTCTGCAGAAGTATGATGTCATTTCCTTGTTGGTGGTCCAAAGCTACCAGGCTGGCATAAGCTTTGGAAAAATTCATTTTGTTTGTTCCCATGTGCCTTCACTTGTACATACTGAATGATGAAATGCATGCATAAGTAGCCCCATGTGCTCACAAACTAGCATATGAACTGTACATCCATAATGCCAGTCTGCAGACTGAAATCAGGAGAGCTACATAATCTTGGAGCCGCACTCGCAGTAGTGCCAAATGTGAATGCATGGATTGATTGCCTTGTTTGGAAGCATTATCAGTGTAATCTCTAAATCAAAGCCCATGTGTCCACCTCTTGTTTAACTGACCAGTAGTATAGTCAGATTTTGAAATTATTCTGTTAGCATTTTATGATCCATCCTATTAGTAGCTGTCTTTCTTATGGCCATCTATTTGCAGATAACTGCTTCAACCATAAATGTACCTCCCAGCTTTCTTATAGTCACACTTTGGCACTTGGAATTTGTATAGGTATTTTAACTCAGTTATCAGTGTCACCCCTGGGGTCAGTTCATTTTAGCATGAAGGGAAGTTACTGTGCACAAGAGTTCTAGAGCGGTGGCGTACCATCTCTCTGCAGCCGCTGTCTCTGCTTCATGTGCTCCTGGTGTTGATAAGTTTTCTTCCATAGTTTTTATGTCAGGTGTTTGATTCTGTAGCTCCTGCTCTTCCAACTAATCATGTATCTTAATGATACAACATTCTCTGATCTGCACACATGCATTATCTTGATCCAGAGTCCCCTGCATCTCTATCTGTTATGCTTATATTTAGGCCTGTTCTGTCAACCATTTCAT
>NC_056738.1:510029020-510046520 GCF_019279795.1 Protopterus annectens | reverse complement strand
CAGGATACTTTAAATAATAGCACAGATACAATATTGAATATCCTCGAAGTGGAATACCTGAAACTACTAAGTTTCATGACATATCTGGTATTTTTAGTCAGCTTTTTGTATCTGTGGTATTACTTTTGTGAAACATTTTACATATCTGACTGTTTTTACCAACATTTCATTTTCATGACACATACCATACCAAAGCAAATCTCACATGGATAGCAATTTGCAGAAGCGCTAACTCCGCAAAATCAACTCTCTGAAAAAACTCCCAGAAACACCAGTTCAATGTCTTTTGCATTTGGACATCACCACACCCATTTGGGTGGTTGTATCCCTAAAATAATATAATAAACTCCACAGTCACACTGTAAATGGAAGAGGGCAAACACCAGGAAGTGGCTCTTAGTGCCTGCATGACTCCCCAGTAATGTTTCTCAATGAGGATGACAACATTATTGTGAAATCAAGTTTCGGGGAGATAAGACTCAGGGAGTCAGGATTTAATGAGCGACAGTATAAACTAAATGGTCTCTCTTTACACTTTGTTATATCAAAATGCACTTCATGGATTCTGTCAAACACTTTTACATATCTGATTTGATAAAGTAGTTTAATGGACTTGAACAACAGCCTTTGTGAAACATGAATATTATCATGGAAATAGAAGTACTCTGGAATGAAACACAGAATGTTCTCACCTTATCATCTTCTCTATATTGTATTTTTTCATTATTTACATTTTAATGTCCTGTTCTGTGTTTTCAACAAATTCCTGTATAAAATCCTCAAGTCTAATGAATACAAAAATATCAAATTAAACATTAGAGGTTATACTTTTGCCTGAACTGTTTTTTTTTTTTTTTAAGTTCATTGTACACTGAATTATTCTTGTTTGGCTTAATAGGCACCTTCGGAATTTGCAAGTTATTGCCTTCATGAATATGTCAATTATTCCTTGTATGAATGCGCAAATTAAGTAATTCAAGAACAAGTGAGAGTTTGTCTCAGAGATTATGTGAGTCATTTCTTACCTAAGTATGCAAGGAATGCTCATGAGTGTCGGTATATCGCATTCAAGTGCATTGAAACTGCACACACTGTGCCAACAAGCCATTCTGCCCCCATATATATTTGGTTGCTGTAGTGGCACAACTTGAAATATAATATTCTAGGTATTGTTTTTATAAATGTTACTCATCTTTTTTTGATTCATTAGTGTTAATATATGGCCAGAATAACTGAGCAGCATAGCTTTACACAATGTTATATCACCCTTTAAGTCTGAGCCACTGCTAAGTTAGAATATTCATTCCATGCCAATAAAACTTGTCATTTACAGGTAGATTTTTTCTTCTAATAATTTTTACAATAAGAGTACTGCTGTAGTTCTATCCCCTGTGCAGAAATAGTATGCTCAATATAGACATCAGCTAAATTCGCAATTATTTTCCATTCCAAGACTTGTATCACTGAGTACATTATCAACAGTTTTATTTGCATCAAACACTTGTTAAACTTTCCTGTCTTCTTTCCTTCTGATATATTTGCATGTTGCACAAAAATGAGTGAGTAATTGACAGTTTCTACATTGTTCACGCCTGGACATAGCTTCTTATCATGTGTATAACTACATATTACGCAAAAATGGGGTGTGTTCAACTGATTGGTTTTCAGTATTAACTGCATCATAATGCCAAGCAAAATGACATGCCTCTTTGCTTCCACATGCTTTGAAGCATTTTTTACATTATACTATGCACCAACAGGTTTATTTAGATTATTTTAACAGATATTTGCTTCATTTTAATTTACATAAATCAACTTTCCATGCAAGTACTTTCATTTGAATATTAATCAGTTTTTCCATTCAACACATGTTCACAGCTTTTTTTGGAGTAAACTCAAGACAGTGTGAAATGCTTTCTTCTCACTTTGCCATTTTTATGCTACCAGTGATTCTTTCTTACACCAATAAATCACATAACACATCACACTCATTGTCTTTATCTCTGTGGCTCAGGTCATATGCATCTAGAGAATCCTATGGCTCCTGAGTTCTAGTGAATAATGTTGAATATGTGTCAAATATTCTTTTCTGAATCACTGTATTGCTTAAATCTGTCTTTAATATCTGCTAAATCAGTATCTTAGTCTTTATAAAGATGATGTATTAAATCCCTTTATGGCATCATCTACAACAAGATAAAGTAAGGTAATGACTCATATCTCCTTACTTTACTCCACTATAAAAGTTGCAGTACCAAAGATATCAAATTTCGATAACCATTATTTAAATGTTCCTACCAAACTGTTTTGTGAAACCAAAGCTGCTTGTACAGTATGTCAAAAGTATAGATTACATAATGAATATCTAAAAGTGGTTGTTGAAGCTCATTTATTACAAATGCTCACTGTTTTTCACTGTGCTCAGTAGGTGTATTACCCATTCAAGCAGCTTTGGTTTCACACTCACTACAATTCCAGTCTCACATAGACCTACCACGATAACAAACCAAACACATAAACACACAAAAACATACTCGGAGGCTCTAAATAAAAATCTGCCTAAGCAGCAGAGACCTCCAAAGCAGACACCCAAGCAACCGCTACCCCAAAACAAAACACATGCAACAAATAGCTCACAAAGCCAGTGTGCCGAACAGTCACAGCCCTTAAGGCTAAACAACACACCTGATACACTTGTAATAGGTGACTCTATCGTCAGGCACACTGACGTCCCGCTCACCAGGCTGAACAAGGAGAAGGTCACGGTGAGCTGCCTGTCGGGCGCTAGGATCCGCCACATAACACAAGCACTCAGGTCACTCCAAGGCAAGTATAAATATGACTCAGTCATTGTCCATGCTGGTGTGAATGACCTGAGACGTACCTCCCTGGACTACATGAAAAGAGACATAGAGGAGCTCTCTGAGCATGTAGCCCAGGCCGGTATGACCCTGACCTTGAGTAGCATCTTACCCTCACCAAGAATGATGCCACAATATGAAGACAAGATGATCAATTTCAACAATTGGCTTAAGTGTTGGTTTCATTCAAAGGGGATCCAATGCCTGTCAGCCTGGGATGACATGCTCGACAAGCCATGATGCTTCGCTAGGGACAGCTTGCACCTGTCACCCCTGGGCTTTCGGATATTGGCAAAGGCTCTTGCTACCCCCATAGTGCCTTTTTTAGGCAAGGCTCAAAAGACAAACCCACCTCCATAGGTATCACAAGGGATAAGAAACTAAGAGTAATGCTACTCAACGCCAGAAGTCTAAACCTCAAGATGCACGCATTCGAAACTCTCCTTAGCATGGAGAACATTGATATCTGTGCAGTAACAGAAACCTGGTTCAAGGCTCCCGAGAGCACCCCAGCACTACCAGGTTATACCTCATACCATGCTTTTCAGCCCCAAAACTTGGACCGAACCACAAAAGGAGGGGGAGTATCAATATTAGTCAAAGATACCCACACCTCCAGGTTGGTGGCACAGCACGAAGCATCAGAGACTATCCATGTGCAACTATCTGTGGGTAAAACTGCCTTCCAGTTTATAGCCTGCTACAGACCACCCTCCCAAACACAGGAACCCCACTTGGCCTTCCTGGGAATACTGGAAAATATGAAGGTCTCTCCAAACACCATTATATTGGGTGACTTCAACTACCCAAACATAGACTGGGAGCATTACTCTAGCTCCAACACCCTAGCCCAAAGGTTCCTAGAATTTATAAACTCAAATGCTATGGAACAACTTGTTACCACTCCCACAAGAGGTGAAAACAAACTGGACCTGATCATCACCAACATGGGGACACTATGCTCCAGACCAGAAGTGTATCCCTCACTGGTAAGATCAGACCATAAACTAATCTAACTGGATATTCACATCCCGACTCCACCCCCTGCACAGAAAACCACAGTGAAAAACTTCTCTAAACCAAATTTCACATGCCTCAAAACCGAGGCGAAATCCTTCAAAGCCCCCGGGCCTGTGGAAAATACGGCCCAGACCGCAGAATCCTTTATAAACGTATTCTATGAACACCTTCAGGAATGCATGGATCATGCAATCCCAAATAAAACCAAGACCCAATCCTCCAAAGGCAGACGTCCTGTCTGGTGGACCTCAGCCATAAACAAACTATACAATAGAAGGAGGAAGCTACTACATGATAGAGCAAAATCCCAAAAAGGGAAGGCATCTCTGATCAGTATTAGCAAAAAACTACGGGCACTCATAAAATCGTCTAAGGCCAGCTTTGAGAGAAAAATTGCACAGGACACTAAGGATAATCACAAGGCTTTCTTTAGTTATGTTAGGAACCTGGGTGGGAATTCCCAGATATGCTCAGAATTAGTCCAAAATGACAAAAAAAACACCGAGCCCACAGACATTGCCAACATCCTAGCTGACAGGTTCAGTGCAAACTTCTCCCCCCCTCCCCACCAAAAGGGCAAATATCTATCCCAACAGAGTGCTGCCCCCCTGACATCTCAGATGCACAGGTAAGAGCCGCCCTCTCCAAAGCAAAAAACACAGCATCAATGGGACCAGATGGTGTCCCGGGCTGCGTCCTACATGAACTCCAAGAAGAGCTTAACCCAAACATAAAACTACTGTTCAATCTTAGCCTTACTACAGGATATGCACCCAAAGAGTGGCGTACAGCAACAGTGGTCCCTCTCCACAAAGGTGGTGCCTCAACGGATCCTGGAAACTATCGCCCCATAAGCCTGACTAGCTTGGTCTGCAAAGCTATGGAAAGGATCATCATGGACCTCATAAATAAAGATATTGGGGACCTACAGACACTGGATCCTACCCAGTTTGCCTTTGTTAAGGGCAGATCCTGCCTCTTAAACCTGGTCGATTTCTTTGAAACAGTCACCAAGGTCATTGACGAGGGGAAGGTGGTCCACGCAGCCTACCTGGACCTCGCAAAAGCCTTTGATACAATACCCCACTTGGGCATTATAGATAAGCTGACCAGCTTAAATATAAACCCCTATGTCACTAGATGGGTTGCAAACTGGCTCAAGGATAGAACCCACATGGTTAGAATTGCTGGAGCCATGTCAGACTCCAAACCAGTTACAAGTGGCGTCCCACAAGGCTCAGTCCTGGGACCTCTCTTGTTCGGTATATATTTCTCGGCAGTACAGGCCAACACGGAAGGACTGTGGCTGACCAAGTTCGCAGATGACTGCAAACTGGGCGCCATAATCAACTCTCCAGCCGACACAAGCATCCTCCAAAAGGGCCTCATAGAAACAGACAACTGGTGCCAGAGCCATGGCCTCAAGTTAAATGCCAAAAAGTGTATAGTCATCCCCTTTGGCAAAAACAAAGTGCCCACAAATTACCACATAGGTGGTAATCCATTAAGTACAGAAGAAGTCATTAGGGACATGGGGACCCAAGTTGATAGCAATCTCTCATTTGACAACCACGTGGCCAAAGTGGTTAGAAAAACATTTTATATAGCCCACCTAATCATGAAGGGATTCACATCTAGATCAGGGGAGGTCATCGTACCTCTTTACTCATCCCTCATCAGGCCCATAATTGAGTACAATGCCCCTTTTGGGATGTACCTTACCAGACACCTGCAGCAACTGGAAAGACCCCAAAAGTACCTCACCAAGAGGATCAAAGGGCTCAAACAGATGCCATATGCTGCCCGGTTAAAGAAACTCCAGCTCTACTCAGTGGCATACCGCCTGCTCAGAGGCGATCTGTGCCTGACATATAAAGCCATGTCCAACCCGGAATTAATGGACATGCTGCACCTCAGAAAATCCATATCCCATTGAGCTACGCGCTCGAGAGACTTGAACCTCAGCACTGAAATAAATAGGACATGCTGGAGGGACAGATTCATAACCCAGAGGCTCCCTTCACTCTGGAATAAAATCCCAGTCCAAGTTAGGCAGAGTCCCACATTGACTCTCTTCAAGAGGAATCTTGATGAGTGGATGGGAGATCATAGCTTTACCCCGGCTATCACTTCTGTGTCACTGTTAGACAGAGGCACAGTATACTAACCTCAAAAAAAGGCATAGCAAAATGAATTTAAAATGGGTGGCGAAAGCCAAACACACTCTGGCTAGGCTTATAAATGCCCTAGGGCAGATAGCCTAGTATGAACCTATGAACCTATGAACCTATGTAACACAGTTATTTCTATTTCTGCTTTGCTTTTATGTGGTGAAACTTATTCATCAGTTCACTGCTTTCTGAATCATTTTGATTTTCACTTTCTCACTCATTATGACTAGTAGCTTTAATAATTTCATGAAGTCAGTTTTCACCTGGTAGTCTAGTAGCAGATTTATTTAATTTATGCCGTTCAGTTTTGTCAGTTTCTCCCCACTGGTAATAATGTGATTGGAGAATGTGCCTTACAGCCCTTTGAAATGAGTACTTATTCAGTTCTCTTACTCTGGCCAGTATCATCAAGCCTGTAAGTGTTGTTTGACAGCCCTCTGGAAGCATGTCACATGTATTCATTCAGATCTATCATCAACACAGTCACACAAGAGTCAGTGATAGAAACATCAAGTCTATCTGATAAAATGGCAGCAACTGCCATAGGAGAAAGAATGAGAACCAACATGCAGGTTATATTTTATGTACTCAATCTTAAATTAGTACTCTGCTTTATATGTTACATGTTTCACTAACAAAGTCATGACAAACACAAGAGGACGTGCATGTGTCAGTGCTAAATGTCTGTTTCCCAAATGGATAATTTATGAAAAGTGACATGCATATTCAATGACTGGAAGGTGAGTAATGAAAATGTAGAATGATTTGCATTACAGGTGGTGGGTGTAATGGGAGGGGTAAAGATTTTTAAAAAGTATGAAGGTGAGCAAAAAAGTGTCTGCAATTTATTTCATGATTTTATGTTCATATAGTATGACATAATGAAATACAAACAAAACGTGCACATATCAGACAATACAAGTACGGTTACAAAAGCACAGATGCATATACTTATGTACATATATACATATGCACATAAACTAACAAATGCACACATACAGACAGATATACATACAAACATTCACACACACACACAGACATATACATGCACAGGCACTCACATACACATACACACACACACACACACACACACACACACACACACACACACACACACTGTAAGAATTAAACAAAACACACAGTTTTCTTATGCAAGTCAAAAGCCAAAAAAAAAAAAAGATTTTATTACACTATTATTATTTTACATGCACCATGACTCTTAGTCAACTTATGTCACACTGACTAAAGAAATTACTGGAAAACAGTCTGAAAAAAAAAATCACATAAAGTTGATTTGTGAATTTTGTGACGTAATATTCTCCAGACAAGGAAACACAGTTTTCTCCTGTTGTAATTTCCAAACCATGTTGATCCAGTATTGTATTAAATCCAAATAGGGTTAAAACTGGCAGAATAAATGGGTCTACATAAATTCATTACAGCAGATAAGAAACATGATAACAAATGCCCACAAAACAGAATGAAAATTCTGTAACTTAAGCAATACTGCTTCTTTGTTTGCAAAATATTTTAATAATATTTTTGAATTAAAAATGGCATATGAATATTTTAACATTTTGAAAAATATTAAAGATTGAAATGAATGTACTATTATTAACTAATAAATCAACATGAATTATAAGTAAACCTAACTAAATGTCAACTAATGTATTTAAGCTATATAGAAGTAGTACCATTTATTGTTTAATGTAATACAAATGAAATTGAAGCACCATCAACTTACATTATAATAGAATGATTTTATTATAGTTTTCTAACAATAACGAGAATTTTGGATGTTTATTTGGATCTCATTTAATGGTACTTACTTTATGTTGATAAATAATTGTGGATGTATCTAGAAATTTAAAAATGTAACATGTTTTTTTCTAATTTCTAGTAATAATCTACCCTACAATACCTCATATATACCAAAAGAGTGGAAAGTAATCTTGCTTAGTACAACAGGGAATTGGATAATTAAACAAGATTAAATGTTTAGTCAATTTAATCTTAGCTGACTATAAAAGTTGGGAAACAATTGAAATCTATTCAAAAAAATCTGTTAGAACATAAAAGTCAATGAATGCATGCTACCAGTTGGTTTTAATTATCATATTACATATCCAATAACAATGATTCTCTTTAGTAAATATTTTCTCAAATCTATTCGATCTATCTAGATTAAAGTACAGTTTATGAACATACTTCGGTGCCAAAATTCCAGATCAGAGAGGATGCATTTTTTTCTGATCTTAATATTAAGAATTTATCGATTTAATTATAGTCTAGATACATAGTTTGTCTCAGAAAATTTCAGGAAGATCTGAGCATAATTGAGATGAAAGATACTTCTATTTTATATACCTTAGATTTAATATAATTCAGTAATATTGTGTAAGTCCTACATTTTCTTACTGACATATTCTGCTTTTTTATGGAAATAAACTGCTTGATACTTTGAATTTTTTCCCCAAATTCAGTTTTTCAGAGCTTTCAGTGAAACCTGTAATGGAAACTGAAAATATAGTACACATTTTTTTAAAGAACTGAGTATTCATAAATAACATTTTTTTAAGAATGTTGATGTTATATTTACATGGTGTAGTGCGATAAATAATTATTTAATGCCATGACATATCTTCATTTTCATCTCTTCTCTTGCAATGTCTAAGATCTAAGCAGGATTTGCTAGGATAGCAGAGAAAGTTTATAAGTATTTTTTAAGTCCTTTATATGACTTTTACTTGGGATTAACAAAGTGGTTTATAGAGTATATGTATTGATGCTAGCTTCATTGTAATCAAAATCAGTCTCTCTTCAAATATAAAACCACAAATAAATAAATAATTATTTCCAGTAAAGCATTGCTTCTTCATTATTTTAATAATATAAATAATATACTTTATATAATCCACATTTTAGATAATATAACAGCTAAATGTTAACAATGGTTATACTTCTAGTTCAAATTATATATCTATAACACATGTATTTATTTTTCTTTTGTCTTTGATCATCACATTTAAGTTTAGGCTTTGTTTCAAATGTTTATAGAACTCTAATCTAACTACAGATTAGCTCATTTGCAAAAAAATTGAGTGATGCTCATGATTTATTTTAAAGTTCTCTATTGTTTTTACTTATTGCTAGCACAAGTAGAAGAGGTGAGAGAGGACAATCTTGTTTGGCTTCTTTTGTTATATTTATTGATTGCCAAAAAGATTTGTGTTTTAGTATACACTAATGAGTTACTCTGTAATTTATTGATTTAATTTGCAAACTTAGAATACAAATATTTCTAATATTTAACAAAACATTTCAAGTCTAAATAATTAAAAGCCTTTTCTATATTTAAACTAATATCTCAAATGTTGCTTGCTAACTAGTGCATAGCCAATTAGATTTCTTATTCAGTTAATGTTTTATTTCATCTACCTATCAAATATTAACTCTAGCTAATTTCTAATTTCAGTCATTAAAATCCAAAAACTAAATGTAATCCTTAGAACATAACAATGACCTGAAAAATGTATTACACTTAAAAAAAATATGTTGAGGCAAGACCCCTGTAATGCTTAATATGAGAACAGAACTCCTCAAACCCCTGTTACTTATATATACTAACTGTACTTCCTCACATATGTCCACAATCTCAAAGGTAACACCCAAATCTGCTCTGAACTGATGGTCAATAATACCACATACACGAACGCCATAGATATAGCCAACCTGCTGGCAGACAAGTTCAGTGAAAACTTCACCCCCCTGTCCCCACCATCAGTAAACCAGGACATCCCCAACACCTGCCCACCTCCCTTCATCACCAGGGAGCAGGTTATTAATGCCCTCTCAAAGGCAAAAAGTACACTCTCCATGGAACCCGATAACATCCCTGGCTGTATCCTACATGAACACAGGCATGAGCTTTCAGCTCCAGTAAGCACCCTATTCAACCAAAGTCTGAGCACCAGCTTCATCCCAGCTGAATGGAGAATAGCTACTGTCATCCCCCTTCACAAAGGTGGAGTATCCACTGACCCAGGCAATTATTGGCCCACCAGCCTAACTAGCCTGATCTGCAAGGCCATGGAACACACTATCATGCATCTTATAAACAAGGACATTGGCAACCTCCAAATGCTTGGCCCCACACTGTTTGGTTTTGTCAAAGGGAGATCATGCCTGTTAAACTTGGTTGACTTCTTTGAAATAGTCAAAAAAGCAGTGGATGAGGGAAAGATGGTGGTTGATATAAATATGTGAGGGTTATAGAAAATGGCTGTTATTTAATCTTTTCTGAAGCTTATCCTACTTTATAATTTAATATTTCTTAATATTTATTTAGAGCTTTAACTGCCTAGAAATATAGATTGTGATTTATTTACTTTTAATTTAGCAATATTTAAGTCTTCTTGTACTTTATTCAACTCTTCATCCCATTATTTCACTATATATTCTGCACCAGAAAGTGATGTTATCACATAAGATTTAAGAGAATCCCATAAGATCCCCTCACTTACTTAACCACAGTCATTAACCTAAAGTCAATTCTCAATTTATTTTCTTGTTTTAACCAGTCTTCAAATTCTTTGAATGTTATTATATAAGGAGATTGTATTAATTATTGATGAGTTGTATACTCTATTTCCCATTCACTAATAGAAACATGGTGGTTAGATAATGTTCATAAGGTCACTTTAACTGAGTCAAATGTAGTAGTCAAGTCAAAAGAAATATAAATGTTGTTAATATGTATCTAATTTATAAAAATAAGCAATAATGAGTGAACTATAAATAAGTCAAGTTCTGAAAATGCATTAATATCTTTTAAATTTAGCATATTAAACCCCAAATTCATAATACGTTATGTGAATCTGAATATCTGGTTGTTTATGTGCACTAGTGTCTTCTTTATTTGAAGTGCAAGTAAAATCCCCTCCTAAAGTTAACGTATGTTTTAGATTCGCTAACAATAAACCTAATAGTTTCTTTTTTTTTTACCAGTTTGTTTCTAAGTCCTGGCATCCAGTTCATGTTTGATAATGTAATAAATCTATTAGAATAGCAAACATCTCTTTGCTGTTACTATATTAAAATTTAAAGTATAACTTTTTTCCTTAAAATTATGGTCCTTATCCTTTTATCTTTAGGAAAGAGTTTACTTGAATTGTGTAATATATAAATCGAATGTCCACGTCAAGTGTGTTCCTTGTAAAAACACAACATCCAGTTTGTTGAATTTAATATATTTATAAAATACCCTCTTTAACACCGTAACTGTGAGTGCTAAGGCTACTCAGAACCACAGTAATGTACTGCTACTGTGGGTACCAAGTATTCTCAATGTTTATGTATATTTTTATTTTTAAATCAGTATGAATCCATTTTTAAAATTAAAAACAAATGTATCCAGTAAGTACATGTGCAACATAGTTATTTGACTAGTGCAATAACTGCAGTATACAAATAATTACTCTAGAACTTCCCATTAGAATCAATTGGAAATGTAGCCCAGAAGTGAGGGGGTCATGCTATTTATTAGCATGGCTTCTTACTTCCATTGCCATGAGTGCTATTATACAGTCAAATACATGCAGTCATTTGATTTTCACAACCAGTCTCATTTCTTTCACATCAAATCTCTAGTCATATTACTACCATCTGCCTGTAGAAGGAAAACCTCCAGTATTCAGGAAAGGTTTATTCTTTTGTGTATGTTTTTTTTTACTTATTGATAGCAAACCAGATAGATCAGTGAGCAGTGGCAACACTAGACACCACCTACAGCTTAAAGCACCCTCTCTTTATTTAGTTAGTTACTTTTACCAAGATTAGCATGTACTGGGGTGCAATATAACAACATGTCAAAATACATTACTGTGGCAGTCTCTTTTTTCACTTCTGGAAATCATATATCACAGGTGATTGTCAGAAATATCTCTCTGTTTAGGGGACATTCTGTGGATAAATAGAAAGTACATTTAGGGTGATCACAATAAAGTGATAAGTGTAACAGCATTGTGGGGTGTAGGCAGTTTTTTAGAGGTACGGCTTGAAATATATTATTTTAATATTTTTTCTTTCATTGTTGTCACAATCTAAGATCATAGAGGCATACATGAACTGACTATCTTTTGGTGGTTAGAAGACAATTAAGATATATTTGAAAAATACTGGAAACTTATGTGATCTGGTTAGCTTAAAGGCAGTGATTGTGTTTATCAACATAAAACTGAAATTCGTTCTAGAGGCTATTATGCTTTGCTGTGTGCAGAGGATGTGGTATTACAAGCAGACTGAACAGGAACTTCAAATAATATGGGGGTAAAATGAAAAACTTGTGGCAGTGGGATGAACTAAGTATATTCAAGACAGAGGTCATGGCAGCAACTTGGAGAAATTACAAGAATCTGAAAACTGAGATTGAAGAGGAAAGAGTGAAACAGGTTAACAGCTTTAACTATCTCAGAGGGAAATTTGAGGAGAAGGGACCTCTGAAAGAGGAGGTCAATGCTAGAATCAGAGGTACTGCAGCCAGTTGGCACAGAGACTCAGGGGTAATATGGGGCCAAAGAATGCCAAAGTAGTTGAAAAATAAGGGGCACAAAACAATGATGTGGTCAGCATTTCCATGTGACACAGAGAACTGAGCAGTGAAGGACAACTAACTTAGTAAGCTTGAAGCGATAGAGATGCAATGCCCCAGAAGGCTAGTAGGATGAACATTTTAGATCAGATGAAGAAATAAAGGCATCAGCGCAGAAGCCAAAGTATCTCACATTGCAAATAAGTTCAACAAGAACAGATTAAGACAATTTGGTCACATGCTCAAGAAAGCAGAAGACAATTTGGTAAAACAGATTTGAGAGAAAGAGAGAGAGAGAGAAAGAAGGGAAGATGAGACAAGGATGGATAGATTGCTTGAGGGAAGATTTGGGATATTCCAGCATTACTGTCATAGAAGATATAAGAGTGGTTCTGACTGAGAAAGGTGACAGTAATTAACACGACACTCTGATCCCCATGTAAAATGGGAAAATGTGGATTCACTTTCTTCACAATCACAGATTAGAAATGTGCACAGAACATGACCAGCTTGCTTTGCAGGATGGCTATATATGAATGTAAATAGCAATTAAATGAGTCTTGCAAAGCAGTCACTGGTTTGTATAGTCTGAGGTGAGCACAGTTACAAGTCCAAGAGCAGCATGTTGAAAAAAGGTACTGTGGCCATTATTTCCTTCACTTTTCTCACAGTCAAGCATCATGGATGTACATAGAAATTAGATGTATTTTTGGTGGGGTGAGGAGCCATAGCATTGTTACATGATCACTGTCAAATACAAATGATGTGGTAGTTGAGGCAGTGTATAAATCTAACATCATTAAGTTGAAATATATTAATTTGGTCATTATGTTTTTACTTTTATTCTTACTGACACATCAGAAGTATGCAGAATGCCTGTATAATTTTTGCAGGGGGCAGGTAATGTATAAAAGCAAAGGACAGTTAGAGGATTTCTTGTGAATGATGATGTGAATATATGTTATTGAGGGGCAGTATCTTTCAAAGAGCAATCTGGTTTATTATATTTGTAAGATGTATTCACTGTTATAGCTGGTGTAGCAACTCTGAAGGAAAATATTCTTCTATGATATTTTGTATGTGTTTGTACCCAAGTATCTTAATAAAAGTCCCTGATTTTTTATTGAAAATGAAATAGGGGAGCTGGCATATGAACACATATATACATCTAGTATACCCAGCATTTCTAAGGCTTTTTTTGTCAAAGTCTCGCACTATACCCAGTTTTACCTGGTGTACATGTTAATATTGCTCACAAGGCCAATTGAAACCAACACCTAGAATATATGTGCAATACGTTCTCATTAGACCAAAAGCAAAAAATTATTTTATTTTACCAGCCAAAAAAGTCATTATGTGTCTGAATCTTATCACTGGTGTTCTCTTATGAAATGATATCCAAAAACCTAATAGTCCTTTCTTGAAAAAAAGGTAATATTTTCTATCATTTTTATATACTATAGCAAAATACACATATTTTACATGCTCTGATTTAGGTATGTACATATTTGAAATGTTATTGTCTGCTTCACCTAAAATCTTTTATGCTGAGGAAACCAAAATAAAAGTGAGATTATTAAGATATATTGTCTTGAAATTTTTAGAAGAATATCATGAAGCATTAGAGAGAGAGAGAGAGAGATTGTCATTTGAATTTAAGGGAAATTAAGGTCAGAACTGCCTTTGCAAATTGACAAGGTTGGCTTTTACAAAAGCTGAAAACAGATGTAAAGCTTTCAATTTGCTTCAGAGTAAAATAAATGAAAGTTGTGAGGGCTATCAAAAACATAAAAGTATAATGGTGTGACTGGAATTATTCTACTGATATGACAAATGTGCAGTGCAGGGTCTATGTTGCTTTCTTTGAGCCAAAGGAGCTATGGAGTTTTATGACTGTAAGAGTCGCTGAGCAAAAGCTATGTACTTGATGTTATATTGTCTCTTTTCTAAGTTACTAAGTTTCATTTTCAGACATATGCTTGTGACTACTTTACAATCCTTTTGGTGTCATCTTTTGATTGCTCTTATATTTCAGCTGTACTCATATCATTCTCATAAATTCTATTGTTTTTACATTTTAACATATATTGGGATAAATTCATAAAAGTTGCAGTGAATTGTACATGGATATACACCTCACAACATGCTAATAAGGCAGTTCAGGGGAAAAGCATATGCTAATTAGCCATGCACTCTCCCCTGGAACTACGTGCAGTGAGACATTTATACAGAGAATCACTCGACTGTGTAGATTAGCACAGCCACTCATATGACCCTCATGGTAATTAACATGGCCTCATCTATTGCAGTAGAGGTTAAGTGCTGGGAAGTTTAATAGTAAGGTAGTGTTAGAGGGTATGTACATGAATGTATGTGTGAGTGTGAGCACATGTCTTCCTGGAAGATAACAGTAGGGGAGTTAGTTCAGGGGTAAATTAGGTAGGCATGTGTGTGTGTGTGTGTGTGTGTGTGTGTGTGTGTGTGTGTGTGTGTGTGTGTGTGTGTGTGTGTGTGCAGCGTGCTGGCGTGTCTTGGCGATGTCGTGTGCGTGTGTGTGTGTGTGTGTGTGTGTGTGTGTGTGTGTGTGTGTATGTGTGTGTGTCTGTGTGTGTGTGTATGTGTGTGTGTGTGTGTGTGTGTGTGTGTGTGTGTGTGTGTGTGTGTGTGTGTGTGTGTGTGTGTGTGTGTGTGTGTATATGTGGTGGTTGGGTTGAGATGGCTGTCATAATTCCATCCACCCATAGACTAATGAGTAGAGCCTGCAACACTGGGTGGGGGAAACCACTAGCCAGTGATACCACTTTAAACTTGTGCCTGAGTGGCACTTAAACAAAATGGAGATAGGGGGTGGGGAGTACCACTAGCCACCACTATTAAGCCTTAATGGCACACTGGGCCAGGGGAATATTAGACAACAGGAATTATTCTTCATAATGTGCCTGAAAGGCACTTAAACACAATATGGGTTGGGGGAGCACTACACACCTAGGAGAACTCTGTATGGCATTCTTTAAAGGCACCCATTGAAACAAAAAGAACACATTTGGTGTGAGGAAACAATAGACACATGGGCTAAGTAATGTGCCTTAATAGGTGCTAAGATGGATCCCAACCTTGTACCCTCCCACATCCAATAGATGAGGCTAGTGCTCTGCACCACCACTAGACACCAGGGATATCATATAAAAATAAATAAGTAATGAAAGAAATCATCAAGTACAACTTGGAGATGGCATTGACCCTTGCTGCACCCTTGGGACATGACACCCCAGCATTAGTCTACTGCATCAACTGATAACTTAGCACAACAGGGTATCGTTAAGGATCTCATACATTGTGCAATGCCTGCAACAGTTCTTGACTTACAAGGAAGGTGGACAAGGAGTATAAAGCATGCAGCTCAACCTCATAGCAAAAAACATCACAGCAAAAGCTAAAAGTAATGATGAGACAATATCAGAGGGATTTTAAGTATTCATCTTACAAACTCCATCTGGACAGCACCTCTGAATCTGTACTATGACTTGAACTCCATATGGATGGCATCGATGAATCTATACTATGACTAGTACTCCATTTGGATGGCATCAATTAATCTATATTATGACTAGTACTCCATTTGGGTGGCATCAATTAATCTATATTATGACTAGTACTCCATATGGATGGCATCAATGAATCTATATTATGACTAGTACTCCATATGGATGTCATCAGTGCATCTATACTATGACTAGTACTCCATATGGATGGCATCAATGCATCTATACTATGACTAGTACTCCATATGGATGGCATCAATGCATCTATACAATGACTAGTACTCCATATGGATGGCATCAATGAATCTATACTATGACTAGTACTCCATCTGGATAGCATCACTGAATCTATACTATGACTAGTACTCCATATGGATGGCATCAATGAATCTATACTATGACTAGTACTCCATATGGATGGCATCAATGAATCTACACTATGACTAGTACTCCATATGGATGGCATCAGTGAATCTATACTATGACTAGTACTCCATATGGATGGCATCAATGAATCTATACTATGACTGGTACTCCATATGGATAGCATCAATGTCCTGGTTCTACTGATAAATGTTTCTGAGTAAAATCAGAGTTAAACCTCATAGCATGCCACTCTCCTTATTCTGCAGATCCATTTACAATTAGAAGGATTTGAATGATTAGGGAGCAACATATGGCTTTATCATTTTATGGTGATCCATTACAACATGATTACTATGTTGCCTAAACAATAGTAAGTACTCCTTTATTAAACATTGCAAGAAACAAATTTCATCAGAATATTTAGAATTTGAACCAAAAACATTAAAAGACTAATCAGAGCTAGTTAAAAAGTAAATGAATAAAATACTTAGTACAATTTCTGTTGAAACATGGAGTGACCATAAAAGCTAACAACAAATCTAAGTGATTATAAGCTAATAAAGAACTGTTGTGATCAAAGGAATAGATGAGCTATAACTTATATCACAAACTGCAGATCGTATAATTTAAAAATAGTATTTACAAATGCACTCACAATCCTGTGAGCAGAAATTTCTAAGGAGAAAATAATGTTAGAGCATTGTATAGCCTTCATCAAATCATAAGCATTGAAACGTTATCAAATAAAACACTCTAACATATGTCTGTAGTATAAAACCCAATTCTTGAGGTACTTGAATCTTCCAGAAATTAAGGAGCGCAGTTTATCAGCTGGCTCTCTGGCCCAGAAAGTTGAGCTATTATTGAAGTGCAGTGACTGGAATTTAAGGATCAGCCCAGGTTACAGAAGAGCTGGTTGGTGGGTGGGGATTAAGTGGGTATGGTGACTCT
>NC_056738.1:510001520-510024020 GCF_019279795.1 Protopterus annectens | reverse complement strand
ATGGATCTTTGGAATTATATCATCATTTGAGAAGTTTTGCTTTTTTTTTAAATCTAATTTACTATCTCTGTAGTTGACACGAGTTTCAACAGCGGCTCAGTATTATTATTGGTCAACTTATTGTTTATATTGTATTTAATAAATGCCTCATATATTTATTCTGTGTTATCCCTGTTAAGTTTTTCATAATACTTCCCTGAATTTCTGCAATAATTACTTTGTATTTGTTACTAATGAATTATTTCCTAGATTTTATGTATTAATTTTGTCTGATTAGCTATAATTATTCATTTAGATATAGTCAATAATCAGTATAAACCTTTGGCAGTTATAGATTAGGAATGTAATTTTACATTTTTAAAGGCTACAGCTATTTGTGGCTGAAAATGTGATTATAATTTTGTTTAAAACTGTTACAGTGCCTACAAATATAAATTCCCCTTTCTGGAACTTTTAGTTAAGCAGTTTTCAAAACGTTTTGTATTTACTCAATTCTGTCTGCATTGTCTAATGTCTTTCTACAACTAGATATTTTACAGTAGAGATATATTTTAATAAATATTCTTTCACAATAAGTCATATCACACATTAAATATCACGGACTTAAGAAAAAAGAGTTCTTTTACACCTCCTATGGTGAAAACTTTGGAAACTTTTGAGAATGTGATTCAAGAAGAAATCTATAAGTTATATAATAAATATAAATTCAACAATAATGATTATACATTGGTTAATAAAATATATTCTTTGATTGATTCTATTTGTTCGGAAAATGTCAGGATAATGGTGGCTGATAAGGGGGGAGGAATTGTCCTGTATGATCAAGAAAAGTATAGCAATAAAATGTTTGACATATTAAACAATACAACTCAATATGAAGTGTCTTCTTTAAATCAAGTTAATATAGCTTATAATAGAATTGACTCTTATTTAGAGGAATTCCTATTAGATAATAGAGTAGATGAAGAACTTTATAAATTTCTAAAGGTTGATTTTCCCATCTTGGCAACAATCAGAGGGATCCCAAAGGTACATAAAGACCCTATTGAACCACCATTTAGACCTATAATATCAGGTAGTGCGAGCAAGACATTTCCGTTTAGTAAAGTAGTGGACAATAGATTGAAACATATGTACAACCTGATACCACATATTATGAAGGATTCCTGGGAATTCCTGGGAATATTCACACAGGAATTGTGGTCACAGGATATTATATTCGTCACCATCGATGTTAAAGATTTGTTCTCCTGTATTCCCAAGAATGAAGGAATAGACAGTTTTATACAGAGTCTTACCAAGTTTAGTGGTCTACAGCAAGAAGAGATAGCCCTTCTCACCTCCTTTATGGATATTGTACTTGACCACAATTACATTTTCTTCGAAGGAGAATACTATAAACAAACTTCAGGTGTGGCGATGGGGGCAGCCTGTGCCCCCATGTATGCCAACATGGTTCTCCTTGATTGGGAAATGACTTACATATTTAACACTATTTGGATGCAACAAATAAAAACTTATGTCCGTTACCTTGACGATATTTTTCTATTATGGATAAGCAGTATACAAGAACTAGATGATTTTATTAGATACATTAATGCCACTACTAACTACCTTAAATTCACCTACCAATATGATAGAAAAGGGATTAATTATCTAGATGTATATGTCTATAATGACGGACGTTCATTTCAGTCAAAAATCTACAAGAAAGATACTTATAGCAATGGCTACCTGCACTACAATAGTGCCCATTCATATAAGGTCAAGTATAATATAGTGAAAGGGCAGTTCATAAGGGCAGCGAGAATGACATCGGTAAGGGACATTATGATTAAAGAGGTGAGATTTATAGGGGCAATGTTCAGAGACAAAGGGTATCCCGAGAAGATGTTGAATGATCTAACTAGTTATGTAACCAACGAATGGGGTAAAAAATACCCATCATTATTAGGTATTGGTATACAAAAAAACAATAGAAAAGAAAATACCGACAGCAATCACTACAAGAGAGCATGTATTGTGAAGTATGGTAAACATTCTCAAGAGGTCAAGTAAATTATTTCAAGACACTGGTATATATTAACAAGTGATACAGTGATCAAGGATAAAATTCCTCTCAAGCCATATTTTGTACACAAAACAGGTAATAGCCTGAAAAGGCTTATAGAAACGAGACAGAACTTTATGCACGACAAGAAGATTCACAAAATAGGTACTAGGAGGTGTGGATGCTGCAATTATTGCAAATATATCTTTGAAGGGAATACTTTAGTGTTGAAAAACAGAATTAGGACAAAGATTACTTTTAAATATGGGAATTGTTTAACCAAACATCTGGTTTATCTAGCTATTTGTGACACATGCCAAAGTTACTATGTTGGTATGACGGATCGTTTTTTCAAAAATAGAATTTATGATCACATTTACTGTATCAGTAAAAAAGACACGAACAATGCGTTGTCGCATCACATATTAAACAGTGCGACATGCACGGGTTTTAAATTTGCAATATTGGATGTGATAACACCAAACCCTAGAGGAGGTAACATAAAGGCCATTGTTGGTGAGAAAGAAATTAAATGGCAGCTACGCTTAGATGCGGGTACACCACCTGGTCTAAATGAAGTAATTCCCACCAAACCTTTAGTCAGGGTATAAAACTAATAATTTTAATTTGTGGTAGCTTACAAGTTTTTTCTAGACTATAAACCAGCAGTAGGCTTTACGACATATGGTTATATGGTGTATAAATATATTTTTACTGTACTATTATTAATAGTGTTAAAAATGTTTTCAGATATTAGATATGAATTTATTATTAACATAAATATTGCAAGCACAAACATTATTAGTTGGATGGATATAATAGCTATATAAGTATGTTATGATAATTCTTGTATTTTTAACAATGATGTTTTTATATTTTTCACTTATACTTAGATAGAGTAGATGGATATCTATGTAGTAATATCTTATTTTATATGAAGTGTTTTAGTATAATGATTAATTCTACATAATTGATTAATTGAAAGGAAAAGGCGGTTTTTTATGCTATTTAAAGGCAATGTGAAGTTGAGCCAGATGTTCTGATGAAATCTAGCTTATCTAGATGAAAGCGCTCAACCATTGGTTTTTCATCTCTGTTGTATGTTTTTACAATAAAAGAATAGAACTGCAGTACATCCTAGGTTCCTGTTATTTCCGAGCCTTGCGGGCTGCATTAAGTGTGTTTCAACGTTGTTCTCAGGAATTTTGGTGTGCATATTTTAATAAATCCCAATGCTATATTACTGTCAACTTCCACATTATCATTAAAGGATAAGAAATTACCTATCTCTTTTTCATGATGCTTTGAAATCTTTTAATTTAATTAAATATGGATGGGTTCTTTTTACTATAGATATTTATAATTAACAGTTTAAGTAAAAATAAGATTACTGTGATCTCATAATACCCATGAAATTACTGTAAAGAAATCAGCTTTGGTAGTCAACTCATTTGAAACACATAATCTATCAATATGCATTTGTGTGGCAAAAAAAGAAGAATATTAAGTAATCTATACAGAAATGAAGCCTTTAAAATTATTTAAATTATTCAGTTTCAATGTTCAGTGGTGGTGCTGCGGTAGCTTTGTCGCCTCACAGTAAGACGTTGTCCTGTTCGATTCTCAGCTAGAGCGTCTTCTGTGTGGAGACATGCACGAATGGGCGTACCTTTGTTGAAGGTTGTGCATCAGGGCCAGCAACTCGGCACATAAAAATCTACTGCCAATCATTAGCGGACTGGAGTTCCACTGTGGTGACCCCTAACCAGGAAAAGCCGAAAGACACAACATTCAGTTTCAATGTTCATCCAGTTCTTGAAAGCATTTGCTGGGCCTGATATACTTGGCTCTTTGCTTGCAATAGAACTCACCATGCCCAAAACACGGTTTACATTTCCCAAAAATCAAATTCCTTTTAACATTATCAAATAATATATTTAAATATACTTCAGACATTTTGGAGAATTAATTACAGTGCATATTTATAAAAATAAATAACTGTTTTAGCAGTCAATAATGAACATGAAAATATTCCCTTGTTGCCACTTCTATAATATATTATCTTAGGTATAATGTCCACACTCATTATAGTTTGAAATTAAATGACTTAATTTAGGCCATAAAGATTGTATTTCACAGGTCTCAATGCAGCCAGTAGCAAAACGTCTGTACTAGGAAGCCTTCTGTATCATCTTTAGCAGTGAACTAATTGTTATGCTGGAAGGATGGAAGTTTGAAATCGTTTTATGACTGCCAGAAGCTGCAACAGATTTTAGCAAAGCTCTATGTGTGTGTATTATTGACATGTATGTGCTAGGTTCTGGTTCAGTTGCTAGTAAAGGGGGTGGCATGGGAAACAGAAGTCAGATGACCAGATATATGTGATGTCATTCTGTAATCCAGGACTAAAATGATGTTTTAATCCTAGATGAGACTGAAGTCTCAGGGTAGTTTGTTTTTGAAACCTGACATAGAAGGATCACTCACCTACTTGCATTGCATTAGTAAGTAACTAGGGAAGAGTAGTTCTTTAGATCAGTCAGGAAAATACAGTGAGGTAGTTTAAGTACTGTTTTTCTGCATCTGTGTGAATTTATTCATCTGTGCTGTTTTACTATGAACTGTGATTGAACCTCTGGTGTTTATTATAAACAGATATTTAGTATTTTCATGTTCTTTTATTATTTATTATTAACTATATTTAAACTTTTCATTGTGGCTGGTCCTTTAGAGAATATTTTAAATGTTGAGAGTACTTATATATATTTGGTGACACTTTGGCCACTCCTGCAAGCTTTACCACATTGGTCAGAAACTACCATTTATATTAGCATTCATTTCACTCAGTATAATTGGGTACCCTTGCAAGAGCTTTAGAGTAGCTGGATTTGGACTGTCTGGTGGCAGTAACTACCTTACAGTCTGGACAAATTATAGCAGAGTGATTAAATCTGTGTCAGCCTTTCCTCAGGTGTGTGTGTGTGTGTGTGTGTGTGTGTGTGTGTGTGTGTGTGTGTGTGTGTGTGTGTGTGTGTGTGTGTGTGTGTGTGTGTGTGTGTGTGTGTGTGTGTGTGTGTGTGTGTGTGTGTGTGTGTGTGTGTGTGTGTGTGTGTGTGTGTGTGTGTGTGTGTGTGCAAATCAAATCTCAAAGACTGTGTGAGTCAGCTGCTTGGAGCAGGGACACCGAGCACTGGTTTCACAGAGAGAAAGTTGTGGAGCACTTGGCCTGGGCATTCGGCTGAGGACTCAACTCTACAGCTGTACCAGTTGGGAGTCTTACTGGGGGCCTGGAGAGAGAGAGTAAAACCCAGCTCACAGAGTGAGTGTGTTTCCAGTGTGCTCTTAAGGGAAATTGTGCTTGATTCAGAGAGCTGCATCTGAAAATACTATGTCTACCTATCTTTATTCCAAGTGAATGTCCGTCACTGGTGTCAGTGGTGAGGATTCAGGCTCCTTGATTACTAGCCCAGGAGGGAGACATCACATATTGGTGAGCAGTGGTGTGGATATTAATTGAACTTCTATAGCCTGTAGGCAGTTGCCAGTAAAGGAGTGTGTACTCTCAGCAGCCATAAGGTAAACATACAGTTTCATATTCACAACTGTTTTATTTATTTTTTTTTGTTAGTTTAGTTTAATCAGGGAAAGCAGGCAAAGATGTCAACAGAGGATTATGGCAAGCTGACAGAGAACCAGTTGGCCAAGGTGTGCAAAACCAAAGGACTAGTGTATGCCAACCTGACTAAAGAGGAAATGATTTCAGCCTTAGTCGCAGCTCAGACCAGCAACCAGGAGGGTAACCAGTCTGTTGATGGGACTTTGCAGCCCTCAGAAACAGGACAGTTTACCCTTTCCTCAGAGGACTTAAAAATTCATCTGGAGCTAAAGAGACTTGAACTGGAGGCCAAATGTTTGGAATTAGAATCAGCAGAGAGACTGCGATGTTTTGAGGTCAAAGAAAATGAGAAACTATGGTGTTTGTAGGCCAAAGAAAATGAAAGACTGTGGTGTTTGGAGTCTAAAGAAAATGAAAAGCAGCTTCAACTTAAGATGGAGATACTGACTCTTCATCAGGGTCATGGAGGTAATGGGGAAGGGAATAACTGAACCCCAGAAGCAATGAAGGTCAGTAAATTTCTCCTACAGTTTGCAGAGGGTGATACTTTTGATAGTATTATTAATATATTTAAAAGAGTATGTAAACATTATAATGTTGACCAAGGGCTCTGGGTACAGTTCCTGACCCCCTTACTCCATGGTAAAGCTGGAACTGCTGTTTCAAAATTTTCTGGCACTGATTGTTTAAACTATGCTAATGTAAACCATTGTTTACTATAATGTTTCTAGTTAACATCTGAAGCTTACAGAAAAAAGTTTTGTTAGCATAGACACAAGGCAGATGAAAGTGTATATAATTATATTGCTGAGTTAACCATTTATTTTGATAGGTGGGTGAGTGGGTGTCAAGTCACCACTTTTGAAAGGCTGGCAGATCTTTTGGTGAGGGAACAAGCCCTTAGCACTTTGCCTGAGGACATAAGAATCTGGTTGGCAGATCAGGAGTGTAACTCAGCAGATGAGATGTAGAAAAATGGGATCCCTGCTTAGCAAGCAGGGCATCACTGCACAAGAAGGGAATACCCAATGCTCTACATGGATATAAGGGAACCCATGGTGGGCAGCCTAAACCATCCCAACAGATTCCACAAGTAACAGAAGAAGCCACTAGTTCTGGTACACTGCCAGGATCAAGGGTTAGATGTTATAAATGTAACCAGTGGGGCCATGTATCCCATAGATGTCCATGGAAGCAATGTGGGGAACAAAAGGTGGGGGAGCCAGCAAGTGGGAATAACACTATGCCAGTGGTACGTTGTCTAGAGAAAACAGAGGTACCAAACTATCAGCATAGTTTATATCCAATCTTAGTGGATGGAAAACAGGCCACTGCTAAGAGAAACACAGCATTTGACATAACAATTATGAAGCCTGCAGTGGTTAAGGAGGAGCAGTACTTGTTTGGGCAGTCAACTTCAATCAGAGCTTTAGGAGGAACCATATTCCAAATGCCTTTGACTAGGGTTCACCTTAACTGAGAGGATGGAAAAGGATGCAAACAAGTAGGTGTTGGAAAAGGATGCAAACAAGTAGGTGTGTTTAAGGATCTCTCTGCAGATGTCTTGATATGGAATGATTCTGATAGTGTAGTACCTTGTGTGCATGGAGTTACACACAGTCAGGCTTGGAGACAGACATGTGGGTTTGGTAGCCTGGGGGAGACCGTGACAGACCCCACACCTGAAGCCAGGCCTGGTGAGGTTGCTATTTCAGGGAGGGAGCTATCCTGTAGCAGTGATCCTGCTGGTTAGCCACAGCTATTGGTAGGTACTGATGTTCCCTTCAACAGAGTGACTGCAAAGGCAGAGGTGACTGGTAGTACCCAGGCTGACAATGAGCCACCAATGTTAGATGATACCAGACTTCCAGTGGAAGGGGAGCTGGGAAAAGTTATAAAGATAGAGTTGAGACAGGCTCAGCTCTCAGACCCTATACACTAAGAAGCTTGAGGGAGGTAGCTAGGTTGGCACCTGATCCTCAAGGAAAAGGGGAATCTGTATACTGGAACAAAGGGTTACTGTATAGAGTGTGAACTCCTGTGGGAGGGCTAATGGGGGAGGTAATACAGCAGTTGGTAGTGCTCAGACCCTACCATTTGGCACTTCTAGCTATAGCCCATGACATTCCTATTGCAAGTTGTATGGGGCATAAAGTGTACCAAGAGACATGTTATTCAGCGCTTCCACTAGCCTGGGATTGCAAGGAATGTAACAGGGTACTGCAGGAGTTATGA
The DNA here is from genome assembly GCF_019279795.1 of Protopterus annectens. NCBI lineage: Eukaryota > Metazoa > Chordata > Ceratodontiformes > Protopteridae > Protopterus > Protopterus annectens. The sequence continues at coordinate 510,016,119 of NC_056738.1, read as the reverse complement.
GCAGTGCCAAAAAGTAAGCAAGGCAGGAGACAATGTCAAGGCTCCTTTCATGCCTTTGCCTGTGATTGAGGAGCCATTTCAAAGGGTAGCTATGGATATTGTGGGGCATCTCGGTATCCCAATTTCCACAGGGAAGAAGTATATCCTAGTGATAGTAGATTATGCTACTAGAATCCCTGAGGTGGTGGCTCTGTCCTCCATTGGAGCAGAGAAGGTGGCAAATGCTTTGTTAGAGATTTTCAGCAAGGTAGGTTTCCCAAGAAAAATACTGACTGACAGAGGGGCCAATTTCATGTCAAACCTGCTGGCTTGTCTGTGGGAGTGCACTGGGGTGAAGCACCTAAAAACCACTCCCTACCACCCCCAGACTAGTGGTATTGTAGAGATGTTAAACTCTACACTAAAGACCATGCTATGGGCATTTGCAGACTCATTTAAGAGAGAGTGGGACAGATATTTGCCTCATCTACTCTTTGCATACAGAGAGCTGCCTCAGAAATCCACAGGTTTGTCACCTTTTTAGTTGTTGCATGGGCATAGGGTGAGGGGACCTTTAGATATGATTCGTGATGAGTGGGAGAATGAATGTGAATCCCACAAGAGTCTGTTGTGGTGTATGTCCTAAACCTCAGAACAAGGCTTAGGGAGCTCATGGGCTTGGCCCGGTTGAACCTGGTAAGAGCCCAACAGCAGAAAAGATCTGGTGTGACAGGAATGCTTGAGACTGAGTGTATGCTGTGGGACAGCAGGTTATGGTGCTCATTTTTGCCAGACAAAATAAGCTGCAGGCAGCTTAGGAGGGACCCTTCAAAGTGGTAAGAAAGTTCAGTGATGTTAACTACATGGTAAATCTGCTGGGCAGGAGGCAGGGGCACAAATTGTACCATGTTAACATGATGAAACTTTACCATGATAAGGAGGACCTGGTGTTGAATATTTGCAGTGGATGGCAGGATCTGGTGACTGATCTCCTAAGTGAGGCTTGGACTGACACCTCAGTGGCAGGGGTAGCAATGTCCCACCAGCTATCCCCTATCCAGGTTCAAGAAATCTGAGCAGTGTTACAGGAGTTTGGGGGCATGTTCCCCTGGGAAACCTATGTGTACCCTCCTGGTGCAGTATGATGTGGATAGAGGACCCCAAAGGCCTATCAAGTAGGCTCTTTACAGGGTCCCTGAGTGAGTCAGACAGACTCTGTGGGGATACAGGAAATGTTGGAACTGGAGGAATCCATGAGTCCAGCAGTCTCTAGAGCTCCCCAGTGATGCTGGTACCAAAGAAAGATGGCAGCACCAGGTTCTATGGGGACTACAGAAAATTAAATTGTCACACAGAGTCAGATGCTTAGCCCATGCCTAGGATAGATGAAACCTTGGGTGGAGCTAAGTATCTGACCACTGTTGATCTGACAAAGGGCTACTTGCAGGTGCCCTTGATTCCCAGCACTAGACAGAGTTCAGCCTTTGTGACTCTTTTCAGATTATATGAGTTCACAAAGATGCCCTTTGAGATGAAAAATGCCCCAGTGACCTTCCAGAGGCTGGTAGATCATATCCTAGCAGGAGCAGGAGATTATGTCCTTGCTTACCTGGATGACAATGTCATTTAGAGCTATTCTTGGCATGACCTCCTTTAGCATGTCATGCAGGTCCTGGGCAGACTGCAAAGGGCAAAGTGGACCATTAAGTCCAGTAATTGTCAGGTTGGTATGGCAGAGGTCTCCTACATGGGACATAGAGTGGGGGGTGGTAAGATCAGGCCAGAACCTGCCAAAATGGAAGCTTTTCAGGTGTGACCTGCCCCTGTTACCAAAAAGCAGATGAGGGCATTCTTGGAGACAGCAGGGTACTATAGAAAATCAATTCCCAGTTATAGTACAGTAACTGTTACCCTCACAGACCTGACAAAGAAAAACAGGCCAGACAAGGTAGTGTGGACCCCAGCCTATGAGCAGACATTCCAAAAGCTTAAAGGGGTTTGGGAGGACCCCTTGTGTTAGCCAGTCCAGATTACAGCAAATACTTTGTTGTACAGGTGGATGATTTGAACCATTAGGTGGGGGCTGTACTCTTGTCAGATTTCCTCAGAGGGAGAAGAGCACCCAGTTGTATATCTCAACCTTAGACTCCAACCCAGGGAGAAATGTTATGCAACTCTAGAAAAAGAATGTCTAGTCATAATCTGAGCATTGTAGAAACTTTAAACCCTATCTGTATGGAAGGAAATTCACTGTAGTTACAGACCACAATCCCTTAACATGGCTACATCGAGACAGTCAGCAAAATGCCAAGTTATTAAGGTAAAGCCTATGGTTACAGGCATATGATATGACAGTATAGCACCATAGTGGGGTCAACAATGCCAATGCAGATGGGCTATCAAGACAGGGTATGGGTTAATGTGTTCCTAGACAGGCTCATGTCCCTCAAGCAATGCGTCTCCAGGGTCACTTGAATATAAGACTTTGGAACCATTAGGACCGAATAAGGAATGTAATTGGAAACGCTTTATTAATTAATTATACCTATTTTATTGCTTGATTGCTTTTCAATTGTGAAACTATATAATGTTATACTCTTTGAAGGCATTTTTGGCGAGGGACTGTCTGATGAATAAATGTTTATCAGTCTGTGGCAGATGTTTTATTTTATTTTATTTTGTTTTGCTTTTTGTATAGTTGTGTGTATTTATCAGTTGAGAAACTAGCTTGAGTTTTCAAAGTGGGGAGAGATGTGATGATGTGAGGTATTTCCAGCTATGCCAGGAGAAGTAGGGTAGTGGATGTGTAACATATGCCAGCATAGCTAGCTGGAGTTTTGTAAAGAATTATATGCAATTTTTATATCAAAGTGATTTATACAGGTGCTCATATTGCAAATGCATTTGTACAGTTCCTTGTGTTAAACAATGTACCAACAGTGGGTCCTGCTGGATAGAAAAAGAAATATACCTGTATGTCAGACCACATGGTAACTATTGAAATGAATACATTGTAACAGAGGATACTGGAAGATAAGTTAATCTCAGTCCAGCAAGTTTTGAAAAATAGTTTGAAATTAAATTACTTAATTTAGGCCATAACGATTGTATCTCACAGGTCTCAATGCAGTCAGAGACAAAAACTCTGTACTAGGAAGCCTTCTATATTGTCTTTAGTGGACTAATTGCTACTCTGGAAAGGTAGAAGCTTGAAATTGTTTTGTGACTTCCTGACACTGCAACAGATCTTAGCAAAGCACTATGCATGTGCATTATTGACACATATGTGCTAGGCTCTGGTTCAGCTGCTAGTAAAGGGGGTGGTATGGGAACCAGAAGTCATATGACCAGATGTATGGGATGTCATTCTGTAATCCAGGACTAAAATGATGCTTTAATACTAGATGAAACTGAAGTCTCAGAGCACTGTTTTTGAAACCTGACATAGAAGGATCAGTCACCTACTTCATCTTGCCTTGCTTTAGTAAGTAACCAGGGAATAGTATTTCTTTAGATCAGTTAAGAAAATATAGTGAGATTAGTTAAGCACTGTTTTTCTGTATCTGTGTGAATCTATTTATGTGTTTTTTTTTTTTTAAATATTTTCTGTGATTGAAACTCTGGTGTATATTGTAAACCAATATTTAACATTTTCATGTTCTTTTATTATTTATTATTAAATAAATTTAAAATTTTCATTGTGGCTGGTCCTTTACAGAATACTTTAAACTTTTAAAGTACTTATATTTATTTGGAGACACTCTGGCCACTCCTGCAAGCCTTACCACCATAACTCTCAACTGTACAGATTTTTGCAGAATGTCCAGATTTTGGCCTTATATATTTTGGTCCATTTTTCATAAAATTGTGGTTTTCAAGCAAATTAGTGGTAAATCATTAAAGACTGAAGCTAGAAAATGATAGACATTTGAGTTTCAGACTTTATATCCTTCAGAAAATTCATGCTAATTCAAAACCTGTTATTCTATCAACTTTCTAAGCTTGTAAGAGCAATATTTAAAAATCGTCCCTATTTTTGGGCCTTTGTCCCACTTTTATTTATGACTTTGTCCAGATTTCTTACTCTAAGAGGTTGAGAGGTATGCTTACCACATTGGTCAAACACTACCATTTGTATTAGTATTAATTTCACTCAGTATAATTAGGTACCCTTGTAAGAGCCTTAGATTAGCTGATTTTGGAGTGTCTGGTGGCAGTAACTATGTTATAGGCTGGGCAAAGGGTAGCAGAATGAAAAAATCTGTGTCAGCCTTTTCCGTGTGTGTGTGTGTGCGTGTGTGCGTGTGTGCGTGTGTGTGTGTTTGTGTGTGTGTGTGTGTGTGTGTGTGTGTGTGTGTGTGTGTGTGTGTGTGTGTGTGTGTGTGTGTGTGAATCAAATCTCAAAGAGTGTATGTGTCAGGTGCTTGGAGCAGGGACACAGAGCACAATTGTTTCACAGAGAGATTGGTGGAGGAGTTGGCTTGGACACTCGGCTGAGAGCTCAACTCTACAACTGTGCTTGTGAGGAGTCTTATTAGGGGCCTGGAGAGAGAGAGACGGGGAATACCTAACCCCCAGACTTAGTGTGTTCCTTGTGTGCTCTTAAGGGGAACTGTGCATGATGCAGAGAGCTGCATCTGGAAATACTGTGTGTACCTTTCTTTGTTCCAAGTGAACATCGCTCACTGGTGTCAGTGGTGAGGATTCAAGCTCCTTGATTATTGGCCCAAAAGGGGGACATCACACAAGTAATCCTCTCTTCTCTTTTTGGGGTATGTAACATTGAGCACTGGAAAACATATGGAGTATGTGATGCAGTTTTCCCCTTAGTGACATTTCTGCAATGATTTCTGCAAGAACCTTGCTAACTATGTGGTGTCCATGCCATATATCAGTGCATCTATGAAGAGTAACCACTACAACAAAATGCAAAGGTTTAAAAGTTAGCAATGTAAAATGACACTATATAATTTCAAATGCAATTAGATTTCTATATGGACCACTCAGAATTATAAATACTGTTTTTGCAAATACAGTCAATTAAAAATTATGCTTATGTTTCTTTAAATCTAAGGAACTGTATTTACACATAAATGAGGCCCTTTTGTCACCTATTGACATGACCCTTAACAAACCCTTTGGCCAGACATCCTATGCCAGTCATCTGCTATGCAGTGCTATGGTTGTACTCGGCCTTCTGGGCACCAGCAGTTGGCAATGATACCGACAGTTTTTAGATTTTTTTATTTATTTGTCCATTCATATGGGAGTCTAGTCTTCCTTTATCATTATCTATGATGTCATTAAACAGTCTTGAGTTTTAAATGAGTTGGGGATTGCCATAATGGTTAAGGAGTTCACCTGACAGATGCAAGGTACAGGGTTTGATTCTCTACTTTGAGGGGAAATTGGCTAGGCTTAAAATGGCCCATGAGGGCAGCTAGTTTAGTACTTCCCTATGAACCTATGAGCATACACAGCATGTAGATAAATCATAGGAGCAATCAAAGTAGATCAAGACCTGCACAGTAAAAATAGTCACCAACCTGTCATGTGCTTATGAATCTATGATGTATTCTGAAATATTACTGCATTCAACAGCATTCCTCTTGTTCTATGGCCTTAATTCTATAAGTTTATTTTAAGTTACAAATGAAATATGAAGCAGATATCCAATGCTCGTGAAACAAATGGAACCCTCATTTGAAAACTGAACCTGCCAATCGATTGGGTAAATGGTCCCAGACAAAGAGGTTTAATATAGAGTAAATGCTTCTAATGTTAGGGTAACATTCTCCTGGTCTGTATAACATTATAAACATGCCAAAGAGATCTACACACACCACAGAGAGAGAAAGTCAGGGCTTATCTAATAATGTTCACAGAATGCATCTTTGTGGCTACATTCCATAATTTGAAAACAGTAATAGAAAGACCAGATCTATCTAATGGCAATCTGTATGAACAAATGTTTTCTTACTTCCCTTATGCATTCATACACATAATAGTACAAAACAATGCAGAGAAACAGTAATCACCCTACCTGTGTTTATTTCATAGCTACAATTATGCTTGATACAGCCTTTTAAGGTACAAGAGAATGCTGTCTTTCCAACATCAGTACAATTAATTGAAAAGATGGGTGAAGTAAATATAAGGTGAGAAACCTGGCAAAGTTCTGTACTTTTCAGAACAGAGGCATGATTTGTGCTTTTTAATAAAAAAATGGCAAAATAAATATTACTTTCCTGAAAGAAGGCCTGGTTCAAGCTTTTTAATAAAAAGAGCGGAAATACATACTAGACAAGAAACTTTTCAGGGTTTTCTATTTGTCAGAAACATGGCTTGAGCTTTTTATATAGAGAAACACACATGCAAACACACACACACACACACACACACACACACACACACACACACACACCCACACACACACACATACACACACACACACACACGCACATTCTGTTTGTTGAGTGCTCATTTCATCAAAAGATTTGAAAGAAGTGGCCAAGTCCATACTTTGTTGACTACAGGAAGACTGAAGATGCGAGTCATGCAATATTGAACATTAAGTAAGTCAAAGTGGGTAGCAATGCCTAAACTGTCATTCATAAAATGAAAGTTCAGCACTAGTGATATGTGTGTGTGTGTGTGTGTGTGTGTGTGTGTGTGTGTGTGTGTGTGTGTGTGTGTGTGTGTGTGTGTGTGTGTGTGTGTGTGTATGTCTGTGTCTACAATTGTACATACCCATGCAGGTGTTTGTAGAGTAAAATTATAGCAAGTGATATGGAAAAGGATAGCTGTATTATTATATTTGAGTACTGGTATTTGTGAAGTGTGAATGTATCTTGTCTAATGGTAATTTTAAGTAAAGGATGTTTAGTACCCTAATGTTTAGGTCTGGGGCTATGGGCAGTGATAGAGTTTGGATTAGGGTTATTGCACATTACTAAGAAGCTGCAGGGATCAGACACAGTCCCACTTAGCCTTTCTTTCCTGCTCTACACAAACCCTTCACCTGATCTTCCTTCAGGCCATAACCAACTCAAGCCCTGAATGGGGGGGGGGGGGGGGGGGCATCCAAATCTGTGAAACCTGAAACCTCAGATAGTCCACTCTATTCCGTGCTGATCTCCCTACTTGAACAATGAATTTACTAATATCATGCTTTAGTTTTACAACCTTTTAAATAACACTAATAGGTAATTAACATTTCCTTTAACTCTAGTACATGAATTATCTTACTTATTATTTTGAGAATTTTAAAGACACAAATTACAGTTTGCACACATTTAAAGACATATTCCACATTTCCCCTTTTCCATAGGCAATAGGTATCAACTATTCTTTCAGCACAAAACCTTTGGTTTTGGAGTCACATAGATGAGTTGAAGAACAATGCATCAGCTTTCTTGTTAACCGGGGCAGGACTATCTGTAACTAGAAAAAGATGGAGTGGTAATGGCTAGTGGCATAATTTTCTACTGCCATCTTGCTGTTCACTCAGGCATAGTAACAGGGCATCGTCTGGTATAAAAAGCTTCATACCACCTGCAATCGCAGACATCAATGATCACTCTGCAGAAGTGTATGCAAATGCCCTGTACAAACACTTAGGCGACTGCATAAACTCTGCTGTACCTGACTGGATAAAAAACAGGTCTTCCCATTAAAACAAGCCACTGTGATGGACTTTAAGTATAGACAGATTATATAACAAGAGGAAGAAACTGCTTTCCAAGAGCAAGAGGGATATCACTGTAACAGAGGAAGAGTTCCCTCCTAAGCCTAAACAACACAATCAGAAATCTTGCAAAGTCTTTTAAAGCAAATTACAAAACTAAATCACATCCCTAACCAAGGATAATCATAAGGAGTTCTTTTGCTATGTCCACTGTCTAAAGGGGAATGCTCAGCTATGTGCTGAACTGGTTGTAGATGGGATGACTCATACTACACTGGAAGATATCACCAACCTGCCAACTGACAGATTCAGGGCAAATGTCACACCCACCGCCCACCCCATCTACCATATCCCAAAGCATACCAGACACCAGCCCTCTGCCAAGTATCGCTAAAGAATAGGTCATCTCTGTGCTTGTCAAGGCCAAAAACATGGCCTCAGTGGGAACAGATAATATGGCAGTTTGCTTACTAAGAAATCTGAATCAAGACCTAGCAGACCTCCTTGCCGTTCTCTTTAATGGTCTCTTGAGAAGTGACTATGTTCCTGCAGAACGGAAAGCAGCAATAGTAATTCCCCTGCACATAGCAGGGAGGGGAGCATCATCTGATCCTAGGAACTACAGACCCAAAAGTCTAACCAGCCTCATCTGCAGAGCCATGGAAAGAATTATCATGGACCTTCTCAACAAGGACATAGGCGACCTCCAAATGCTGGACCCAACCCAGTTTGGCTTTATTAAGGATAGATCATTCTTATTAAACCTGGTAGACTTCTTTGAGAATGTCACCAAAGCCAAGGATGAAGGTAAGACAGTGCAGACATCCTATCTTGACCTTGCCAAGGCTTTCAACACAATCCCCCACTCTAGCATTGTTGAGAAACTCTCCCAGCTGGGGATTAACCCATAAGGGATATGTTACTAGATGGGTAGCTAACTGGCTCACCGACAGAACACACTCTGTCAAAAAAATTGGTGAATCTACCTCCGCCATTAGACCTGTCACCAGTGGAGTATCACAGAGGTCTTTTCTGGTCCCGTTACTGTTTAGCATCTATTTCTCAGAAGTCCAGACCAAAGTAGACAGCCTCTGGCTCACCAAGTTCCCTGATGATTACAAACTGGGAGTAATCATTAAGTCCCCCAGTGATGTCAACATATTAAATCCACAAAAAACGCTGGACAGGTGGAACAGGATCAAGCAAAAAGAAGCACAATATTAGCGAAAAAACCTTTATTGTCACTTTCGTCCACAAATGACTTCTTCAGAACCAACATAAATGAACACAAACTCCCTACTTAAATATGTTTCAACACACCCCAATTAAATAATTACTAAGTAATTAATCTAACAATAAACTTCTAAAAGGTATATACCTCAGTAAAAAAAATATAGAAATACAGACATAAAAAACATGCATATGAAAAAAACATAATTAAAATCACTATACATATTATATCTACAACATAAATACATTTCATCACATTTATTGACTTTTAGTCTTCTATTTTTTAAAAAAACATTTAATATTAGTAAAATCATTCATACTTGGAGACTTTTCAGTACCTAGTCTTAACTGCCAACTAGTCTCCCTTTGTTCAACTTGGTCCTTATAGCAACCTCCCCTCAAGTTCTTTGGCACATGTTCAAAATAGAAAATAAAAACTTACTGTATTCCGGGCATTTAACTGTGTGTCTGTATAAGGCATTATTGCCATTCTTTGTCCGAATAGCATAAAGATGTTCTTTTTAATTCTTAAATATAAACACCTAGTAGACATCCCTATATAAAATTCTCTACAAAAGGAACAAACTGCAATGTAAACAATGCCTTGTGTCTTACAATGGTAAATACCCTTGACTGGTAAGGTCCTGTCAGTACGAGGTAGCTCTATGTAAGGGCCTTCTAAAATGTACCTGCAAGCCACACAGAAACCACACTTGTACAATCCTTTAGACTTCATACTTGTATTGACATCACCAACAAATAGAAGACTAAAAGTCAATAAATGTGAGTAAATGTATTTATAGGTTCATAGGTAGGTACTAGGCTATTGGCCCAAGGGCCTAAGTAAGCCTAGCCAACAAGGTTCCTTGGCTTAAACCACCCAAGAAAGTTATTTTCCTGTGCCACTGTCGAGAAGAGCCACAGAAGTGATCCCAGGGGTGTATTTCCTATTTCCCATCCACTCATCAAGATTTTTCTTGAAGAGTGCTAATGAGGAACTTTGCTATACATAGATGGGTAGCTTGTTCCAGAGTATGGGAAGTTTCTAGAACAGGAATCTATCCCTCCAGCATGTCCTGTTTATTATGGTGACAAGGTTTAGGCTCCTAAAGCGTGTAGCTTGGCGGGATTGAGATTTCTTTAGGTGTAGTATGTCCAACAGCTCTGGGTTTGACATAGCTTTATATGTTAGGCAGAGATCACCTCGGAGTAGGTGATATGCTATGGAGTAAAGCTGGAGTTTTTTGAGGCGGTCAATGTAGAGCATCTGTTTGAGGCCAGTAATCCTCTTTGTGAGGTACTTCTGTGGCCTTTCCAGCTGCTGCAGATGTCTTTTGAGGTACATTCCAAAAGGGGCATTGTACTCTATAATGGGTCTAATGAGTGTCGAGTAGAGGAGAATGATTACCTCTTTTTTTCCTGGATGAGAACCCTTTTGTGATGAGGTGTGCCATGTAGAAGGACTTCCTGACTGCTGTGGTGATGTGATTATCAAAGGAGAGACTACTGTCCACCTGGGTCCCAAGGTCACTTATCACACATTTGGTATTAAGTAGACTGCTGTCTATGTGGTAGTTCATGGGTACAGAGTTTTTTTGGGCCCTTTAGGGGGTGAGAGGGGGGTAAAGTTAGCACTGAACCTATCTGCCAGGATGTTGGCAATATCAGTTGGTTCTGTAATTTTTGTGCCGTTGTGCTGTAACTCAGAGGAGATCTGGGGGTTGCAACTGAGATTCTTGACATAGCTATAGAATGCTTTGTGGTTGTCCTTAGAATCAGTGGCGATTTTGTTTTCGTAGCTAGCTTTGGAGGATCTTATAAGGGATTTCAGCTTCTTATTGAGGTTGACCAGGGAGCTCCTCCACTCATGGGATTTTACTCTCTTTTGCAACAGTTTATGCCTACTGTTGTACAGTTTGTTTATGGCAGGGCACCACCAGATTGGCTTCCTTTTTTTGGAGGATAGTTTCTTGGTTCTGTCTGGGATAGCATGATCCATGCACTCGTGTAAGTGCTTATAGAGTGCATTTGTGAAGGATTCAGCAGTCGTAACTGTATTGTCCATCTGCGCGGGTGTCATGAAGTTCGCCACTTCTGTCTTAAGAAGCATGAAGTTGGCTTTGGAGAAATTTTTTACGGTGGTTTCCTTAATGGGGGGGGGTGAGATGTGGATATCTAGGGTGATTAGTTTATGGTCGAATCGGACCAACAAGGAGTTAACTTCAGGTGTGGAACACCGGTCACTCATGTTGGTAATGACTAGGTCTAGGATACTGATGCCCATGGTGGGGGTGTGGATAAGTTGATCCAGGGCATTGGAATTTATGAATTCCAGAAAGTGTTGAGTGAAGGTTGGTACATGAGTAGTTTTCCCAGTTAATGGTGGGGTAGTTGAAATCACCTATTATTAGGGTGTTTGGTTGAACCCTAATATTTTCCATTATATCAAGAAAGGAAGAGTGGTAATCCTGGGGCATGGTGGGGGATCTATAGCAAGCTACAATTTGGATTGCAGTTTTGCCCAGAGTTAGTTGCACTTGGATAACCTCAGATGCATTATGCTGAGCAACTAGCCTGGAGGTGTGGATATCCTAATGAATATGGACACACCTCCACCTTTGATGTTGCAGTCCTGGTTACATGGCCGAAAAGTGTGGTATGAGTTATAGCCTGGTAGTACAGGGATGCTCTCTGGAGCCTTGAACCAGGTCTCAGTCACTGCACAGATATTGATGTTCTCCATTTTAAGGAGTGCCTCGAGTGAGTGCATTTTGAGATTTAGACTTCTAGCATTGAGTAGCATTACCCTCAGTTTTTGCTTGCCTGTTCCTGTTATGGTGGTGAATTTGTCATTTGAACCTTGCCTAAAAAAGGCACTATAGGGGTGGCAAGAGCCTTAGCTAGTGTCCAGAATCCCAGAGACGACAGGTGCAGGTCATCTCTGGCAAAGCATCGTGGTCTGTCGACCATATTGTCCCAAGCAGACAGATACTGGATCCCCTTAGTTGCAGATATAATATGTATAGTGATTTTTAATTATGTTTTTTTCATATGCATGTTTTTTATGTCTGTATTTCTATATATAAGGTTTTTTACTGAGGTTTATACCTTTTAGAAGTTTAATGTTAGATTAATTGCTTAGTAATTATTTAATTAGGGTGTGTTGGAACATATTTAAGTAGGGAGTTTGTGTTCATTATGTTGGTTCTGGAGAAGTCTTTTGTGGACGAAAGTGACAATAAAGGCTTTTTTGCTAATATTGTGCTTCTTTTTGCTTGATCCTGTTCCACCTGCCCAGCGGTTTTTGTGGATTTAGTTTATTTTTGGTTGCTGCTCCATCTTTTGGAACTCTATTTTTGTTGGTTGGTTTTCTTGATTTCCTGTGATGGCTGGTGTGAACGAGGATCCTTTGATGGAGTTATCAGTTCACTGCACACCATCTCCAAGGAAGGGGATATATTGGCTACCTTATTTCATTCTATGAACAGTATGCAAAAAACATTGGAGGAACTTATGAGGGCAAAAGAGTTGAGACCATCGAGACACCCAAGGTTTCATTCCTCTTCAGTTAGTTCGGAAGAGGATTGTGAAACCACAGTCATTGACAACAGAAATGGTACTGGTTGTTTTTCCACCATGAATAATTGCTTTAAAGACATTTGAGCAGTCTTGGACTGCGATTATGATCCATTTGTTAACACTGATGATTCTTTTGGATCTGTTGTGGGACTGTTAAGGGCTCCTGAAATTGAAAAAGAGGCTAAAGCACTTATTAAAAGTTTGGAAAAGTGCTTAAGGAAGTACAGGTCCCTTGTGCTGGAAACAAAATACTTTGAGAGGTGTGTTCTTCTCAGAGTAGTTCCTAAATGACTACTTTTTTTAAGTGTCCCAATGTGGTTTTGCCTTCTGAAAAATTTTTTGAAGAAGTGACCTCCTTTTTTACTAAAGCTGGTCTGGATTTTTTATCTTTGTTAATTGGCAGAAATAAGTCACAAATCCTAGCACTACATGAGAACATTTTAAAATTAGAGGATTCACTTCAGAGACTGCTTTTAAACTTACCAGCCTTAAATAATGACTATTTGGGAATGTTGGCAAATATTGAGGACTTTGAAAAAGTTTTAGTTTAAAGGAAAACAAAAAACTTGCAAAGAGATGCTGCTGTCTATGGTGCCAACAATGCATATTCCCATTTTACTGAAGCTCAAAATAGGCAGAGACCCTTTAATTCATATAGAGGTGATACTAATCTCTATGGCAGCTGCCCAGCAAATCACATTTCTAGTGGGAATGAGAGAAGTGATTTGAGGACTGCCATGACATCTAGTACATTTAATCAGGAAGGTGGAACTTCCTCTAATGGCAGTGTATCTACAGAAGTTATCAGAGAAGGAGTGGGAGAGAGTGTAATAGAATGTTTTGATGAGTCCACTTCAAATGGAAGAGTTGTGTTCCCTTTAGAAGTTTGTTCAATGGGGGAACAGACTCGGAAGGAAGAGAATGAAATGGGGTCAGGGAAAACATTGATGAGAACAAAGAAGAAATAAGGTGTGCCAATAACAATGATGTTTTTTCTGGTAAACTATACAATTTGTCTGATTACAAATTTACTGTTGAAAAAGTTTTTGTTTTGTCTTTGGGACTTAATTTTATTCCCTGCAAAAGAATGGACTTATGTGAGACTATAACTGACTTGAAAATGTATTGTTGCAAACTTAATCTTTCTAATGTTTATAAATTATATACTTTATGAAGTAATTTTATAGCATCAGTTGGTAAAATTTTATATATTTCTGGGATGATTCCATCATCTCCTGGGACTTTATTTAACTTTAACCCCGGGATTCATGAAGCTCGGCGCAAGGCCGGCGTAAGGCTTGCGCCGGCGGTGCATTGCATAGCCGGCGCAGTAGCGCCATATGCATATTAATGAGAGTGCACCGTAACCACAGGCATGTGCGTAGTGTACGTGAGCGAGCCCAAGTAGGATGCGTCAGTAGGCGTGTTTAAGCAGGCAGGCGAAGAGCAACCTAACGTGCTGTCTGCCATAGTCCGCCCAGAATAGAAATGGCTGCAGCCATGGCCCGTGCAGAATGAAATGTCCGCAGAGTATGCAACAAAGTACCCGTCCCAACTAAACAGAGAAGCAAATAAAACCCACGCAGCCCGAAATGTACCTGTCCAAGGAACAAAGGATACGCCAGAATACCGTGTCCGTACAGCAATGTACTGTGAGTGTGCATAGTCAGAGAAGGTGTACAGCAGCATGTCAGCACGCCGCACCGACACAGGAGTAGCGACTAAGGTCACCAACCGTCCCACTTTGCGAGGGGCAGTCCCTGTATTGGCATACGTGTTCCGAAATAAAGCATTAAAAACGGAAGTGTGCGAAGAGTGTAGGTCATAATGATTTCCGTGATTTAATGTAATTGTAGCCTGAATCGGTTATCTCCGTAACTGAAATACCTAAATGTCCCAAGAAACAGAATAAGCTACCAAACTGCCACAACAATAAGCTCATACTTAGGCAAATAAGTGAAGTTCTATGCTATATAGTGACCGTGTGTGCGGTCGGGCTGTGAAGTCAGATGTGACTCCTGCACATACAGGTGGTCAATGTAGAAGTCCCACAGAACCACGATAGCAATGTGTGTGTTGAATGAAAGGCGACCGACAAACCCTGTCCCCTGATCCCTGGTAGTC
>NC_056738.1:509840527-509963537 GCF_019279795.1 Protopterus annectens | reverse complement strand
ATACATTTACACTGTGCACATTTCGCATTTTTGTTGTTGCCGGTGAGGCCGTCACATGACTGGTTTCGGGAACGTAGTCGTCCTCGTGCACATGCATTTGTACACGCATTCTGTACTGTCAGCGCATCTATTTCCTAACACGCCAGTCATGATGTTGTGATGTGCATTGTACAGCCCAGATTTGCTGTCCTCCAATATCCTTCCTCCCACGGTGGCACACCCTGTGTGGTTGACATGTATCTGGTGTAGGCCACTCCTCGGTGTAGTACCGCTCGCTTGCTCCATCCTTACGCTGGCGCCGTTTTGCGATTCACTATTATCTGCCTCATTTGCATGGAATTGACTACTAATACCTGCTTACCGCGCCGGACACACGCTCCACACCTTGACAACCATTGCGCTGGGGTTGCAGCTTTACATACATACTATGGTGTGTGGTGGCTGTGCAGCTGATTTGTGTTCTAATGCTCTTTTCGGACATTATCATATTATTTCATTGCTTTACAACTTCTGTGCACACATCCCGGGGTCTGCTGTTCTTTCTACGTCACGTGTCATTTATGTCATTTTCTACATTTTGTGCATATTTTCTTTGGACATTCTCGGTGCCTTTCCACATTGGCATATTGCACCTATATGATACCTGACTTTGACAGCCTTCCGTTACTCCTCCGGTATGTTTGGGTAAATGTAAACCGCTTTTGGTTTACATTTCCGTGCCCTTACGCCACGCCTCGCCGCCGTGGATCGCTATTGCCCTCATTTGCATGGTGCAATACGCACACAGTGTGTTTTGCATACCTACGCCGGGAGGCGGAGACGGTCCGGCGCACGCCGGTAGTGCACGTGGAATTCATTCATACCTGAATCGCTCAGCAGCCATATTTGGCGTTATAACGCCAACGCTATGCGGGCGCCTGGCGCAAGGTTCATGAATCCCGGGGTAAGTTTTTAATCTGGGTTTGAATGTCTTTAAAGGAAATAGGTTTAGTTATAGAATTAGCTTGTTCATTTGTTAGTCTTTTTTAGTAAATCTATTAATAATTTTTTAAATTTCTTTATTAGAATCTATTATTTTTGATTGTTGATTAATATTAATAAAACATTCTCTGAATTCAGCTAGAATGTTTTGTATGTCTGAAACCATCTTTTTCTTTCTTGGGGAAAAAATTTTCATTTATATGATTCATTTTATTTAATCTTTTGGTTTTGTTAGCTAATAAATTTAATGATTTGGGATTTGTGGAAAATTTTAAAAAATTATATTTCTCTAATATAATCATGCTTTTATGGTTTAGGATTTCAATATATTTATTATTCAAAGAATTTATTTCATTTTTCTTATCTTTAGTATTTAGATCTGACTCTTGATTATGTTTCAATGAATCTAATTTAAGTTGAATCTCTAATAACTGTTTATTCCAACTTTTCCTTTTTATATGATATCAGTTAATAATTATCCCATATAAAAAAGCTTTTAGGGCATCCCACACAAAAATGTCTGAGGAGTTATTATTATTATTTAGTTCTATAACATTTTGTGTCTCCAAAGTTAAGAATTCTTCAAAATCTTTCAGTTTTGTGATATAAGCAGGTATTCTTCTTATCTGTGTATTGTAATTTGGATCAACTGAAATTTCAAATACTATTGAATTATGGTCTGATATTGGCCAAGAAATAACCTTGGTGTTGACCAGAGAGCCTAATAATTCATTAGAAAATAAGACTCTATCTATTTTTGAATAGGTGTTATGTCTATGAGAGAAAAAAAAGTAGAGTTTAAAGAATCAGACTCTGGAAAGGAATGAATATCTTTCAGATGATATGATTCTAGAAAATCTTTTAATGATTTGGCTGAAGCTGTAATCCTTCTTTTATTTAAAGATGTTGATTCTTTATTATCCAAAATGCAATTTAAATCCCCCGTTATTATTAAGGACCCCTTGGAATGTTGTACTATGAGATCCAGATGTTGTTTTACTGTATTAATACCTATTCCTGGTATCTAATATAAATTCATTAAAGTATACATTTTCTTATTAAATTCAACCGTGATAAAATATTCCTTTATTATCTTTATATGTATTGGTAATCTTTGGGCAAGGTAAAGTATTATTCCACAGAATTTCTACCCCTCTTTTCTTCTGAAGATGTTCTGAACTAATAAATGTTGAATAATTTTTAGTATCTAATCTAAACATATCTTCTGATTTCAAATGAGTTTCTTGTAAGAATATTAATTGGGATTTGTGTAATTTAAGATATTTGAATAAACTTCCCCTCATTTTTGAGTTATTTAATCCATTAACATTAGTAGAAATTCTCTTTAATGAAGTCATAAGAAGTAAAATTTGTGAAAAGAATATATTTTGACCGAAAACATATCAAATAGTTAAATATTAAAGGAATATGAAGAAAAAGTTTAGATTGATTACATAGTAATAGATATGAAAAATATGAGATTTGAAAAAAATGAGTGTATTACTATAGTATTACTTTGTGTTGTGAAGAAAGTCAAAAAAACTGTAACAAACTTTTATAACATAAACTAGTAACATCAAAAAAACCCATAACCTTCCTGGAGTATAATACTCCTAATCCAAGTGACATATAATTACTCAGATTAACCCCTCATCAAGTAGCAACCTCTGATCAGCATCTGTCTAAGAGAAAATGTCCCGATCATGGTAAATCAGTCTTAGCTTTTATAGAAAATCAAAATATCTAATAACTTTAAATTAATAATAAAAACATTATGCAAAAGGCAAATATGATACAATATTTAAAGAGAATCACTTTGTAGTATAGTAGTATTAATTAAATCCCATTAACATAAAGTAATCCTCCTGTTTCAATAACCTTTAAGTGAAGAAAACTTCTAACTCCAAAAAGATTTTATACATATGTCAATCTTCATTATTCTATTATGTAGTTACTATTTATACAAGAAAAAATGACATTGACTATTCTATAAGTGAATTTAAGATCTATTAGTCTCACTATGAATCTAGATATTGAAGACAAATAGCCATAACATATAGTTGACATGATTGCAAATAACAAAAATAGTAAAGCAATTTATAAATAATATCTTTTCATATATAAGTAAGGAATTGATACATTATATATAACTAAATCATAAAAACAAGTAAATTAATATTCTAAAACTCTCATATTTTCTTAATATGATATTCTAAAGAAATAAAAGAAGAAGTTATAAATAATGATCTACTAGTGAAGGTATGGATTATTCTCATTTGTAATAACTTAAACAAATGTATTTACTTTAATTGCATTTATGCAGTATTAATAAGTGAGGTGTTAATAAAAAATAGTTCTAATTGATTGCTCAAAATATAAGAAATAAATTAGTTTTCATCTATAACATAAATATTTTATTGACAGTGATACTTAGACCATTTCAAACCACCAATTCTATGTGCTTATTCCTTTCTTTATTTATTTTAGTCACAGAATATTGTCTAGATTTTGAATTTATGATCATCATCATTCTATTTAACTATGCTCATCCAGACCCTAGTAATGTTATCAGATCTATTAAGTTGCTGTGAGAAAATATTATTTTGCTGCTTATTAAAATAAACATTCAATTAAATATCTGAAAAAATAAGGGCAGCTACACTCCTGTAGGCAAATGCTGCGCTTTAAAAAACACCAAATGTAAAAATCAAAATGAAACGTTCAACTGCAGCAACCATGCAAGTTCCATACAGATTCCAAAGCAATATAATCCAAACACTCGTACTTCATCAAATAAATACTCCAAAATATGAAAAACTACAAGGTATATTTATTGTGCACTCAGTCGTTGAGCGCTTTCACATATTTGCTTCATCAGACCATAACGGACTGAGTACAGAAAATTATTTAAAAACAATACTACCAATCACATAGAGATATAAAAACATCATTTCCTTCAGTGACGTTACAATTATAAAACCATACCACATTATAACTAAACTAAAACAGTCAAAATATAAAAACTATAAATGTCAGTTCGGTTATTCTACGTTTGATAATACATATTTAATGAAAGACAAGTGCAATATTTCGAGCTACTACTCATATATGTGATACATATTATAAAATACATTCAGTCATAGAAAGGCGCTTACTAAATCTTTATCACCACATTCTTAACTATACAGTATGATGCACCTCGTCAGTGATCGCTTCTTAAATGATCGCTTACAGTAAATGAAGGTTAAAGAGCATCAGACAATTTAAAACTATATGTTTCACCACTTAAAACAGCCAATATAACTAAACCGCTGTACTGCTGAAAGCAGAAAATCACATAGCAACTGATCCTTAAAGGTAGCCCACTGCACGTCACCAATACAATCTACCTACACAAATCTAAAGTTGATGAAAACGCAACTAAGCGCATCTCATCCATGATCGTTCAATAGTTTTATGCTATAGTTCAGCTTCAAACAACTTCTCCATGCAGAGTCAATAAGCAAAACAAAAAATAAAGAATATATAACAGATGAAAAATATACACTATATAATATATATCTAACTCATTACTCATATAAAAAAGATATAAAAAGTAACAAAGTAACCAGCACACCAGGGGGTAAAATCTCAGTGGTAATAAATACAAAAATAACTGAATTAGCAACTATTCCACGGAGTTACCATGCCACACAAGCAGTAGCCAAGAACAGCAGCAAAAACCAGTCCATTAAGAACAGCAGCGAAAAGCAGCAGCAGATGTCAATTCAAGCAAAAAAACAGTGCTGGTATAATATAAAAACTCAGGTTTATTGTATACAAACGGTAAGCGCTTTCACTTAGGAGCTTCTTCAGACCAAAAGATTCAACTGAGCAGAGAACCACATTAAATTCAAAAAGAACCCACCCCAATCAATTATGTAAATGAACAAAATTAAAGGTACAACCCAACATAACTACAACTATACCATTCTAACTAGTAAAAGTCTAACTAATATAAATAAAAATACTTAAATATACAAATATATATATATGAACATGAACATGGCTCTATAAATATCTACATGATGCCAATACATAAAAACAATAAAAAAGGAGTATTATTTATGTAATCTCCTTCTATTCAGGGCGGGTTTAATGGAAACCCTCTCATTTAACCCTCTACCTCTATCTGCCTGTAAAATGATGATCCGATTCATCTCTCTGTACTCAGTGCTCAGAGTAGCTTCTAATATCACCCCCCCCCTAGGACTGGAATCCACAGCCTCAATTACCCTAAACCTAAATGTATGCTGAATTCCTTGTTCTATGACATGTTTAGATAGTGCATTATTGGATGTTTCTTTCCTAATATTATATAGATGTTCCCTCATTCTGTATCGTAGAGGTCTATTAGTTTTTCCTACGTAGAAAGCCCTACATAAATCACACACAGCTAAATAAACTACATGGGGAGTCATACAATTATGGGTCCCTCTAAACCTAAACTCCTTATTCAGGTCTGGGTGGCAAAATACCACATCAGTGTCAATATAGGGACAGAAATTACAAGCACCACATGGTTCCGTATACCCATAGTCAATCCATATTGAACTATTTTTCCTATTACATAACAACCTCTTTAGGTTCTTATGGTTCCAAAAACGAAATCTAGGAGCTTCACCCACTATATCACCAATATCATTATGTACTAGCAAAATGGGCCAATATTGTTGGAATAACTTTGTGACATATCCAGTGTCACTAGAATAATAAAGGGGAATCTTTCTAACCCCAGTAGTATTAATATGTCCCTCTTCACTAAAACATAAAGGTCCATAATAAGGTTTAGCTCTAGTCTCCCTTAACACTGTCAAATCTTCCCATTGTTTCTCTAATTCCTTTCGTGTGTATCCTCTATCCATAAGTTTTTTTTCAAGACTAAGCAATTCTGCATGGAATCCCGACTCTGTAGGATTCATCCTGGAGGCCCTCATACCTTGTCCTCTCTCTAAGTTCTTAAAAATATAACCGGGATGCATACTTGATCTAAAAAGGAATGAGTTCCTATGGCAAGTTTTATGGAAAATGTCTGTATTAATCATCCCTCCATCAAGTTTTTCTATGTATACATCTAAATATTCTATACCATTATGTGAAAATTTATAGGTAAATTTCAAACATTCCAATAAACCATTCATAACTTCAAAAAAACTATTAAACTGTACTTGAGGTCCTCTCCACAAAATAAACAAATTGTTCACAAAACGCCTATAAATAAAACATGTTCTTTAAACCCTGTCAAGGGGAACAACAGATCTTCTTCCCATTGAGCAAGAAACATATTGGCGTAGCTATTGGCACATGAAGTGCCCATAGCTACGCCATGTTTCCGTAAGTATACTTGTTCTCCAAACATGAACACATTGTTATTAAGTATAATTTCTAGAAAGAAACATATTAAATCAACCTGTATTGTTGAAAGTTGACTATGTGTATGCAAGTACTTCTGAATAAACTGAATACCAAGTTCATTCGATATCATGGTAAACAATGATTGCACATCTAGTGTAACAAAAGCCACATTGTCAAGTTCTCTTATTCCTTTCAGACTATCATATAAATCTACTAAAAGTTGTTTAGAGTCTCTCAGTACAGTTGGATTCATATTGATCACAGGACGTAAATGTTTCTCTATGTATAAGGAAAGGGGTTCGGTAATCCACCCCCCCTCCTGCAACAATAGGTCTCATGGGTGGACATTCAGAATGTTTGTGTATTTTCGGGAGGCCTTGAATAATAGGAATTAGCGGAAATTCAACATTCAAGAATTTATACATCTCATCAGAGATCAAGCCAGCTACCTTAATATCTACCAAATCATTCTTTACAGTATAAATAATCTCATGTACCTCATTAAGCAAGAGTTGATTATAGAAGGTGGTATCACTCAACATAGTTCACATGGAACCCTCATAGAAAATCTTATCCATGATGACAATCAAACCTCCCTTGTCAGCAGGACGTATAACAAGAGAACTATTGTTCTGTAGGGCTTGCAGGGCCTTCCTCTCTTTAAATGTAAGATTCTGTTTTAATCTATAACTCATATCACTTGTCCTCTTATCATAAAACCTATAAATCTCAGCTTCAGTCAATCTACAATATGCTTCAACCAGAGGATGATTAACTGGTGTAACGTTACTAGGTTTCCTGAGGCCATTCACTGAGTGCAGCTCACTTTCAACAACACCTATATTATTGTGAAACATATAACGTAGCATGATGTCCCTGCAAAACATCTTCAAGTCTAAAATCATATCCTGAACAGTACTAGGACGAGTGGGTATAAAGTTCAAACCTTTACATAATACATTTTTCTCTTCTAGTGTTAAGAGATAGCTCTTCGAGCACAGGTCTGGATGTCAATAGGGTTGGTAATAATACTGCCAGGCAAGGGACTACTAGCTCGTTACTTCCTCCCTCTACTCCTAATTTACTTGGGAGGAGGGTAGATGTGGGAGAGCATGAAATAGTAGTTAGACCTAAAACTATTACTACAGGTACACAGAATTTATACATCAATGATACATCAGGGCGCATGGTGATGGCCATGGACATGGCGTACTTCCTTTTCCACTACCCGTTCGTTCAGACAGGGGAGGAGGGAGAGGGAGGTCTTCCAGCAGGAACAGATTCAAGAGGAAGCTATCAGGGGACTTACCATCCAACCAGACTATAAAGAAAATGTGGGGGAAGACCAAACCACATTAATTCATAACATCTCGAGCTATCTCTTAACAATAGAAGAGAAGAATGTATTATGTAAAGGTTTGAACTTTATACCCACTCATCCTAGTACTGTTCAGGATACAATTTTAGACTTGAAGATGTTTTGTAGGAACATCATGCTACATTATATGTTTCACAATAATATAGGTGTTGTTGAAAGTGAGCTGCACTCAGTGAATGGCCTCAGGAAACCTAGTAACTTTATACCAGTTAATCATCCTCTGGTTGAAGCATATTGTAGATTGACTGAAGCTGAGATTTATAGGTTTTATGATAAGAGGACAAGTGATATGAGTTATAGATTAAAACAGAATCTTACATTTAAAGAGAGGAAGGCCCTACAAGCCCTACAGAACAATAGTTCTCTTGTTATACGTCCTGCTGACAAGGGAGGTTTGATTGTCGTCATGGATAAGATTTTCTATGAGGGTTCCATGCGAACTATGTTGAGTGATACCACCTTCTATAATCAACTCTTGCTTAATGAGGTGCATGAGATTATTTATACTGTAAAGAATGATTTGGTAGATATTAAGGTAGCTGGCTTGATCTCTGATGAGATGTATAAATTCTTGAATGTTGAATTTCCACTAATTCCTATTATTCAAGGCCTCCCGAAAATACACAAACATTCTGAATGTTCACCCATGAGACCTATTGTTGCAGGAGGGGGGGGTGGATTACCGAACCCCTTTCCTTATACATAGAGAAACATTTACATCCTGTGATCAATATGAATCCAGCTGTACTGAGAGACTCAACAACTTTTAGTAGATTTATATGATAGTCTGAAAGGAATAAGAGAACTTGACAATGTGGCTTTTGTTACACTAGATGTGCAATCATTGTTTACCATGATACCGAATGAACTTGGTATTCAGTTTATTCAGAAGTACTTGCATACACATAGTCAACTTTCAACAATACAGGTTGATTTAATATGTTTCTTTCTAGAAATTATACTTAATAACAATGTGTTCATGTTTGGAGAACAAGTATACTTACAGAAACATGGCATAGCTATGGGCACTTCATGTGCCAATAGCTACGCCAATATGTTTCTTGCTCAATGGGAAGAAGATCTGTTGTTCCCCTTGATAGGGTTTAAAGAACATGTTTTATTTAAAAGCGTTATGTGGACGATTTGTTTATTTTGTGGAGAGGACCTCAAGTTCAGTTTAATATTTTTTTTTGAAGTTATGAATGGTTTATTGGAATGTTTGAAATTTACCTATAAATTTTCACATAATGGTATAGAATATTTAGATGTATACGTAGAAAAACTTGATGGAGGGATGGTTAATACAGACATTTTCCATAAAACTTGCCATAGGAACGCATTCCTTTTTAGATCAAGTATGCATCCTGGTTATATTTTTAAGAACTTAGAGAGAGGACAAGGTATGAGGGCCTCCAGGATGAATCCTACAGAGTCGGGATTCCATGCAGAATTGCTTAGTCTTGAAAAAAAACTTATGGATAGAGGATACACACGAAAGGAATTAGAGAAACAATGGGAAGATTTGACAGTGTTAAGGGAGACTAGAGCTAAACCTTATTATGGACCTTTATGTTTTAGTGAAGAGGGACATATTAATACTACTGGGGTTAGAAAGATTCCCCTTTATTATTCTAGTGACACTGGATATGTCACAAAGTTATTCCAACAATATTGGCCCATTTTGCTAGTACATGATGATATTGGTGATATAGTGGGTGAAGCTCCTAGATTTCATTTTTGGAACCATAAGAACCTAAAGAGGTTGTTATGTAATAGGAAAAATAGTTCAATATGGATTGACTATGGGTATACGGAACCATGTGGTGCTTGTAATTTCTGTCCCTATATTGACACTGATGTGGTATTTTGCCACCTAGACCTGAATAAGGAGTTTAGGTTTAGAGGGACCCATAATTGTATGAGTCCCCATGTTGTTTATTTAGCTGTGTGTGATTTATGTAGGGCTGCACTATCTAAACATGTCATAGAACAAGGAATTCAACATACATTTAGGTTTAGGGTAATTGAGGCTGTGGATTCCAGTCCTGGGGGGGTGATATTAGAAGCTACACTGAGTACAGAGAGATGAACTGAATCATCATTTTACAGGCAGATAGAGGTAGAGGGTTAAATGAGAGGGTTTCCATTAAACCAACCCTGAATAGAAGGAGATTACATAAATAATACTCCTTTTTTATTGTTTTTATGTATTGGCATCATGTAGATATTTTTAGAGCCATGTTCATGTTCATATATATATATATTTGTATATTTAAGTATTTTTATTTATATTAGTTAGACTTTTACTAGTTAGAATGGTATAGTTGTAGTTATGTTGGGTTGTACCTTTAATTTTGTTCATTTACATAATTGATTGGGGTGGGTTCTTTTTGTATTTAATGTGGTTCTCTGCTCAGTTGAATCTTTTGGTCTGAAGAAGCTCCTAAGTGAAAGTGCTTACCGTTTGTATAAAATAAATCTGAGTTTTTATATTATACCAGCACTGATTTTTTGCTTGAATTGACATCTGCTGCTGCTTTTCGCTGCTGTTCTTAATGGACTGGTTTTTGCTGCTGTTCTTGGCTACTGCTTGTGTGGCATGGTAACTCCATGGAATAGTTGCTAATTTAGTTTTTTCATATAAAAAAGAGATTACACATAAACAAATAATCTTAACTAAACAAATTACTCATAAGGCATTGTTAAAGGTTGAACCTAACATAGACCTAAAAATTCAAAAACCTGCTGCACAGCATATAACAAATACTAATAAAAATATTAATATTTATTCATATAACCTATAGCTATTCAATATTAAAGGCTGCATAATACCAATATCTGAATGTAGGTAGCGACGATAAGGTATCATGGGATGTCAGAAATCAAACAATGGTCTCTGACTTCACACCCAAATAATATACATGAATGAAGTAAGACATCCATCATTAAATACTAACTAGGTCTGCATCAACGACCATAACAAGAAGACAAACCTAGGAATCAAAGGACTGCATAAAATAACTTCATATCAAAAATAACTACGTATAATATATATTACACATCTCAATTCATTCATGCTATATAAATTACAAAATAATTACGATAAAAACATAAACAAATTACTCCTCATCTATAATATATAAAAACATATATGCACATATACACTTATTAAAAATGCATCGACAATTAAATATGTATGCAGACCAGTCACAATAATAGGCACTTACATATATATCATCGCACCCACAATTCCTACTTCAGAAGCATCTAATTTCAAATCCATTCATTTGTCAACAAAAAATACTGAAACTATCTAGGCAAGAGTGTGTCATTAAACTGATATTTTCCTGGTACCATGAGAATTTCTGCACATATTATATTTGTAATTGTCTTCAAAATAGTTGTGTGTTTTAATGTTAGTGTCTAGTAACAAATTTTCCCACATGAATTTCTTATCATCACTACAGCAGAACCTTAGTCTGCACTACTTTGAGAATAAACAAATTGCACATATCTTCAGAATAATAATGGCATAACCACTAAGCTGTATTTTTACTGGGAATTATATTGAATGTGGCACAGAATTTCAGCTCCTATTTATAATTACTTACTCTTCACCTGTGTTTGCATATATAAAAATCACTTCAATATGCCTCCTAAAAACTGCCTTTTCAAATGATCAGACTGTAACATTATTTGTGACATTTTCAAAGTAAGAACTACCACCAACCTATGTAGAGAAGTCTGAATGATACTATGCCTTTTTGGTACCCTCCTTTAAACCCCCACCACTCAGCGGCTCCATCTGTGTAAGCAATGAAATGTCTGCCAGATGACAGGGAGTCAAAACTGAGAGGCAGAACAAGAACTGAGAAAAGTGTCTGGAGTTTTCTAGCTGAAAAGCACCATGAACAGTTTGAAGCATACTATTATCTAGTCTTTCCTGTGAGTCAGTCAAAAAACCCGCGCAACCCCATCAAAATGACTGGAGACATACTGCGGGTAAGCAATTTAGAATGTTGCAGAAAGGAGAACAGTATGTGGCAACCCGTTAAACTGTGGAGCCACTGAGACACTCGCCACTATTCTTCAACAATAAAGTCCATTAGGATAGAAAACACCAACCTGGGAAGCAGGAGAGCACATTCCTCAAAACAGAACTGTGCCGGTACAAAAAGACCTCCTGCACATGGGCTCCACAGCCCCTCCGTTGATCAGAAAAGGAGCAAAAGAGTCAGTGCACTGTCCAGACCCACCTCCAACACATTTAAGGCAGTCACGCAGTCCGTGAAGCAAAGTACTTTCCCGTGTACAGTTATTCTATAGAGCCATGGCCCGCACATACTAAGCACAACAAATGTCTTCAAACACAAAAGCAAGAAATGCATCCAAATGCCTTTCAATATATACTCTCCATACATCTGTGCTGCACCTTCACCTTCACACATGCCACATGGATCGCGAAAAAACAAGCATGACTGAGTCACCTATGGTTATCGGCAGCATTGTGAAAATGGGAGAACAACTCCGAAAACCCTGGCCAGACCCCTGCCACTAGCCCGCCCTTTCCAATTTAAGCATTCTATTTTTTTTTTTTTTTTTAAAAATATGTGACACAGCAACACTACTCTCACCAAGATTATAAAGTAAACTCCTTTAGAGCTATAGAGTTTAAAACATTCGAATGCATTTAAATTGCCTTACACTCTCCTTTGTCCCCACATCTTTGGTTACGTATAAATATGTAAATAACTCTCCTCCAATTTTGGAATCTGCAGCTGTACTCAAAGCTGAGTGGTTTTGATATATGTATAGCCAAGTTATTTATAGTTTTGTGTCACATTTTAGCTCTGAACCTTAATCCTATTTTTTGAATTGAGAAGTAAAGTCATATTATGCACAAGTTGCAAAAAGCAGACCAACACGAAGCAGTAGGGGTCCAAACGGAAAAGCACCTGCAAACCTACTTCTGATACATCTGTATATAATGTAAATTCCTTAGTAAAATTATGAATCACTAACAACAGTAGAGAACATAATAGTATTTTCAGTTCAGTAAATACTTATTCTGCTTAACAAACCACTGCACTTTGATAATAAATTTTCCTTTTATAAACTATGTTGAATGAGAGGAATAGTTGCAAAATTAGGTACAGATTTCCTGTACCACTCAGTTAGTACAAGGAACATCTTCTCCTGTTTTTAATGGTAGATATAGTCTAGTTTTTATAGCCTCGTTTTTTCTATCTGTGATTTTACTGTCCTATTCCTAATAAGGCAATCGAAATATCTGGACAACACCACGCTCAAATGTAACTGTTACAGTCAAACCTGTCTGTAATAGTCTAATACAGCCAGGATTTTTGATATGTGGACTTCTAATCCTCTGAATGGATAATCACATCAAATAGTTATGCAGCATATTGTAAGATGGGCTTCAGTACTTTATGAAAATACTCTTAAAATTCTCTGGAAAGTGCCTAGAACTTTGTTTAGTCCAATTGGTGGCGCAGTGCGTTGAAGTAAATCTTCAGGCATTACAATGGCTGCTTTTTCCTTAGCAGAAAAAGGAAAACAGTATCTGCCAATAACTCTTGGTAAAGTCTAACATTGTTATGTAACTTGCCTTTCTGTCACTTCTGCCTCATATCTGCCAGCCATTAAACTTCTCAATCACACTAAAACTGTCTTAGAGGAATCTATCATTCAGGCAGCCATGAGAGTGTTTTGTGATATCACTCACATCCTGGCTATGAGAGTTTTCTCCATTTTCTATGACCTAACCCTATCTTGGTGGTCATATGAGAACTTGCATCACTACAAGAACTGCCTATGTACCCTAATCTATGCATGCATGCCCCTCTACATATGTTGACAAGGACTGCCATCACTGGCTTGGGCAGTCACACTCGTGTTCCTAGCACTGACTTCCCACATCATTATGGCCTTCACTCTTCAGAGGAGACCTTGTCATCAGAGCAGCATAGTGACACAGGCAGGAACTATTGCTTCTCCACCCCACATCACCCCATCTGCATCATTAAGCAGCCAAGCCAGTAGATGAACTTGGGTTACATGCACTACAGTCAGGGCTTTAGTCCTTATAGTCCACTATTGCAGGTGAAGTAACTTGCTTTTCTTAGGTTCCCAATCAGTTTGTTAACTCTAGGCATGGGATAGCTATTAGACTTTAAAACACTATTCCGTTTTCTAAGTTGCTTCATCAGGTTTAAGAACTAGAACTACCAGGTTGCTCCACTCATTTGTGACTCTTCTATTAATCCTAATCTAAGCATGTTTCAAGCTGCTTCATTTACTAATATCTTATGTCTCTGTGATTTTGAAACATTTTAGACTAACTTTCACTCCGGGTGTAATCTCTGTCTTATATTCTGGTAAGTTAGTTTTTTTCCAGACATTTCTAAGAACACTCCGTTATTTCTTAACAGAAATTCTCTTATTTCCTACTTTTATATTTTTGAAGGCATCATCTAGCTGTTCTTGTTGTAGTGATTATTTGGCCCCTTGTCTATGTATTTCAGCTAGCAAGATAACCACAGAATTGGGATAGATTTGTTCTCTTCCTCTTTCTTGGTACTCTAAAGTTGTTGGTCACTGCATTTAGCCTTTTAATAACCTAAGGCTTAATCAGTTGGCAGCTGAACAAGGCATACAGAAGCCATTACAGCTAAACAGTTTTCAACATGAAAAACAGGGATGATAATATTACAAGTACAATTTCACAGCTCAAAAAACAGTCAACAGATGTGCCTGAGAAAAGGATTAAAATGACTGTAGACTACATTGATGTCTATGTAATTACTATTTACTTATTTGTTTAGGGTTATCACCTTTTCAAATGCCCAATGTGGGGTATTTTTGATGAAAATTTGAGATTTACAAGATGGTCCATATGCACAACCAGTATAGAGGATTAGTCTTCACTTATTTGCCACTTTAAAAGTTCATCCTTATAGAACCTGAGTTGCTTTTATTGGCTCAGACAATATTTAAGTATTTCATATACAGAATCATTGTTCTATGCAACTATCTAAGGAAATTTAAAAATATTTTTGTCCTAAAAATCTCAAAACATTTATAATTTTTCAAGCTTTTTGCAGGACACAAATGCCCAAATGGGGACTGTCCTGTACAGAAAACATGGATAGCAACCCTAAAGTTGTCTGTTTCTTTGCTATTATACATAATCTGTCTTTGAATATGTAACTATGTCCACTTTATAACCTTTGGTGCAGAAAGTAATAGAAATTGTGTCCCTATCTACATGATTCGATAAATTCAATAGAGATATTTTTTTTTATTTCAATATCTTGTTGTGCATATCTGTCTGTTCATAAAAAGTCAAGTGTTATAAAATGTGAGGTTAAAGAACAAAGATGGTGTGGATATTGGCTCTGGATGATAGTGTCTGTTGATGTGACACTACAATCTTATATGTAAAAATTAAAAAAAAAAAAAGGGGGGTTTTGGCTAGATGGATGAAAAGTAACAAAGTGGCCGCAGTAACATCAACTGAAAAGGAAATTCAGTAAATTAAAGCTCAAGAAAAAGTCAGAAGCTTGAGTAAGTTCAACAAAAAGTTGTAAAGTCTTGTTTTTTTTCCAAAGAGATGGATAGTGTCCAGAAGTAGTATTGTTAAAATAATTTAATGACTACTACATAGTACTGCCCAAATTTAAGGACTCTGCAAAACCCTCTAGCTTATAAAATGTGTTCAGCCAAGAGTGAAGAGTCGTCTCCTAGTGTTTCTCTAACTGTTGAAGAAGGTAGGAGAGTGACACTGACTTGAGAGATGCGGCAGCAGTGGGTCTGCATGCATACTAATAGCTCACAACACATTTATTCACTGCCACTTGCTCTCATTGGTAAGTGCCCTAACTCCTACTAACCCTATCCTAATGAATTACCTAGCATCAGCCAGTCCTACTGAAGTGCATAACCTTACCAGAACTCTAACTCTAACCCTAAAACTTCCACACATTCCCTAACCTTGACTATAGCACTCCCCTCCCTAAACATAAAGCCCAGATTACTTCCTAAATCTAAAACTCTACTCCTGCTCCCTAAACCTAGAGTTCCCAATCACTGCCTAACCCTAAACACCATCCTGCTCCCTAAATCGAAAACTCCCCTTTTGTAAACCTAAATCTCCCTAGCAATTTCTGCCTGAATCCCTAACTAGTACTCCCACTCCCTCTCACTGTCTCTCACTGACTCCTGCACTAACCTTGCCCAAACACAGCTACTGCATTCAAGTGAGTTGTGGCAAACATGCAATCATGTTTAAGCATGTGCTTCCGTCTATGCAAACTTCAAGACACCCAGTTCCCTGGCTGCATGATAATAGGACTCTGGTGCTAATAGGTGGCCCATCAACAGTTGAAGCAGCACCATGGACCCGTGTAGAAAAATGGGAAAAGGGATGTTGATGATGATGGTGATGATGATGATGATGATGACAATGATAAAGATGTTTCTATAATTTAAAAAACGCAAGCTCAGTGTACATCCATTTATTAAAAAACAGGTATGAAAATGTAAGCTTACATACTGCACACTTATTCAGTCATAATGACATTGAAAGCAGCCACTTTGTGAAAAATTATTTGCCACATTCTAGTCAAATACTTGTCTCTTATTAATTAATGCTTCACATTTTTATTTCCCAGAAATGTTTTTAAAGATATATGTTCACTGTTGCCAGGAAATACAAATACATATAGCTTGGTTTACATTTATTTTCAAATATTTCAAAACAATTATTGACATTATAACCTCTATCGGTATTTCTAAAAAATCTCAGTGCTTGAAATGTAAATAAACGTGACACTGGGGTAACAAGGATTTGCTTGCATAGTGCATTATTAGCAATTTTAAGTAGATCATTAAATGCTCTAGAGTCATGTACCTAGTTTAGTACATAAAGGAAATAAGGTAGTGACAGAACTATGGCAACATGACAAAAAGAATGTAAAACTGAAGCTTTATTAAAAGACTGTGATTTATTAATGTAATAATTGTATGTGTGTGATTCAGACATATTTATTCTTCCAGGCATTTTTTTCACCAATTAATAGTAATTTTTTTGGGGGGGGTAGGTTGGATGCAGGTCTTTGAATGTTATAAATATGGCCTCCTGTACTATTTGGGATTTTCTTATGCTGTAACAAAGTATTAGGGAGTTTAAAAGCAGAATTCCACAGCATGTTATTGACATAGGTGCATACCTTTCAACTGTCCCTGCTTTTGCAGAATGCTCCTTGATTTTGCCTTATATCTTTGCACTGTTCCATGAAAAACATTTGATCTTCCAGACAATCACTGAGGATTAGAGTTGGTCAGTAAAGTGTGACATTACAGTTTCATACTTCTTATTGTAAAGAAAATGCATGTTGATACAAAACCTATTGCTCATTTAACTTTTCAAAATGAATTAGGATAATTGCCACTAGTTTTAGATATTTGTCCCTGCATTATTTGTTGGCTTTATCGCAAACTCTTGAGAGAAATACAAACAGAGGTGCTGACGCCAATAACTAATGCTGAAATGTATAAGCAGGAGAGACAAACCAGGAGAATTGCAGATGTATTTCCATGTATCAGTTAGCATATTTCTGAATCTAATTCTGCAAAGTAAGAATCTGAGGTTTTGTTAAAAAAGATATGTATTTTTAATGCAATGTTATTGACAATGTTGTATAAAATGAGTATTTTTTCATGGCCTGATGTCTGAAGAAGTTTTCAACATGAAAGCTTACATTTTCTTTGTTGTTTTATAATAAAAGGTTGTTTGTGGAGCCTTTCCTGTTTCTTTAATGTTTACTACAGGCACTGTAGAACAGCTGAGCTGCTGTTTGTTTTTACTGTTTTTTTTTTTAACTACACAAAGCACTTTTGTTGCCAGAGCGAGTGACAGTACTGCCTGATAAAGCGACAGTGATGGCAATACCAGTTCAAGTACAGGCAATGGCTTTTAAAGCAGCACAGATATCATATAATATGGAAGAATTATGCCATTGGTGATAATAATCAAAGGCAGAGGAACAAACAACAGAAGCAGCTGTGACTTGCTATCCGATCATTAAACATGGTTGGACATAGATGTTGCTATATATGTGACAGCTGAAAACATGCATTAAAACAGCAGAAGGGCATGTACTCTTCATTTCATTTGGGTCATTTGAGACCAGACATGAGCTGTAGCTGTAGTTTTAGGTAGATGAACACAGATAAAGAGGAACAACAGACAGTGTGCCAGTGTGTTATGTACAATGCTTCTATTTCACATGTATTTTGTCAAATAATTCCCTGCTCTACATTCGTCTTTTCAGGAACCTTGATGATGTCATGGAAAATGTTGTAGTTATTTATGTCATCTAACACATCCAAGCAACATATGCATTTGGAGCTATTATCATTCTTATATATCATAAAATTCATGTATTGGAAGCAATGGAACAGAGATTTTTGCAATACTGATGGTGCCATAGAATATCGTGTCACAAATAACGTTGACAAATACATCAGAGTTATTGCCGAAAGATGCATGACATGTTTTCCAAAGTACCTGCTAAGCAAAAACTAGATATTTTTTCCTGCTATTTTACCTGATCTAGTATAGTACCAGGGTTGGGGGGATTAAGCCACCACATCTTCCACTATTAATATCATCCCAGTCCCAGAATGAGTGTAATACTGAAGAATTATCTGCTTTTCAATCAACTAATTTTTTGGGGAGAACTGATGACATGCTATTGATAGATAATTCTGTAGAATTCAACAGGAACAATAGACTGAGAAAAAGGTTTGTTTGTGTCTTTCGGCTTTTCCAGGTTAGGGGTCGCCACAGCGGAACTCCAGTCCGCTAATGATTGGTAGTTGATTTTTACGTGCCAAGTTACCAGCCCTGATGCATAACCTTCAACGAAGGTACGCCCATTCATGCATATCTCCACGCAGAAGACGCTCTAGCTGAGAATCGAACCAGACAGCATCTTACTGTGAGGCAACAACGCTACCGCAACACCACCACCGCGAGAAAAAGGTAATGGTCTGAAAAACAAGTAAAGAATAAAACTTATGATGTCATACTTTACTTATATTTGTCATGAGTAATAATGTTGATATGGTTGATTTAAACTAGAAAAATTCTGTCTGTGGTTTTGGTATATTACCTTATTATAATACAGGTCACGATGCAATTGTAATATAGCTCAGTGCTGCAAAAAACTCACAAACATTATAATTTAAACTTTTATATACTGTATCAGGCCATCTCACCTACCGATTATTTTTCTTATGCTCATTCGTTTTTTTGTGGATTTTATTCCTGTGGTTAATATGTTAATAAGTTGATACCAAAGACCTTTTTCTTTCACCCTTGACCTCAGAAAGTACAAAAAAGCATGCTGAAATGAAATTAAGTTCATATAATGAAGAAAAGGGGCATGCTGAGAACAAAAATTAGTTGACTGCAGCCTACTGTGACCATTTCAAGTTACGTGTCTAAGACATGTACGATGACACGCTTTCTTTAAAAACATTTTCAGCTCAGTCATAAAGGTTGTAAGTCACTGTCATGAGTAGGTATAGTATGGAATGTCATTCATGATTTTGAAACCCGTGACAGAAAGTGCTTTGCAGGCTTTGAGCCTCTATGCCTCTAGAAGGATGTTATTTTTCCAGTAGCACATACTCTGGAGGGTATTATTATGCTTACAGAATGGCTATCTGTTAAATTGTTTTATATTTTTTATTACTATATCATTTCATAGTTTCTTGCTAAGCTATTTACCCTGAAGGATCTTTAGAAGCCTAGACATGTATTCCCGTGAAGCTTTTTTAGCCCTTGTGATCTAAATATGAATAACCCAGAGCAGGTAGAACACTTACATGTTAACCCTTTCTAAAAGGGACAAAGGTGCCACTCCGGGGATAAATCTCTGGTTTCCCACCCATTCATCAATATTACATAAAACAAAGTACCTGTCTTACTCTGTTCATATGTGGCAAGGAAGATAATTCAAATAAGGGAAATTCTCTGTGATACATTTCTATCTTGTGAGCATGTTCTATTTATGTTGCAGAAGAGATTAAAATCTCTTGAGTGGGTGTTTATGCCACCAGTGGACTTGTAGATGTGCACTAGGTCTGAGTCAATAGGTTATGGCAAGGCTCTATATGCAAAGCAGAAGTCATCCTTCAGCAACCTGTATGATAATGAGAATAGGGGCACGGCTTTGAGACAGTCTGTGAAGCCCCTTGATTTTCTTGGTGAGAGAACACTGTGAGCATTCAAGCTATGTCAACTGTTTGGACAGGTACATGCCAAAAGGGGCAATGATCGGCCTAATAAATGCAAAATACAGTGGAATGATCACATCTCTGCACCTGGATACCAAGCTGCACAATGAAAAAGGACTTTCTTGCACATGTGGATACATAGTGATAGAACAGCAGTTCATTGTCTACGTAGGCTCCCAGGTCCCTGGATTGATTTTTGGGGTTTGTTCTCAATCTTATAGTTGCAGGGAGCATTATGTTTGTTGAAGGATGCTATTATACATTTGTTGACATTTAGTTTTAGTCCATGGTTTTGACACCAGCAATTTGTATGGGTCCTCTTGGACTATCCTGGTGTACTCTGTAGAATTAATAATGGAACCTAATCTACACTCATCAGAAAACTTCATGATGCACAAGCCCTTAATATTGGCTTTGACCTAGGAGTAAAAGCCAAAGAGGAGTGGCCTAAGGACAGATCTCTGTGGGACAGTGATGGTGGCAGGTCTTTTGTAGGAGATGGAGCTACCCACACTAATTTCCTGGGTTCTGTTTGTGAGCCAGTTTTGTAACCATCAAGTTACAGAGGGATTGATATTTATCTGGAAGAGTTCATTAACCATACCTAAATGTTGAATGGTATCAAATACGTTGGTGAGATCTAGATATGCAGTGTGTACCCATCTTCCTTCATCTATTGCTTCATTAACCTTCTTGAATAAATCAACCAGACTGAGTAAGCAGGCTCTGCCCTTGACAAAACCAAATTGGCTTGGGTCAAGGGTTTGCATGACGCCCATGTCCTTGTTTATTAATTCCATAATGATCCCTTCCATTGACTTACAGATGAGGCTCATCAGATTATGGGCCTGTATTCACCTGGACCAGTTGACTGCGGTGGTGGTACTGCGGTAGCATTGTCGCCTCACAGCAAGACGTTGTGCCGTTCAATTCTCAGCTAGAGCACCTTCTGTGTGGAGACATGCGTGAATGGGTGTACTTTCTTTGAAGGTTGTGCGTCAGGGCTGGCAAACTTGGCACGTAAAAAATCTACTGCCAATCATTAGCGGACCAGAGTTCTGCTGTGGCGACCCCTAACTGGGAAAAGCCGAAAGACACAAACATTCACCTGGACCAGTTGACGCCCCACCTTTGTGCAGAGGGATTACTGCTATCTCCATTTGTCTGCTACACAGCCTGTTTGGAGATTGATACTGAATTATCTTTGTAGGGGATCATGACAGGTACTTTGTCAAGCTAGTCTGTAGGCATCCTGGTATGTTATCTGGTCCAATAGAAGCAGTGTTTTTGGGCATGGATGGTGATTTAAGGATTTGTTCTTGGGAGATTTGAGCGCAGTTTAGATACAGCTTTGTGATCTGAAAATATTGGGGAGGTGGCATTTTAGCTAAATGTGCCCACTAGAAGATTGGCTATGTCCTCTAGACCTTTGTAGATTATATCATTTACTATCTGTGCAGTGCTGGGCATTATTTTTAAGGTTTCTAACATTAAGAAGCATTAGTGGATGTCTTTAGATTGGGTGTCTATTTTTACCTCATATCTGGCTTTGGTTGATTTGATCAGGGCCTTGGAGTTATATTTATTTTTATGTGCAATGAGTATTTTTTCTCCTGTTCTAGAGCTTGTTTATATATGGGTTCTACCACAAGAGTTTATTTTTGATGCCAAATAGCTTATCTACCTAATGTTTCAAACTTACTGTAGCATATGTAATTGTTGTTGGAGGAAACAATTTAGCTTCCTGTTGAAATGTTGTCAATCAGTGAGGGACAACACACTCAAAAAAAGATTGGGAATGCAGGAAAAGTGCAAATCTCAAACATCACCTTCTCCTTTAAACTTCTTTTCTGTAATGGACAAGCCTCCCCTCACAACCCAGATTTACTTATACTAACTCCGAGATCGCCATACCTTAGAGAAAAGGGAATAGGACTAGAAGTGGCCATCTCAGACTTAATATATGCAAGCCCATTTCTTCGGCCATTCAGTGTCTGTGTTGTAGCAGGTCCCAACATTTCATATGGTTACCAAGTATTTTATACCCAAACTGTAAGTTATGCAAATATTTAATGTTTACACACACATGCAGGCAAACAGAGACACAAGCACACATACAGACACAAACAGAATCACACCCATATACATAGAAACTCAAACACACACATTCAAAAGCACAGACATACAAAGTCTCACTCATATACATAAAAACAGACACATATATACATACCTACACACACACACACACACACACACACACACACACACACACACACACACACACACACACACACACACACACACAGGTTAAGCCACCTTGTTCAGTGTAATCCACTTCAGATACTGTTTTTTGATTGCAACATTATTGCTTATTATTCTTATTATGGAGCTTTTCTCCCCAGCCTTCCACTGAAAAGGGACTTTTTTCAGCCCAATGGGCCATCCTGGTAAACAAACATAAAATAAAATAAAATAAATGTCTCAATGTGAGCAAATGAATGAAAAAAAATCATGAAATGCAACATATTGCAACCCCTCCCTTTTACTGTGTCAGAATTTTGTTAATAATGGTGTTCTGTCTTTTTTATTTTCTCCAAGTTTTTGGGTTTCTAATACCATGATGGGAATGGACCCCATTCCTAAGTCAAAGTATGATTAAAGTTCATGAAATTAGTATTGTTTCAATGTTTTATGTCAGCTCTCGCAGCTGATGTGCCCAGTAATGACTCCTTCTGCAATTCGTATGGATTTACATGGATCAGGAACATATCTAAATGTGATTGTAGAGTCTTTTTTATAAGTCCCTTTGCTCCTACAACTACTGGAACTGTCTTGGTATCTTTCTTCCACACTACTCTCATTTCTGCCTGCAAATCCTGATATTTTATGACTTTGTGTCTCTCTGTATGCAAGACACTGTAGTCACTGGGTGTAGCAATTTCAATAATCAATGCTACTTTTGTCTTCTTTTCATGGACCACTACATCTGGTTTTTTCGCACCTATCTTTTGAACTGTTGGTAATGGGTGATCCCATGTCCCATGTGATATAGACTTCATCATTTTCTATGATGCTTTGTGGATCATGTTTCCAGTGTTTTTCAGCTAATTCAATATTATAATCTACCCACAATCCCCAGTGCAACAGTCTTGCCGCATTCTTATTACTTTCAGTATGCAGTCCTTCAGCCATTAGTATATTACAACTAGCAACAAAGTGTGCAACTGTTTCCAATTCTGTTTTACAAAGCTTACATTTGTCTGTTCCTCCCACATGTGCAATAGACTTTGTAAACCACTGTTTATGTAGTCCACTATCTTGGGCCTCCAGTATTAACTTTTGTCTTTTGATTTGAATTCACCTCTCGTTAACCATTCCTGCATTCGATCTTGATCAACATGAGGTTGTTCCAGGAGTTTTCTATACATACAGCTATATTTATGCATTTTCCATATTTCTTGCCTTCTTATCTGATCCTTTTACCTTATATTTTTTTTCTTTTTTTTTTTTTGGCACATTCAGTTGTTGAGTTTCATCTACTTCTGGTTTGATTTCCATTTCCACTTGATGCTCTGCTAGACTAAGCAGGGAAGTCATCTTATATTTATTCTCCTCATATTTTAAAACTTTCACTATGTTTGGGTCTTTTACGTTTAGCAGATATGTATGCAGTCCCACGATTGTGGATCTATACATGTAATCAGTTTCAAGGAGGCCCATCCTTCCTTCGAAACTGGGAATAAAAAATCTTGGTATGCACTGATTTTGTAAATCATTTAATGAGCATGAAGCATCCTTCTTGTTTTCCTGTCTGTTCTATCCAACACCTTTTGGGACCAGTCAGTCACTCCAAAACTGTAAGTTTGGACAGGAAGAGGAAATTGATTTATAACTTGAACTTTGTGCCTAACTATCAATGCAGTTTCTCGGGATTAATTTAAGTCTTCTAAAATATTCTTTACTATGTATTATTTGCATTTGTTCATGTTTTATTGTTGATCCTTCATCAATTTCCAAATATCTATGTACTCCCTCTTGCTCGGTTTCTTTTATATCACACTATTGTACCAAACTGATGTTTTCTTGGTGCTGCAGCTTTCCTGCTTTAAATGTTGCTTTTGCACATTTATTAAGACCAAATGACATTCTTATATCATCTGAAAAAGTTTTGACTACTTGCAGTTGTGCTTTCATTTCCTCATCTGATGAGCTATACAGTTTTAAATCATCTACAAAGA
The DNA here is from genome assembly GCF_019279795.1 of Protopterus annectens. Classification (NCBI taxonomy): domain Eukaryota; kingdom Metazoa; phylum Chordata; order Ceratodontiformes; family Protopteridae; genus Protopterus; species Protopterus annectens. Next base: position 509,939,222 of record NC_056738.1, on the reverse strand, counting down.
GAAGATGAGAAGTCTTTACACTTTGTTGCTTTCTGGGAGCTAAATGACCTAATCTGTTAAGCAGATAGCTTAATGGGTTAAGGGCAAGACAAAAGACCAGTGGTGACAGAGTCACTCTGGAATATCCCCCTTTGAATTTTTATCCCTGGAATAATAATTTGTCCTTTATAATGAAACAATTGCAAAGTGGTTGTGATGCAGTTTATCAGTGTAGGGTGTATTTAAGCACTCTTTTAACCATGAGTGTGGGATACTGTCAAATGCTTTTTTGTAGTATATCCATGTCATGCCATACTTAGATTCTTTCCCTTTTTACAGTTCTTCACTGTGACTTTATTTAACAACAAATGATCCTTTGTTCCATATGACTTCCCTTTATTACCATTTTGCTCTATTGCCATAACTGAGTTTTCTTCTAAATGACTATAAACTCTGTCAGCATCAATCCTAGTGTATAGTTTATACGTTGTTGGAAGGCAAAATATTGTTCTATAATTTTAAGGGTAGCTTGCAGGTTCACTCTTAAGTAGGAGAATTGTTTTCCCTGTTGTTAGCCAGGCTGCTGTCTGTTTGGGGTGCGCATATAAATATTTCTGACTGATGGCTAAATCTTCATGCAAAGATGTTAATACTTTTAGCCAGAAGTTAGGTACTGCATCTCGGCCTGAGGTTTTCCAATTAGAGGCTTTTCTTAACTTTGTTTCAATCTCTTTGGCTGCTACTTCATCCTATTTCATATTCTGTACCTTTAAACTTCTTATTCTTTCTTTTACTTCTTCTATCCATTTAGCATCTTTGTTATGTTCCACAGGATCTTCATAAATAATATTCTAAAATGTATCCATTTCTTCTTTTTTTGGTGGTCTTTCAATTCCTTTTTCTGTGTTTCCCAATTCTTTATAAAACTTTTTGGGTCATCAATAAATTGCTTATTTTGTACTTTTCCTTTATATTTATCTGTGTATCTTCTAAGTTTTTCTGCCTGTCCTGATATTTTTAGTTTATTATTTGCAACACTGCACAATAAATCCTGATCCATTATAATACTGCACATTGCTTTTATCACGTCTATTTTTCTGAGTATTTTTGTTGATCTCTTCCCTCTTCTATACTGTTCTAACAGTGACATTTCTTGTCTTAATAGCTTTATAGTTTTCTCTATTCAATACTTCCATGAAGGTATTCAGTTTCCCCCATCCTTTCCCTTAGTCCCTTTTATTGTTGTGGTAAGACTTTATCTGTTATTAATTAGGCTGCACAGTAATGTATCCTATTTACTTCTGTTATATTGCACGAATCTCTATTGACAGTCCTAATTACTGTTTTCACTTGTTTTATCAAACTTCTACCTTTTTGGGTTTTAGTGACCTTCTGCAATCTATTTCTTTCATTGATCTTAATATGTCTATCCATCTCTATTAAATTAACCAACTCTTCTCTTAGATCATTTTCTTCTAAACTGAGGGTACGTTCTTATAGGTTGGTAGGTTCATAGGTACTAGGCTATCTGCCCGAGGGCATTTATAAGCCTAGCCAGAGTGTGTCGGCTTTCACCACCCAATTGATTAATTAACTGATCCTCTGTCAAGCAGAGCCAATGAAGTGATCCCAGGGGTGTATTTTCTCTTACACATCTACTCGTCAAGGTTTCTCTTGAAGAGTGTTAGTGAGGGGCTCTGCCTGATGTAATTTGGAATTTTGTTCCAAAGCATGAAGAGTCTCTGTGACAGGAATCTATCCCTCCAGCATGTTCTATTTATTGTTGTGGCGAGGTTTAGCTGACTAGAGCGCGTGGCTTGCAGTGACTTAGATTTCTTTAGGTGGAGCATGTCCATCAATTTTGAGTTGGACATGGCTTTGTAAGTCAGGCAGAGATCACCTCTGAGTAAGCGATATGCCACTGAGTACAGCCAGAGTTTTTTCAGTTGGGCTGCATAGGGCATATGTTTGAGACCAGTAATTCTCTTGGTGAGGTACTTTTGTGGTCTTTCCAGCTGTTGGAAGTGTCTTGTGAGGTACATCCCAAATGAGGCATTGTACTCTATGATGGGTCTAATGAGCGACGAGTAGAGGGGCACTATAACCTCTTTATTTCTATATGCGAACCCTTTAGTAATTAGATGGGCCACATAGAAGGATTTCCTAACTACTTTGGCAATAAGATTGTCAAAGGAAAGATTACAATCTACCTGGGTCCCCAGATCTCTTATTACCTCTTCTGTATTAAGGGGGCTGCCACCTATGTGGTAATTCGTGGGTGTTTTGTTTTTCCCAAACAGGATGACTATGCATTTTTGGCATTTAGCTTGAGGCCATGACTTTGACACCAGGTGTCCATCTCAGTAAGGCCCTTTTGGAGGATGTCCATATCAGCTGGAGAGTCAATTATGGCTCCCAGTATACAGTCATCGGCGAACTTGGTTAGCCATAGTCCTCCTGTGTTTGCCTGTACTTCTGAGAAGTATATGCTGAACAGTAGAGGTCCCAGGACTGAGCCTTGCAGGACACCACTTGTGAATGGTTTAGAGTAGAACCTGGAGTCCGCTATTCTTACCGTGTGAGTTCTGTCTGTAAGCCAGTTGGCAACCCATCTCGTGACATAGGGGTTTATGTTCAGGATGGTGAGTTTTTCTGTAATACCAGAGTGGGGAATGGTGTCGAAAGCCTTGGCGAGGTCAAGGTAGGCTGTGTGAACTACCTTTCCCTCGTCTATGGCCATGGTGACTGTCTCGAAGAAGTCAACTAGGTTTAGTAGACATGATCTGCCCTTAACAAAACCGAACTGGGTCGGGTCAAATGTTTGGAGGCTCCCAATGTCTTTGTTAATGAGTTCCATGATGATGCGCTTCATAGCCTTGCAGACCATTTCCTGCGGGCATTCTATAGAACGTTCTGGAGCATCTTCCTATGTGACGTTCTCTTCAGTTTCATCCTGTGTCATCCATTGCTCTTTCATATGGGAACTCACTGGCCTATCACTCCAAGACATTGTGTCAGAATTGCCACAGTTCCTGTTCTTTCCTTTGCTGTATAGCTCCAACTGAATGTTTGTACTGGTTTACTATGACAGGCTCCAAAGTATCTTCATATGCCATCTGATTAGATGCTTCCTTCTCCACCAGTTACTCCTTAATTTAGGTGTCCATTGAGCTATCCTGTTGTGCTTTTATCTTAGTTAAATTTTCTACACTAAATCCTTCACTTTGCAGGTAATCCATAACCTCAGTTTCTATTTCTTTAACTTCTCCATTGTTAATTCTTTTCTACTTTTTCACTTTGTGTTCTTTGTGATGTCTGGTTAATATTCCAGTGAACTGCCACCAGTGTGTGACATTCCCTACTTTCCTGGATCATTAACAAAGGAACTGCAATCCTCTCTACTGACTGAGACTGTCACTTAAACACAATTTCCCCAAAGATCACAACAGGAACACACTCTATAACCTGAGACTGGACTGTACACTTCTGTCCACCCCAGTGTATCTCCTTATTGTACACTCCAGAGCTATGAGTCTCGGTTTAAGACCTCTGATATACTCACACTTAAATAAATTGAATCTTATACATACAAACACTTCTGGGAAAGCCTGATACACGTTACCAGCTGTGTCAGTTCCCCTAAATGATACAGTAAAATACTGCCACCATGCCCTTTCAAAGGGGTGCCCAATTATTAAAATTAGATATCAAAACAAATGGTAGCATATGACCTAAAGCAGCCAGGCTCTCGGAGTGGCCCAGGAATTATCAAAGTAAGTATAAGCACTCTCAAATCACTAAAGAATACACTAATTGACCAGCCACAATGTAAGATAATAAAAATATTTAATAATAAGCAAAATGATTAAAATGTAAAACAGTAATGTCAATAAACAAGCAGAATTAAATCACCAGGAAGATGAAATTAATACTGAAGGATAGAAATCCAACATTTAGAAAAACTCTGGCTAATTAGCTATAATTTCCTATCTAACTGAAGAGCACTGTCCCTGATCTAAACTAAATATTACAACAGAGCAAAGGCAGGCCTACAGTTCTTGGTGACTCCTTTGGACAGCAACTATTCCACTGCTCAGTACAATAACACAACTGCGAACACAGTTTTGAACTCAACTCAACAACTGTTTAAACTGTCTTCAGCAGGCTCTTTTATAAACAAGGTTAGCTGTCTTAACTGCTCCATTTCTTATTTTCATTTCACTCTTTGAAAATCAACAAACAGCTGTTCTTTTAAAGTTCCTATCTGTCTTTCAGTCTCTGACAGTAAACACAGAGCATCTGAACACATTCCAGTGACATCACCTGAAAATCAGCTGACTCTGAGTCAGTCTGCATTTAGAATCTCCTATGCAAACATGTGCAGTTAGACATGTAACAGAAAACTGTTCAACTCTTTAAACATCCTGTACAAACAGAGTACTAATCAACATGTAAGAACTTATTTACAACTAACCATGTTGGCATATAATATGCAACTTATTCTGAAATTATGTACAAAACTTCAGGCAGACATGCTAGCACAGATATCAATGTCTAATTTCATCACATTCTTATTCTTTGTATTGTAAATTTTACATATCTGGATGTCTTTGCCTGTATTTCTCATCAAATATCTTTTGTGCTGCTCTTTTTGCAATGATTGGGTTTGCTTTCACCTTTGCATAAATATTGCACCATATTAAATCTCTTTTTCTTTCCCGTATCCATATTTCTTCTTCAGATGTTTCCTGCTCTCTTGTTTCTCTTGTTTCTCCTTAGTTTGGGGACTAGTTGCTCCATCATGCTGTGATATAATCTGTGTTAGACTTTCTACACTGAATCCTTCACTTCACAAATATTCTGTGACTTCAGCTTCTATTTTTTAACTTCTACTTGACTGATCTTCTGTTCTACATTCCCTCTTTGTGATCTTATTTTTTGATTGTGCACTTTTCCATATCTGGATGCCTTTGCCTGTATTTATCTTTGAATATCTTTGGGGATGCCTTTTTTGTGTTGATTAATTTGGCTTTCTCCTATGCATAAATATTGCACCATATCAGATCTCTCTTTCTTTTACATGTCCATATTTCTTTTTTATACCCTTCAAATGTCTCTAAATTTTGTTCTTTAAATTTTTGCACTTCCTCAGTCACTTCATTTTGCAAATGCCACAAGGTTTCCTGGACTATGTAGTGTTTTTCATGGATCTGTTGTATTAATGAACATAAATTTTTATTTGAAGCTTCTGATAGTTTTTCTTGTGGGAGTATTTTTTTCCTCTAATTTCTCTCTTAATATTTTTGTATATTCTTTGTCTGGAAATTCTGGGCTTTTTGCATAATAGTAACAATACATAATTTCTTTCTTATCCTCCATAATCCACTTTATCATCTGTATCGCTCTTTTCTGGACTATCAGTTTTTGTGATTCTTGTGGACTGCTACTTCCTTCTATAGCCAGGCGGGGGCATCTTCCCCCTGGGTCTGCCTTAGCCCCATTGTAGGAATATTTCCATGTCTTGAGAATTCTACACTGTCATTTTTTCCAGCCCTGGTACTAGTGTGCCTACCAGGGTTGGGCACTTTTTTATCCTTGGACTTGTGCACCCAGCTGTCTTCTTTATTTTTTAACCTACTTCTGTCCATGATAAGCACAGAGTCTACATATCAGAGTCAGGGCCGGCCTTAGCTGATATGGTGCCCTAGGCGAAGTAGTGCTCTGGCGCCCTTTAAGCCCCACCCATGTCATATTCATGAAACACCCCTACAAGCCACGCCCACAGGTTGGTCACTCCCCAAGAAGGCCAGTCCAGTCATTTTCTTTAATTATTTAAATGCCTAGAAGAAAGGATACCTTGTAATATAGTTTAAACTGCAAGTGAAGATGGAAATTCCCTTTAATAAACCTGCTTTGTCTGTTGCTCCTTCACACATCTTTACTATAAAATTCATGTCTTCAGAAAATAGAAGCTTATGGATCAATGCTTGACTAGGGTTGAAAATGCAAAACACTTTACTACAATGGATATCTCAAATGGATTCTGGACCCTCAAGGTCCATCCCCAAGACTCCTACAAATTGGCTTTCTCCTATGGTCGAAAACAGTACCTTTGGAGTAGGTGTCATTTGGAAGACTGAACTCAGCTGCAGATTTCAGTGTCTTCCTGCACATGACCATGCCTGATACAGAAAGTAGAGGGAATCTGATTTAAGAGGATGAACTAATCAAAAGCGATCCTATTGCTAAAGTGACCTATGTGTTAAACCAGAAAAATAATGCTGGGGCCAAATTGTCCCCCCACAAAAGGATTGTGGTACTGAAACAAGGGCAAGTATCTAGAGTATGAAATTGGGCCAAATGTTTTATGCATTCAAAACAACAATATATAGGCTAGCCAATGAATCTACCCTCCAAAAAAAAAAACAGATGAGACTAAGAAGCCTTCTAGGTATATGTAATTACTCAAGATAGTTTATTCAGGACAATGTAAAAGTAGCATATCCCCTTACCAAGCTGCTGAAAAACTCAGAACCCTGGGTATGAGGGAAAGCACAAGAAAAAGCTATGAAAGCTTTAAAGGATATCTTGAGTCAGGCCACATGCCTGGCATATCCACAGCTGGATAAGGACGTCTATCTAGACACAGGGTATACTGACAGTAGTATCAGTGCTGCCCTATATCAAAGGCATGATGAAGTATTAGTATGTTTCAGTAAGAAATCAAGTTGGTAGATAATACAATAAAGTAAGAGAATAGCACAAAGACATTTTTGTCTCATGAAAAAGAGAAAAAAATCTCATAATACAAATTCAAGAGCAGCAAACTGTGCTTGTTTTGCACTGATCAGAGATTTGGATTTTAATTTTAAACCGTATTTCAAATTTTATAGCAAAAGCATTCACAGCCATTTACTAAACAAACAAAATTGTTGAAAACAGACTTGGCATGAACAACAGTAAAGTCCTTTTCTCTTAAAACTCCCTAGTATTGAAACTGGATCTGGCGACCTAATAAACAACAAGTAACCTGCTGGGATTTGTTATGAAGTAGCATACAGTGAAGCACTAATTAGCAGCTTTGTGAATAGTGCAATAAATCAAAAGACAAATCTGTAAAGCATTTGCTGACACAATGGGACAACCCACTGGACAAAATTGCACCCTTTCTGTAGCAGTCCAGGTGTGCTGTTCAGTGAAATGATTGTGCAGAGTCACATGGAAGACAAACAAAGGCTGAGGGAATCAAACCATATACTAAAAGAAGCAGCTCATTAACAGCTCATACCCTAACTCACCTGCAGTAGCTGCCAGATAAACTGTTGTAACCTAAACACAGTGCATTCACACCTACATGCATACAAAAAATTAAAGCATTCATAGTTAGAATATTATTACTCTTAGACTTCATGATGTCCAATTTATTCACTGCTAAATAATGAAAACACTGTGAACTTTCAATAAAATAATAAAAGCACGGATCATACCCAAAGAATATGGCTCATATGTTACTGTTTATTACAATAGATTTCTGAAGGCCTTTACACCATAACTACTGTGGATGCAGGAATAAAGTATTTACACACACACAAACACACACACACACACACACACACACACACACACACACACACACACACACACACACACACACATACAAACACTCACAGATGTAACCATTACTTACAGCCATTTATATGACTGTGTACACATCAGATGAATGAACAAATACATAAATAATGAAGAGGGCCAGTGAGGTGCTGTGGTTGACATGTATGGGAAGTCTATTCCATAGCATGGGCAGTCTCTGGGTTATGAATCTGTTCCTGCAGCACGTTCTGTTGATTGTGGTAATGAGGTTGAGGTCTCTGGAGTGTGTGGTGTGGAGGAATTGAGATTTCTTTAGATGTACCATTTCTAACAGAGCTGGGTCAGACATGGCTTTGTAAGTCAAGCAGAGATCACCTCTAAGTAGACGATATGAGACAGAGAATAGTTGGAGTTTTTTGAGTCTGTCCATATAGGACAAGTGTTTAAGGCCTAGGATCCTCTTTGTGTAGTACTTTTGCAGCCTTTCCAATTGTTGCAGGTGTCTAGTGAGGTACATGCCAAATGGGACATTGTACTAGATGATTGGCCTAATGAGGGTAGAGTAGAGGGAGACAATGACCTCTTTCTTCCTGGATGCAAAACCCTTAGTAATGAGATGTGCAACGTAGAAGGACTTTCTGACCACAGTGGCAGTGTGGTGGTCAAAAGAGAGGTTGCTGTCAACCTGTGTTCCCAGATCTCTTATAATGCCTTCTGTGTTCAGTGGACTACCATCGATGTAGTAGTTCATGAGAACTGGGTTTTTCCCAACGGGGATGATATATATATATATATATATATATATATATATATATATATATATATATATATATATGTGTATAACTATATATATATATATATATATATATATATATATATATATATATATATATATATATATATATATATATATATATATATATATATATATATATATATATATATATATATATATATATATATTATATATATATATATATATATATATATATATATATATATATATATATTTATATATATATATATATATATATATATATATATATATATATATATATATATATATATATATATATCTACCTGATTCAAGAAAATCACTATCTCATGTGCAGTAGCTCCACGCTAATGATTTCTTTCACAGTTTTCCTGTTGGTGCCCTGTTTAATCACACACTCATATATGCTTGCCAGAGATGAGACATTCTTATTTGGCATGGTTTACCAGTGGAAGAATACCATCCACATAATGATCAACTTTATTTGGTGTAAATGTCTTTTTGTAAGTCTTGACAAATGCCTGAAGGGAAGTTGTAGCTAACGTTTGAGATCAAAAGGATAAAGCCCTAACTAAAACTAAAGTAGCCAAGGATCACTTAGTGATCTAGGAGGTGAAGGTGCTAGCTGTGGCAGGTTGGAATGAATGGATGACAGCAGCTTACCCATTCTGCCGGGAGGGACTCATCGCCATGACTCTTAATGGAGGCCAGGTAGGTTTCACCTAATGCACAGAATCAAGCTGTATGGACGGCAATACCAAGCAGCTTTTGCACTGTAGCTGGGGCAATTTATGCATGGAAACACCCTTAAAAAGCTAAACTGACTAGAATTTCCCCACTATCTTGACTACCTACAACTTACAATTGCACAAAAAGCTAATATACAAACTTGACAGCTGTCCTGCCTTAACATCTTTTTTGCATATCCATGTTCCCATCAGAAATCTCTGTTCTGCAGATAGACTACTTACAGATGTATGCAAACTCAACAAAAAAGCTATGGAACAACTTTCCAAACAATATTAGCAGTATAGATAATAACCAAAAAGTTTAAGCTTATACTAAAAAAATACCTATTTAACTCATGGATCTGCCTTTGCCCTACAACCAACACCTAATCTCCACCTTCCTTTTTCTTTGTCTCTCTGCTCTCCTCTCTCCCTACCCTCCCAACCTCCTACTAACTTATTTCTCCTTTCACACCCCGTATTTTTTGGTGTCTTCCTACATCCCTTTTCCACTATCTCTTAATTTCTAAACAGACCATCTCACAATCTCTCCAACAACTTTACTTGCACTAATTTTCCTAACGATTAACCTTTTCCTCTCCAGAACCATCAATTTTTTTTTGCGTTCTTCTAATGCCTGTTATCCAATCTGCTATATATATTTTGTTAAAAAAAAAGGATCTCTTGTAATGCTTATCTTTTCTCTCCATACCTTCTGCTGTACTTCTTGCATCTGTCCAATGCTGTATAATTTAACATTTTATGTGTATAATTTGATGTTACATGTTTTTTTTTAATCATTATTGGAGCTCTTCTCCCCGGGCCCCTGCTGAAAAAGGGGTTCTTACACAGTCAGACTTTCCCAGTTACCAAATGTCAGTCAATCAAGCAATCAATCAGTCAATCAATAAATAAATAAACTTCTGTTTGTAAAAGTGTGGCAGAGTTTCATGCTGTGGGGCATAGCTGCTAAGGTGCAAAAAAAATTGAAGTGCTGAAGGTAATGCTGCACTTGAGAACTATGGCAGCTTTTTTGCTGGCCAGCATAGTGAAAAGTCTCCCTATGCAGACCCCCAACCCAACAGTCGAGGCAGCCTCATTCTGGGAAGCACAGCAAGACACTTTGGCCAAGAGGGCAGGGAGCAGATGGTAAGAGCAATGTTGTGGGTTGATAAAAATGACTGAAGCAAAGAAAAAGAAGCACAGACTTACTAAATGTTCTTGATGTTTTGTTTTCAAAAGATATTTTATTATATTTGTTCATGTCAACTGATGTGGCTGTCGTCAAACATGTTTTTATTTTCTGTTAATATATGTTTACCTACGTCATTGATAAAATATCAAGATGTAATAAAGGTGTTAAAATAAAAAATAAACTGCCTAGCTGCTATCACTTTTGGCAGGGTTTGCTCCAGTCCTCTTTAATAACAGCCACTGACATTCCTTAAACTTGATTTAATGGTGAAAAATGCCTCTGCGTTTGCCATAGTTGTGGGTCTTTTCTGGGTTCAGGAATTTCAGAATTAATAACCAGAGGTCAAGAAGGGGATCCTTTTCACCTTTCTTATCTTGCAGGCAGGTATTTTTTTTTATACAACAGCGGTATCACATTATTTTAATAGTTTTGTATAAAACTCTGCAGGAAGATCATATCTTTCAGGCTCTTTCCTGGTTTGTCAGTTTCTGTCTGTAGAAACGTGTGCACATGCTTGGGCAGCGATGAAATTTAAAAAAAATAAATGTTGTTGTTGTTTTTTGGCTTTTCATGGTTAGGGGTCATCACAGCAGAACTCCAGTTCATAAACTGCATCCTTTCGAGGCTGGGGAGGGCACAATTGCTAGCCTCTATGGGCGGCGGTGAAATTAAAAAAAAAAATGTTGTCTTTTTGGCTTTTCCCAGTTAAGGGTCATCAAAACAGAACTCCAGTCTGTAAATTGCGCCCTTTTGAGGCCAGCCTGTATGGCGCCCTAGGCAGTCGCCTAGTTCACCTATGCCTAAGGCCGGCCGTGATCAGAGTTCTCTTGGTGAGATTTTGTGAAAAACAGGGTCCACCTCATGAAAGTACTCACCAAGACTTGAGGATGAATTCAATTCCAGCAATACTTCTCTCCTTTTGCTGATTTTATCATCTCTCCATTCGGGCCCCCTGTTCTGTCTCTCGTGGAATGGTTGATTTTCTGGTAAATCACTAAAGATTAAAGTGATTCAATAAGAGTTTCATACTTATCATTCAACAAATCCCTGTTGATGGATTTGCCTTTTTCAGTCGGTGCTTTTTCTTACTCTCTGTCTTTTTTTAACTGTCTGAGCTTCACAGCAGCTTAATATGGTGCCATGAAGCAGCAATCCTGTTTTTCAGTGGGCATTACCTGTACATTAACATTCTACTGGAGAACATTCAATTCTCCAGTCAGGTTGGTGATGTACAGGTCATTCATTCTCTAAAGATTGACTAAAGTGAGCAGAAAGAAAACAAACATGGTGGCTACAGGGAGAGATGGAGAGAGAGAGAGGAAGAAAAAGGAGAAAAAGACGAAGACAGTGAGAATGTTTATAAACAAAAATGAGATTTTAGTCAAGATGTGAGAGAGCAGGTAGTGAGGCCTAAATATTTCTGGATAACCACCTAAATTTGTACAAGGTTAGGCAAAGAGTCCTTTGTGGAATAAGAGGTGAAAAAAATATGTATATTCAGCTAAGAAATGTTTGGAGTATGGGGCAGCCTATCAGAGAAGTGTCAGTAAAGATGGAGAAGGCATAATCAGTACAATGTGTGGAATGCAATTGCCTTTGCCTGATATATACTATAGGAACCACTGTCTTAACAAGAAAATTAACCTAGGGGTAGTCATATGACAGGAGAGACAAGTAAAAAGTCCAGCTACTGACTGAGATATGCAATTCTAAGACAGTTTTGATATGCTTGAATAAAGGACAGTTTACTCTAAAACTGGAAGAAAGAAGTTGCAGCTTGGCTTGGATATTAAAGAACACAGCTTTTTTTGTTAAAGGATTCAGACCACTTTTTTTGCAGAAACTGGTTGTTGGAAGTAACATAGTAAGGACTGTGTGCATTACATTTTGTAGTTTGGAATTGATCAGATCACACCTGAATCATCTGCATGTAAGATGTTTGCATAGTCAAAGGTCAAAGGTTGTAAATAAGGAAAAGAGCAGGGGTATGATGACCGCATCCTGTATTACATCAGATAACAGCATTTGGCTTATTTATGTACAGCAGAATGAAGAAGAGCTCTGAAAGCTAACATGTCTAACTATCTAACAAACCAGACTGGATGGCTGCTCTCCATGCTGTGGTGGCACCTGCTGGGAATGTGGACTCTGAATCACAGCATTTAGTAAGTCAACAAAGAAAGCATCAGATAAATGAAGGTGGTCCATTCCTTAAGCAGAACTGGTCAAGGAACAAAGTATAGAGGTGCTATCATGACAGGAACTGAATACATTCTCCTCATTACAGGTAAGTCCTTGGAATCGTGGTAGGAACTAAATGCATACTGCTTGTGATGTCCCCACTCTGGGCCAATAATAAAGGAGCCTCAGTCCTCACCACTGACAGTGGAGAGGGATATTCACTTGGAATACAAATGGATACACTCAGTATTTCCAGATGCAGACCTCTCTGAATCAAACACAACTTTCCTTGAGAGCACACATGGAACATACTCAGCCCAGGGTCTGCATTTCTCTCTCTCTGTCTATCCCCAGCTCCCCAGTAGGGATCCCCACTGCTACAGCTGCAGAAGTCCTCAGCTGAATGCCCAAGCCAAATCCTCCACCACTCTCTTTGTGAAACCAGTGTTTTGAGTTTTTGCTCCAAGTAGCTGACAGTGGTATCACTGGCTAGTGGTTTCCCCCACCCAATGTTGCAGGCTCTACACATTAGTCTATGGGTGGATGGAATTACGACAGCCATCTCAACCCACCCATGACACACGCGCACACACACACACACACACACACACACACACACACACACACACACACACACACACACACACACACACACACACACACTGTAACATCTGATGTTCACACAAATACACACACACAGACACACACACGCACACACACACACACACACACACACACACACACACACACACCTGGTAAAGGCTGGCACAGATTTATCAGCTATGCCCCCTCATACCCAGACTATAAAGTAGTTATCACTGCTACCAGGGGACTACAAAGCCAGCTACCTAAGGCCCTTGCAAGGGTATCCAATTATACTGTCTGAACTTAATATTAATACAAATGGTAATGTTGACCAAACAGCAAGGCTTTCAGGAGTGGCCAGAGTTATCACCAAATAAATGCATGCAAATACTCTCAAAGCTTAAATATTTTCTAAAAAAGACCAGCCACAAAGAAAAAGTTTAAATATATTTAATAATAAATAACAAAAGAACAAGAAAATACTAAATATCTGTTTACAGTAAACTCCAGAGTTTCATGTCACAGGAAATTCTGAAAATAACACAGCTACACTGGTTATTTCTTGTCTGTATTATACCTCAGTTATCCTCTGATTCTCTAGGGTTTTGCTAGGTCTGGTCTCTCATGAGTCTTTTCTTAATTTCTTGGTCTAACCTTTTGCATGTGTTCCCTCTTATCTCTTGCAGCTTCTCCCAATGGGTTAAACACTCTGTGGTCATCCCCTGCCCAACTGAATCGCCCAGCAAAATACCTTGTGAAAGAGTTATAAATCTGCTTAAGTTACCTGCCTGAAGCAGCTCCAAAAACAAAATAAAAGCACAGCTTTCTAGCTCAGCTGTAGGTGTTCCTTCTACTGCAAGTTATCCACATGTTGAATTTGTTTTTAAACTATCTACTTTTAAAAAGTGAACTGCTAATCATTATTTAAAGTATTACTACAGGGCAGCTGAGCACACACACAGGTTAGTTTTTCTGGCTGTAGTAACTTACTTTGACCACCACAATGCCAGTAGTCTACCATATTCCTTGCTGTTTTAACTGACAATAGTACCAATAGCTTTTAGTTTATTTTAACTCTCAATAGTTCAAGTAGCCACAGTCTAGAGTGTTATTTAACCCCTAGTGTGTCTTCTGTACCCTTTGTCTTCTGTTTTTAAATTTATATCTGCAACATTTCCATCTCTGGCTTTCTCTTGTTTTACCTCTTCATCTCTGATTTTCACAGTTGCTTTCTTTCTGATTGTTATTTTCAGTGATGTTTCACACTGCTGACCTGACCAGTCAGTACTGGTTCCAACAAGTTAGGCCACTGTGTTATCCATCTCTACACTTTCTCCAACACCTCCCCCAGTTTCTTTCACTTTCTTTTCTTTCCAACCCCTCCCCCAGACTCTTTAAATTTGCCTTCCTTCCTGTGGCGCTATCTTTACCTCTCTGAACTACTCTAATCCTTTCCCTATACCACTGCTAGAACGTCCCTTACTTCCCCCTGCATACTTTCCTCTGAACTTAACTTCCATTCCACTGATTGTTTTTTTTTCTTTTTTGATGTTTGATTCTTCCTTCCCTTGGCTCAAACCTCTACGTTCGCCCTGCAAACTCACTCCGGTCCCCTACCCTACCCCCAAATCCCACACACCCCCAATAACCCTACCCTTATACTTGCCTAGCCACTCCCACGACTTCCACAGTCCAATCCAAACTACCTACCATATCCCCCAAAATCCCCTCCCACAGTTCACCCACTAAAGTAAGCCTACCCTTAAGAGTTTACTGCCAAACACAACTTATCCTGATAAACTACCAAATAATCTAAACCATAATCTCTTAAACTAACTTCCCAACTTAACTCACCCTTTACTTCTACTCTAATAACCAACATCATGACCCTCAAACCTCTATCCCTACTTACTCAAATAATACTTCTAATTACCTTAACTTACCTAAACTATATCACTATATCACCCAACATACTAACGCAAACCACACCCCATTTCAAACCACTACCCCATCATCTACAACGTGCACATTTATTGTTACCCTTATATCTCTCAGTCTCTACCCCCTTAACATTAGCATGCTCTTCTTCTATAGACTTCTACCTAACTCTAAAAACACTGTTCTAAATTACACCAGTCTAATGTCCACAAAACTCTCTGCCTGCATACTACACCCCAAACAAACCAAATACCTTATCCATCAGTTTATCTCTAGCCTTCTCTCCGGGGAAATCCACCCAAACCCAGGCCCCTCTACTACACCGAATCCAACTCCCCAAACCCACCCCACCCCCCAAGCAACAGACAAACCCCCACCACTTCTCAGCTTTAAATGCCCAGACCCTATGTAACAAAATTCCGAACCTTCATGCATGGCTTCTACATAACCAGCCCAATATTCTCTCCATCTCAGAAACCTGGCTTAAGCCCCACATACAAGATTCTGAAATAACTCCTCCCAACTACCGCGTGTTAAGGAATGACAGAACACAAAAAAGGAGGGGTGTAGCACTCCTTTACTCGGCATCCCTCTTAGTCACCCCCTATACCAAACCCTTTCCCAAATTTGGCAAGGCAGAAATAATACAAGCCCTACTTCAACTAAACAAGCATAAACTCATATTTGTTCTCTCCTTCTATATTCCCCATGGAGACAATATCTCATCCCTTGAAAATATTCTGTCCTGGGTCTCTACCAATATTACTCATGAAACTATAATCCTGAGAGATGTGAACATAAACTGGGCCACAATCCAGTCTCCCACTAACTCATTCAATATTAACTTATATAACTTTAAACAACTACTCAATTCCACTACCAGGCCTTCCAAGCACTCCATTACTGGAAGTACAATAGACTGGATTCTAGTATCCCATCCTCATTATATCTCTGATAGTGGTATTCTCCCAGACCCACTAGCTGACCACTTCCCTACTTTTGCCCACCATCTCCCATCTTCCATACAACTAACTAACACCTATATTTCCACTCACTGCCTAAAGAACTTCAGTTCTGAAACCTACTCAAATGCACTAAAAATCACAAACTGGAACCCCTAGATAATACTCTCTCCTACTTTAACTCTACTTTCACAAATCTGCTCACCTCCTTTGCCCCTCTAAAAACAAAACATATTAAAAGTAACCCTGTACCCTGGTTAACCAAAAACACCTTAGCTACCATGTGATTCATTGACAAATCCCGGGCACATTGCCATAAGAATAAAATCACTATCACCCTAAACAAATATAAAACACAATGAAATAAAGTAAAAAAACATATTACCTCAGACCGCAAAGCCTATTTCTCCACTCTCCAAACCAACCACAACACCAATCCCAAACTACTTTGGAAAGGAATCTCATCTCTCCTCAAACCAGGACAAAAATAAATCCCTTGCCCCAACCCAGATGCCTCTGACATGGACTTAGCCACCCAATTTAACTCTTTCTTCACAGAGTCCATAAGCAAGCTAACATCATCCTTCACCAATACCTCTACAACCCCTCCTCGGCGTGCCCCAATCCCTTCCTCCCCTAGCATCCCTTGCCACCACCTTTCTCTGTCAATCCCATCTCTATATCCACCATAAACGACTTCTCCTACAATTAAAACCTGGTTCCAATGCCCCTGATGAAATTCCGTCCTACTTCCTAAAAGTAGCCACAGAAGCCATTGCTCTCCCTATCAGCATACTAATTAATCAGTCTATCTCAGAAAGCCAGGTCCCCCCAGCTCTGGAAGAAAGCCTTTATTTTTTTCTCTACATAAAGGAGGTAATAATAATGACAATCCAAACTTCCGCCATATTGCTATCTTATCCCCTATTTCTAAGCGTCTTGAAAAATGTATCCACCAACAACTCTTACCCTATCTCATCAACAACCAGCTTCTAACCCCCACACAGCATGGATTCAGACCCGGTCATAGCACCTCCACTGCTCTCCTCTCCTTCTTTGAAATAATTAAAAAAGCCTGTGATTCCAGCCATTTCATGTCCACCATTCTCCTCGACCTCTTCAAGGCATTTGACACTATTTCCCACAACCTGCTTCTTAATAAACTCTCCAAACAAAATCTATCCCCTTCCTGTACCAAGTGGTTCTCCAGCTACCTCACAGCCAGACAACAAGCAGTCAAATGGAATAAAGCCACTTCACCCTTCCTTAATACTCCCACAAGTGTCCCCCAAGGTTCCATTTTAGGACTCCTACTACTCAACATATTCATTAACAACTTCTGCCAAGCCATTCCAAACTCCAGCCACATCCAATATGCCAATGATTCTACCATTATCTGCTCCTCCCCTTCTATCTCCACTCTAAATAAGCTTACCCAAACCACCTTCTCCTCTACTGAGCAGTGGATGCTAGACAACCATCTGGCTCTTAATGCAACCAAAACTAAATGTTTGTTATTCACTGCCTCCAAAACCTCCTCCCTAGATAAACACTCATTTATAATCACCAGCAAAAATAATAGTGCCCTAGAAATAGTGTCTGCCACTAAACTACTAGGAGTACTCCTAGATGATCAATTAAAATTTGACAAACATTTACAAGTAAATATAAAAAAAAACACAAAAAGCTTGGTATGTTATACCGCCATAATCGTTATATCTTTCCTTCCACTTGGCTCATACTAGTCAATACTTATCTCATCCCATCCCTTCTATATGGTGCATCTATCCTAAACAACCTGCAATCCTCCCTCAAAACAAAACTCTCCTTTTGCTATAACAAAATATCAAAATTTGCAGTAGGTCACAGAGCCATTTCTCAATATTGTAATTCTCTTCACCAACTAAACTGGCTTGAGCTACATAACCTCCTCACTTATACCCAACTCACCCAAGCATACAAACTCATTTGCAGCCCCTTTCTTTGTCCCTCCCTAGCCACTACCTTTGAAATGTATGAACCAGAATGACTTCTAAGATCTAATTCCCAAAAACTAATTAAATTGCACAAACCCACACGTCCAGCTGGGAATCACCTAATGTTCTTCTCTCTTGCACACCTCTGGAATTCACTATCATCTCCTATCCACATCACCAGCAGTCTCTCTTCATTTAAAACCTTGCTGCACTCACACCTAACTTCACAATGGAAGTGCACCTGTTCCCATCTTACCTAATCCTTCTAATACCACTTCCTACACTCCTAGAACTAAATACACCATCACTGCCTCCTATAATTCCACAGCTCTATTGAACTATTTGATCAACTACTTAACAGTTACCCCATGATGCTACTTTTGTGTAAAAAAAGTGTTTTTTATTGCTGTTTTACAAACTATGCTGATGTATTCTATTATTGTTAACCTTTTCTTATTATAATTACTTTGTATTCCTATGAGATAATCTGTAATGCACATGTGCAATGTGTACTATGTATTTGTATTTTTCTGGAGCTTTTCTCCCCAGGACTCCATTGAAAATGGGCTTCTTGTTCCCAATTGGACTATACTGGCAAACAAACTGCAAATAAAATAAAAAGAGTCACCCAGTTACAGAAAACCAATACTTAGTTAATCTCACTATATTTTCCTGACTGATCTTGAGACTTACTGTTCCTTCTTACTAAATAGAGCAAGGCAAGATGATGTTGGTGAGTGGTCTTCCTCCTTTGTCAGGTTCCAAGGACAGACTGCCCTGAGACTTCAGTCTCCTCTAATATTAAAACATTATTTGTGTACAGAATGACATCACATATATCTGGTCATCTGACTTCTGGTTTCCATGCTCTCACCAACACTAGAAGCTGCCAGGGATCTTAGCATCTACATGTCAATAGTACACACACAAGAGTATCGCTGAGGTCTAGTGCAACTGCTGGAAGTCATAAAACCATAAAACACTTCCCTTCTTTGTACAGGAGCTAATAAACCATACTTTTTCCAGATACTGCATTTGTGGTTTCATTCAAAACTGTGAGATAACATATTTATGGCCTAGGCCCAGTAGTCTAGTTTTCTTAATATTTTTAAAGTTTGAGATCAACCTCTTCTCTTCCAGTATCCTCTGTCAAAATATATACAGTTAATCCCATTACAATAATACATGTACATTTCCTTTCTTTCCAGCAGGGCACACTGATGTTACATTTTAACACAAGCAGCTTCACAAATACATTTCTAAACATAAGCATCTGTACAGATCAGTTTGATACACAAGTGACATATAATTCTTTACAAACTTCCAGCTAACTGTGCTGGCATATGCTACACATCCAGTGCCCTACTTCTCCTGGCATGGCTGGCAGTACTTCCTGTTGTCATATCTCTCTCCCATTTGAAGACTCAAGCTACTTTTCAAGTAAACCTTGAGAAATGTTGCTTGAGAGGAATGAGCCAATCTGGGAATATATTACCCCATACCTTGTCTTGAGAGTCCATCTGCACTGGCATTCCTAACCGCATTATGGTGCTGCACTGTCATATCATATGCCTGCAACCCTAGGTTCCACTATAGTAACTTGCCATTTGCTGGCTGGCTCACTGTAGCCATAGATACCCCTAAGACTCCTCCTGCCTACTACTGCAAATACTTAGTACCAGGTCCTCCCTATCATGGTAAGGTTTCATCAGGTTAACATAGTACAATTTGTGCCCCTGCCTCCTGCCTAGCAGTTCTGCCATGTAGTTAACATCACTGACCTTCCTTACCACTTTGAAAGTTCCCTCATAAGTTGCCTGCAAGTTATTGTGCCTAACAGGAATGTGAGCCATAAACTGCTGTCCTACAGTATACTTTCTAGCTCGAGCATTCCTGTCATACTATACCTTTTTTGCTGTTGAGCTCCTGCCAGGTTCTTCTGGGCCAAGTCCATGAGCTCCCTAAGCCTTGTCCTGAGGTTTAGGACATATGCCACAACAGAATCCTTGTCAAATTCACGCTCACTTTCCCACTCCTCATGAATCAAATCTAAAGCCCCCCTTCACCCTATGCCCATACAGCAACTCAAAGGGTGAAAAAACATAGATTCCTGGGGTACCTTTTTGTATGGAAACAGCAGATGGGACAAATATTTGCCCCACTCTCTCTCTTAAGCTGGTGTGCAAATGTCTGTAACAGGGTTTTTAGTGTAGAGTTTAATGTCTCCACAGGACCATTAGTATGGGGATGGTAGGGGCTGGTCTTTAGGTGCTTCATGAAATCAGCACCTCTGTCAGTTAGTATTTCTCTTGGGAAACCTACCCTGCTGAAAATCTCTAGCAAAGCATTTGCAACCATCACTGCCTCAGTGGAAGGCAGAAATAGAGTCTCGGGGTATCTGGTAGCATAATCTACTAACACCAGGATATTTCTTTCTTGTGGGACTTGGGGTACTCAGAGGCCCTACAATATTCATAGCTACCCTATAAATGTCTCCTTAATCACAGACAAAGGCATCAAAAGAGCCTAGACCATATCTCTTGCCTTGCTTACTTTTTGGCACTGCTCACTGGTCCTATAATACCCTGTTACATCCCTTGCATTCCCAGGCCAATAAAAGTCCTGCATAATACGTCTCTTGGTATGCTTTATGCCCATATGACCTGCAAAAGGAATGTCATGGGCTATGGCTAAAAGTGCCAGATGGCAGGCTCTAGGCACTAACAACTTCTGTATTACCTCACCTTCTAGCCCTCCCTCAGGGGTCCACTCTCTATATAGTAACCCTTTGTTCCACTATACAGATTCTCCCTTTCCTTGAGGATCAGGTGCCTCCTTAGCTACCTACCTCAAGCCTCTTATTGTAGGGTTGAAAAGCTGAGCTTGTCTTAGCTCTATCTTTCTAACTTTTCCCAACTCCCCTTCCACAAGAAGTCTGGTATCCTCTGACAGTGGTGTCTCACTGTCAGCCTGGGTGTTACCACTCACATCTGCCCTTGCAGTCACTCTGTCCAAGGGAACATCAGTATCTACCAGCAGCTGTAGTTTACCTTCAGGCTCACTGCTACAGGGTAGCACCCTCCCTGAAATAGCCACACTACCACCCCTGGCTTCAGGTGTGGTGTCCGTATGGGTGTCTCCCAGGCTACCAGACCCACATGCCTGTCTCCAAGCCTAACTGCATGTAACTACATGCAGACAAAGTACTACATTAACAGAATCATTCCCTATCAGGACATCTGCAGGGACATCCTCAAACACACCTACTTGCTTGCTTTCTTTTCCACCCTCTCAGTCAAGGTGAACCCTGGCCAAAGGCATTTGGGATGTGGTCACTCCTAAAGTTCTGACTGGAGTCGACTGCCCAAGCAAGTACTGCTCCTCTTTAACCATTGCACACTTTACAATGGTTATGTCAGAGGCTGCATCTCTCTCTTAGTAGTGGCATGTATTCCCTCCACTAAGATAGTATATAACCTTTTGTGATAATTTGGTACCCCCCATTGTCTCTAGACAATGTACCACTGGCATACTGTTATTCTCACTTGCTGGCTCCACCATCTTTTGTTCCCCACCTTGCCTTTGTGGACATCTATTTGATACATGGCCCCACTGGTTACATTTAAAGCATTTAATCCTTGATCTTCGCCATGTACCTGAACTAGTGCCTTCCCCTGTTACTGGTGGACTGTGTGTGGGTAGTTTTGGATACCCACCATGCATTCCCTTATATCCATTTACAGCACTTGGTATCCCCTTCCTGTGTAGTGATGCTTTGCTTGCTAATTAGAGATCCCCCTTTTTTCACAGCTCATCTGCAGAGTTACATTCCCATTCTGCTAACCAGCTTCTCATGTACTCATGCAAAGTGCTTAGGTTGTGTTCCCTCACCAAAAGGTCTGCCAGCCTTACAGAAGTGGTGACCAGACACCCACTCACCCACTTACGAAAATAAGTGCTTAACTCAGAAATATAATCACACACACTTCCTTCTGCCTTGCGTCTATGCTCACAAAAATTTATGTAAGATTCAGGTGTTAACTTAAAACATTCAAGTAAACGTCTTTACTTTTTCATAGTTTTAAACAACCAATATCAGACACTTTAGAAACACCAGTTATAGTTTTAGCATGGAGTAAGGGAGTCAAGAACCATACTCTGAGCCCTTCATCAACATACTGTTTACATACTCTTTCAAAGATATGGATAAAACTATCAAAATTATCACCCTTTGTAAATTATGGAAGAAATTTACGGACCTTTATTGCTTCTGAGGTTCAGTTATCCCCTTTCCCATTACTTCCATGAGCCTGGCAAAGAGTCAGAATTTCCCTCTCATGTTGACACTGCTTCTTATTTTCTTTAGCCTCCAAACACAGCAGTCTATCATTTTGTCTGGCCTCCAAATGCCGCAGTCTCTCTGCTGATTCTAATTCCATCTGTTTTGCCTGACACAGACTCTCTACTGATACTAATTCCATATGTTTGGCCTCCAGTTCAAGTCTCTTTAACTCCAGATGGATTTTTAAGTCCGCTGAGGAAAAGGTGAACTGTCTTGTTTCTGAGGGATGCAAATTCTCATCACCAGATTAGTTGCCCTCCCGGTTGTTGGTCTGAGCTGTGACTAAGGCTGAGATAATTTCATATTTAGTAAGGTTGGCATACACCAGTCCTTTGGCTTCACAACCCTTGGCCAACTGGTTCTTTGTCAGCTTGCCATAATCATCTGCTGACATCTTTGCCTGCTTTCTTTGACTAAACTGAACTAACAAAAATAAATAAATAAAACTGTTGTGATATGAAACTCTGAATGTTTACAGTGTGGCTGCTATATAATGCATGCCTTTAGTGACAGCTGCTTACAGGCTACAGAAGTTCAATATCTCACCCTTGCTCACCAAAATTTGATGCCCCACTCTGGGCCAGTAATCAAGGAGCCTCAGTGTTCACCACTGACACTGGAGAGGGACATTCACTTGGAATACAAACAGCTACACTCAATATTTCCAGATGCAGTCCTCTCTGAATCAAGCACAACTTTCTTTAAGAGTACACAGGGAGCACACTCAGCCTGGGATCTGGAACTCTTTCTCTGTCTATCCTCAGGTCTCCAGTAAGGCTCTCCACTGCTACAGCTGCAGAGTTAAGTCCTCAGCCAAGTGCCCAAGCCAAATCCTCCACCACTCTCTCTGTGAAACTAGTGCTTTGTGTCCCCGCTCCACACACACACACACACACACCTGGGAAAGGCTTTACCTGCTGTGCCCCCACCTGTCCAGACTATAAGGTAGTTATCACTGCCAGCAGGCACTGCAAAGCCAGCTAACTAAGGCCCTTGCAAGGGTATCCAATTATACTGACTGAAATTAATATTAATACAAATGGTAATGTTGACCAAACAGCAAGGCTTTCAGGAATGGCTAGAGCTATCATGAAATGAATATATTCAAATACTCTCAAAGCTTAAATATTTTCTAAAAAATACCCACCACAATGAAAAGTTAATATATTTAGTAATAAATAATGAAAGAACAAGAAAATACTAAATATCTGTTTTCAGTAAACACCAGAGTTTCATCGCATGAAGTATTGAAAATAATACAGCTGGAAAGAGTCACACAGTTACAGAAAAACAATACTTAACTATTCTCACTATATTTTCCTGACTGATCTAGAGAATTATTGTTCCTACTTACTGAATAGAGCAGGACAAGATGATGGTCTTCCTCCTTTGTCAGGTTCCAATAACAGACTGCCCCTGAGACTTCAGTCTCCACTAATATTAAAACACTATTTCTGTACAGAAAGGCAACACATACATCTGGTCATCTGACTTCTGGATCCCATGCTATCACCAATACTAGAAGCTGCCAGGATTTTAGTACTTCCATGTCAGTAATACAGATACAGGAACATTGCTCAGATCTGGTACAGCTGCTCGAGCCATAAAACCATAAAACACTTCTATCCTTCCTACAAGAGCTAATAAACCATACTTGTTACAGACATTGTGTCTCTGGCTTCATTCAAAACTGTGAGATAACATCTTTATGGCCTAGGCCCAGTAGTTTAATTATCTTACTATTTTTGAAGTTCGAGATTAGCCTCTTCTCTTCCAGTACCATCTGTTAAAACATATACATTTAATGCAGTTACACTAATACATTTGCATTTCCTTTCTTTCCAGCAGGGCACACTGTCATTACATTTTTAACACAAGCAACTTCACAAATACATTTCTAAACACAAGTATCTGTACAAATCAGTTTGTTATACAAATGAATTATGATTCTTTACAAAATTCCAGCTAGCTGTGCTGACATATGTTACACATCCACTGTCCTACTTCTCCTGGCATGGATTGCTGTACCTCCTATCATCACACTGCTCATTACAGGTGAGTCCTTGGGATTGTGTCAGGAACTGAATGCATACTGCTCATTACAGGTGAGTCCTTGAGATCATGGCAGAACCTGAATGCATACTGCTCATTACAGGTGAGTCCTTGGGATCATTTCAGGAACTGAATGCATACTGTTCATTACAGGTGAGTCCTTGGGATCATTTCAGGAACTGAATGCATGTTGTTCATTACAGGTGAGTCCTTCTGTTGACAGATGATCTTTAAGTGTGAAACATAAATGGGCTTTAGACATCTAAGGAAAAAATAATGAACCACCTGCTGATTTATTAATAATAGCAGAAGGCTTTAAGCTAGCATATGCCTCTCTGAAATCCTATTCCTTTTGCAGCAGGGTGTAGAAGGATCAGCTGCACAAATGTGTTCTTTCAGTGATTTAAGCAAAGATAATATGACGAGCCTACAAAACATTTACATGTGGCTGAAGGATGGCACTTTTCCAATAACAAGGACCATCTGTCAACAGCTGTATTCCATCTACAGATATACAGGCAGAGATGCTGACAATAAAATGATTGCACTAGGGTTTATGCTCATATTGCATAAGTTTGAATACTGCTACAATACCCTGCACAACATGCTGTGTGAGTGCACAGACCCTTTCTCATGAAGTCTTCATAACTGAATGAGACAGCTGCCAGTAGTTCATTTCAAGGAAAACATTTATAATGCAATGCTCATATCCACACTGTACCCTGAATTCATTATACCTAACACAGAAAGCTGCCATCACATCCTTTAAATGCAAACTTTCCCAATGCAACCTGCAAAGAAAGTGTGTTCCAATTTACATATATCATATATCAGTAAATGCAAAGATATTGGCCAGCTCTAGTCTAGCTGCACTGTATGACTTGGATATCAACTTTATGTAGATACGAACAGCAGCTTTAACTGAAAAAGAACTGCTGGAAACATATGAACCTTGTGGAAGTGTCTGTCTAATAGCACTGAACTACCCTTATGGCAAGTTCTGTAAGTGTAGAATGCAAGTGACCCAGAAGATATGTTTGCTACCAGCCTATCCCTTGCAGTTTTGTATTATAGCATCACTCATTGCTGAATGGCTGATACACTCTCAGAATGCTGTGAAGGAGTACCATTGCTACTTACATTCTTAGCATGAAATATAGTCCAATGTGAGCAGGTCTGAACTGATGAGGTGTGGGGTATGAAATGATGAAAGCACACTGCTAGAGAGAGGGACAGAGAGAGACAGAGAATCAGCTGCAGTATGTCATCTGAAGGAAAGTATATGTGCGGCTAGTCAGTATTTCTTTAACACTGTGGATTATAGTTTTCTATTGTAAAGGAGTTGTGCACAGCTTCTGATATAATACATATATTTAGTATACATTTGTGCATGCAGGCATCATTAAGCAATGTTGTTGTTAATTATATTACTGTGTGTTGTACCTAATCATGGCTATAGAAGTACCATTCTGTGGGCAGCTAGTCTGCCTGACATGTCAATGCACTCTACTGGCTTATCATGTATTTCAGCACATGGCTCAAATAGGTTCATAGGTTCATAGGTTCATAGGAAGATACTGGGCTATCTGCCAGAAGGCATGTATTAGCCCAGCCACTTTGTGCGGTATTCAGCACCCCTTTGGTTAGTTCCTAGGCCCTTGATCTAGCAGCTAGTACCCTTGGCCCCTATCTAGTAGAGCTGTTGGTATGATCCCTGGTGTGAACTTTCTGTTACCCATCCACTCGTTAAGGTTCCTCTTGAAGAGTGATAGTGAGGGGCCCTGTCTTATGTAGATCTGGACCTTGTTCCATATCAAGGGAAGTCTTTGCGAAGGGAATCTATCCCTCCAGCATGTTCTATTCATTGTTGTGCTGAGGTTTATATCCCTAGAGCATGTAGCTCGAGTGGATTTGGTTCTGCTAAGATGGAGGATGTTCAACATTTCTAGGTTGGACATGGCTCTGTATGGTAGACAGAGATCACCTCTGAGAAGGCGGTATGCAACAGAGAAAAGCCTTAGTTTTTTCAATTGTGCTGCATAGGGCAACTGTTTGAGGCCAGTAATCCTCTTAGTGAGGTACATCTGTGGTCTCTCCAGCTGCTGGAGATGACTAGCCAGGTACATTCCAATTGGTGCATTGTACTCAATAATGGGTCTGATGAGGGAAGATTAGAGGGGCACCACTACATCCTTAGATCTTGATGCGAACCCTTTTGTGATCAGATGGGTCACATAGAAGGATTTTCTAACCACCTTGGCAACATGGTTATCAAAGGAAAGCTGACTATCTACTTGGGTTCCTAGATCCCTTATTACTACTTCAGATTTCAGGGGGTTACCTCCTATGTGGTAGTTTGGGGGTACTCTGTTTTTTCCAAAGGAGATTACTACACATTTTTTAGCATTTAACCTGGAGACCATGGCTTTGACACCATGCATCAGTCTCATTAAGGCCCTTCTGGAGGATATCCATGTCGGCCGGAGACTCTATTATTGCACCTCAGTTTGCAGTTGTCCTCTAACTTGGTCAGCCACAGCCTTTCAGTGCTTGCCTTTACTTCTGAGAAGTATATGCCAAACAGGAGGGGCCCCAGGACAGAGCCCTGAGGCACACCACTCGTTACTGGTCTGGATTCGGACATAGATCCCACTACTCTTACTTTGTGGGATCTGTCTGAGAGCCAGTTTGCGATCCATCTTGTGACATAAGGGTTTGTGCCCAGGTTGGTGAGTTTATCAATAATACCCGAATGGGGAATGGTGTCAAATGCTTTAGCAAGGTCAAGGTAAGCCATGTGTACCTCCTTTCCCTTATCTATAGCCTGAGTAACTGTCTCAAGGAAGTCTACCAGGCTCAGAAGGCATGATCTGCCCTTGACGAAGCCAGACTGTGTGGGGTCAAGTGTCTGGAGGTTCCCAATCTCTCCATTTATGAGTTCCATAATGATTCACTCCATTGCCTTACAGATCAGACTGGTCAGGCTTATTGGTCAGTTCCCAGGGTCGGCTGTGGGTCCACCCTTGTGCAGCGGAACCACCATTGCTGTGCGCCATTCTATGGGCACATATCCTGTCGAGAGGCTGAGACTGAACAGGGTATTCAGATGTGGGGTTAATTCATTTTGGAACTCGCATATGACACAGCCCGGGACACCATCTGGTCCCATGGAGGCAGTGTTTTTAGCTTTAGATAGAGCCTTATTAACCAATGTATCAGTAATAATTGGAGTTACACAATCCCCTGGAATAGTAATAGGTCCTGTAGGTGGTGAGGGGGGGGAGAAATTTGCACTGAACCTGTCAGCCAAGATGTTGGTAGTGTCAGTGGGGTCAGTGTATTTTGTTCCATTTTGTACTAGCTCAGAACAGACCTGAGCATTGCCATTTAGGTTTTTGATGTAACCATAGAAGGCCTTATGGTTATCCTTGGCATCCTTGGCAACTTTCTTTTCAAAATTGGCTTTAGTTGACTTGATGTGGGCCCTCAATTTCTTACTAAAGCTGATCAGGGAAGATTTTTCTACTTGAGATTTGGCATTTTTTTGTATAAGTCTCCTCCTTTTATTGTATAGTTTGCTTATGGCCGGGGTCCACCAGACTGGTTTCTTCTTGCCCTTTGTAAATTAAGAGAGTTAAATGAAAATTATGCATTTACACAGTCTGACAAAGGGGGAAATTGGGTAATTTTACCAAGAGAAAAATATAATTCTGTTGTTTATGGTTTATTGTCAGATAGGAACACCTATGTGAGATTGCCCACTAACCCTTTGCCAGAATTCAATAGTGCTTTACTTGATTTGTTAGAAAGGGGTGAACGTTTGGGATATTTTGTGTCAGCAGACATTAGAAAACTTTATATTAAATATCCCAAAGATGCAAAATATTTTACTATTCCTAAAGTACATAAAGATTTAAGGAATCCACCTGGACGACCGATAGTGTCAGGAAAAGGTGCTTACTTGCAGAATGTGGGCATCTTTTTGGATTCATTATTGAAATGTCATCTTTCCAGGGTGCCCTCTCATGTTAAGAATACTAAAGAAATATGTGAGCATGTATTGGGGATTCTCTGGCAGGAGGATTATTATTGCGTTAGTATAGACATCAAATCCCTTTATACCTGTATTAGAATCAATTGGGGTCTTGAGGCAGTGTGTAGGTTGTTGGGTGAAGGGCCACGCACATCTTACATAATTAGTTTATTGGAATTTTGTCTTACACATAATTATTTTGAGTTTGATAAAAAAAATGTCCTCAAAAAGAGGGCACGGCGATAGGTGAGTCATTTACCCCATCATATGCCATTTTGTTTATGGCTCATTTTGAGAATTTGTTTTTCTATCCAAAGGAATTCTTCTGCAGTAAGGTGGTGAAATACAAAAGGTATATTGATGATCTTTTATTTTTATGTAAGGGTGATCCTAAAGAGTTTGAGGAGTTTATCACAATGTTGAGTATTAATCCATGTGGGTTGGATTTCACTTTTACCCTGGGTGGAAGAAAATTACAATTTTTAGATGTGGAATTTTATGTGGGTTTGGATGGAAGGTTACAATACAAGCCTTTTCATAAAACCACAGCTGTTAATAATTTTTTATATGCATCAAGCATGCATAGTTCCCATCTTATTAACTCTCTTCCAATAGGGGAGTTTAAGCGTATTACTCATAACACTTTAGAAAAAAGCAGGATAAGATGTGAATTCAATTGTGTCTATGATAAGTTATATGCTAGAGGATATTCCCATGAGTCAATTAGGGAAGCTAGAAATAAAGTGGAAAAAGAGTTTAAACTTGAATATTATAGTAAGGGTTCCGTTGGGAGTTTGAAAAGGAAGAGAGCCATTTTCTCAGATGATCAAGTAGAGGAACAAGAGGACATTATATTTTTTGTCAATAGGTTTTCAGGTTTTTCACCAATATTAAAGAATTTGGTGGATTCCTCGTGGTCTATTGTTAGTAGAGATGATAATTTAAGGGATGTATTACCAAAAAAAGTTATGTTCTCTTATGGAAGATTTCAGAATTTAAAAGAGTTGTTAAGAAGTAAGAATAAAAGGAGGGAGATAATAAATGCAGGTGTGTATGCCTGCGGAAGATGTAAAGTTTGTAAAAAGATCAGGAGTATTGATGGCAAGATGATCAATGGCATTATATATAATGCCATTGACCATTTTGACTATAATTCCTTTGGTGTTATTTATGTGATTGGTTGCAACTGTCCATCACCAAAATGGTATTTTGGACAGACTAAACACAAGGTCAAACTGAGAATTATGGAACACCTTGGTGACAAGAAATGTTAGGTTGGATAGCCCCGTGGCCCATCATTTTCATGAGAAACATGGAGGTTTGACTGAAGGTTTTATTTTTAGTGTTATTGCTAGACCTTATGGAGTGGGGCTAAGCAATAGTAATTTCCAACAAAGGTTATTAAGAATGGAATCAAGGTTTATCATTAATTATAACACTCTTTATCCCAATGGTATGAATTTGGAAGTATAGGTAATTTCAAGTAATGATATTATTACATTATACATTTTTTGATATTTTGATAATTGCAGGATAATATAGATAATTAAATGTATTTTTTGTAATATTTTTGTAATGTGTTTTAAAAGAATGCTAAGTTGGGTAGGAATCAATGAAGTTAGATATGTATTTTGAAATATTTGAATATTCAAAAGTTAATTGATTAGTTAAGCAGCAATGAGGGGTTGCTTAAATATGACTGCTGTTTTTGTGTAAAGTATTCCGTGAGAAGGCGAAGGCCAAGGTACCAGAATCATTAAAGGATTTATCAGTGCAGTCTGTGCTGCGTTCTGTGGTTTTTTGGTGTGTCTCGTTATCGTTCTACAGCTTCTATAGCTTGGATTGTGTTTTTGTGCTTCTTCTTGCTTGAGGAAGGAGTCTTGGTTTTATTTGGGATAGCACGGTCCATGCAATCCTGAAGATGCATATAGAGTGCCTTGGTGTAGGATTCTGCATCCTGGATCTCATTATCCTTCTGCAAGGGAATAGTGAAACTTTCCACTTCAGATGCAAGTAGTTTGAAGTTTGCTTTGGAAAGGTTTTTTACGATGGTTTCTTTGACTGGGGAAGGTGGAGGGGTGAGGATGTCTAGGGTTATCAGTTTGTGGTCTGATCTGACCAGAGAGGGAGTGATAATGGGTGTGGTACAATGGGCGCCCATATTTGTGATGACTAAATCCAATATGTTGTCCCCTCTAGTGGGAGAACATACCAGTTGTTCGAGGGCATTTGAATTTATAAATTCTATGAACCGCTGGGCATAGGAGTTAGAAATTTGGTAGTTCACCCAGTCTATACCAGGGTAGTAGAAATCACCCAAAATTATGGTGTTGGGTAGGACCTTTATATTTTCCAATGCCTCAAGGAATGCTGAGTGAGCATCTTGGGACATGGTGGGCAATCTATAACAGGCTATGACTTGAAATGTGTTTTTGCCTGCTGATAGTTGCGCATGGATGATCTCTGCGGCATCATGCTGTGCCACTAACCTGGTGATGTGGGTATCCTTGATGAATATGGATACACCTCCACCCTTTGTACTGCGATCCGGTAACTGAGGCCGGAAGGTATGATATGAATTGTAACCTGGTAGTGCTGGGGTGCTCTCTAGAGCCTTGAACCAGGTTTCCGTCACTGCACAAACATCGATTTCCTCCATACTGAGGAATGCCTTGAGTGTGTGCATTTTGAGGTTGAGACTTCTGGCATTGAGTAGCATTACCCTTACTTTTTTGTTACCTGTGCTGGTTATGGTGGTTGGTTTGTCCTTTGAGCCTTGCCTAAAAAAGGCACTATGGGGACGGCAAGAGCCTAGGCCAGTATTCGAAAGCCTAGGGGTGACAGGTGCAAACCATCTCTGGCGAAACAGCGAGGCTTGTCTATCATGTCATCCCAGGCAGTCAGACACTGGATCCCCTTAGAATGACACCAGAAGCTTAGCCAATTGTTGAAATTGATCATTTTGTCTTTGTATTGTGGTATCATTCTAGGTGAAGGTAGTATGCTACTCAAGGTCAGGGTCATACCAGCTTGGGCTACATGATCAGAGAGCTCCTCAATGTCTCTTTTCATGTAGTCCAGGGAGGTATGTCTTAGATCATTCACACCAACATGTACAATGACAGCATCATACTTGTACTTGTTCTGGAGTGACCTAAGTGCTTGTGTTATGTGGCGGATCCTAGCACCCAACAGGCAGCTGACAGTAACCTTCTCCTTGTTCAGCCTGGTGAGTGGAACATCTGTGTGCCTTACTATAGAGTCTCCTATTACTAGCATCTTGGGTATGGTGTTTTGCATTAGGGGCTGTCATAAGGCACACTGCTGATGTGAATTATGTGTTTTCTGGCTTGTGTTTGGAGGTGCAGGTTGCTTGCTTGTCTGCTTTGGAGGGCACTGTTTCTTTTTCAGATTTGTACCTAGTGCCTCCAAATATGTTTTTGTGTCTTTATGTGTATGTTTTGCCAGTGCTTGTTTTGTAGATCCATGTGTGACTGGTGGTGTGATGCTAGTGTGTCTCTTCTCCTCTTGACTGTCTGTTACAGACATGGGTTGAGAGTGCTTAGCCTCCAATCTGGCTGTGTATTTGCATCTCTCACAAGTGTTTGTGTCTAGAGGTAAGAGGAGAGGATTGTCTGTATACATGAGGCAGTTGTGACATTGCCTCAGGATGCCCAATTCCACCAGCTGAACTGGAGAGTACACCTGAAGCTGACCTCTGGACTTGCTTGGAAATGTAAATTTCACTTGTCTTGCGGACAATCGAGGGTCTTATGCTGTATTATAATAGTGCTGTCTAGGAGATGTGGAAAATAATAGTGCTGTCTAGAAGATTTGGACAAGTGCTGATTTGGGTTATGCAAGTGCTGCAATAGGAGCAGTTGATCTGAAGCACTTGAGTTGAGGCTTGCCTAGTTCTAAGGGAAAATTTGCAGCGCAGACTTTGTGGAGCCAGGAATAGTATAACCCAGCTAACCGACGCTGCTCTGTGCGCAAGACCACGCAAAAAGAGAATTGCAGGGTTTTAAGAGAGAGGGATCAAGGAGTTTGGAATTGACCCAAAATGGCCAATAAAACTACAGTTTCTAGGCACTGGTAAACACAGGGACTTCTCTTTAGCCCAAGTAAGCACTGGCCTCCAAGAAACTTACAAACAGTTCAGAACAGCAACTCTGTAACTGAACTTTCTTTTAAATTATAGAAAGTGGGCAAATAGCAAGATATTTTTGTTTTTTTGTTTTTGTTTAAGGATAGCAGACACACAAGTAGCAAACTAGTCAGAACAGTGCAATAAATGGCCCCAATACGTGTGTGCTAGGCCAGAGGCAGGTAAAATGCAATTTTAAGAAAAAACAATTTTAAATTAAGTGCAACAGAAAAAAATGCAATAAACAGGCTCTAGGTATGTTCTAAATACTGTTTCTAACACAGATATAAACTTTTGCAAGCAAGAAAATGCCAAAAAGTAGGCAGCAATGCAGTTTTTCTAAGAAATAAATCAGAAGAAAATACTTAAAATCTCAAAAGTGGCTCCTTTCTTCTCTCAGCGTTTTCTCCTCTTGGTAGGTGCTTCAGCAACAACTATCAAGCCTGGAAAGATGCCAAAACCATGCGGTTGCAGGGTTTTAAGAGAGAGAGAGAGATCAAGGAGTTTGGAATTGACCCAAAATGGCCAATAAAACTACAGTTTCTAGGCAGTAACCACTCCTACAGGGACAGGCAGGCTGCTCAGTGTTAACCACTGCCAATGGTGAACACAGAGACGTCCCTTTAGCCCAAGTAAGCACTGGCTTCCAAGAAACTTACAGAACAGCAACTCTGTAACTGAAATTGAAACTGACATTATGTTTTTCACATGCATGTAATTCAAATATCTGAGTGCTGATGTGCACCCATGCAGTTGGGAGGCAAGAGGGGGATGGGTATACCAGGGCAGCGGGAACCAGACTACTGTGAGAAAGATGGGACTAGAACAGGAGGCGAAAGGCAGGAAACATAATGAGAATGACTGACAGAAATCAAGTCAGGGAAAGGCAGAAGAAGAAAAGGGGACAAGAAATACTATATTTGTTATGCACAGAGCAGACAAGGGATAAAAAGAAAAAAATAATAGAACTGAGGAGAATACAAGGAGAAGGGATTGGGAAATGACAGCAGTGGGGAGGGCATATAGGGACAGTACAAGAAGTATGGGGGCAGGAAACACGTACAACACAGCCAGGGAGCAAATGCCAGAAACAGTGATTGGAGTGCAGGGTACAGGTACAGCACAGCCAGGGAGGCAAATGGCAGAAACAGTGCAAGAGACTGAAGTTTTGCAACTGTATTTGGAAAAACTGCAGATAGGAATTTTGCTGACATGGGAGATGAAGTAATGGAATGGAAGAGAGGATTTTGGCAAAGACAATTAACCTAATAAATAAAGTCCATGTTAGAGTGAATAAGACTGAGGGATTAGACTTAGTAATATGTGGGAGAAGAAAACCAAAATGATCACTAGGGGAGGTGGGTGGACACATGTTTTGGTGCACATAGGCACCAAAGACCTATCAGACTAGATAAGTAAGGTGCTGAAAATTATGGCCAGGGAAGTGGAACAGAAATGCCAGGGGAGGAACGGAGGAAGTTAAAGGTAGCGTTCCCAAAGGTGTTATCTGTGGCTGCAGCTAGCACACTGAGAAAGGAAGGGATTGCTGAATAATTAGTCGATAATGCTTCAGCAGGAAGGCAACTGAGTGGCTTAAGTAAGAAAAAATTAAACGAAAGATTCTGCACTCACAGAAGTTTAAAACATGCAATGTAAATTAGAAATGTACATCGAAAAAGCACAGAACTACATGGATACCCCACTATTAAGTGTGTTAACAGAACTACATGGATACCCCACTATTAAATGTGTTAACAGAACTACATGGATACCCCACTATTAAGTGTGTTAATAGAACTACATGGATACCCCACTATTAAGTGTGTTTATTTCATAGTGTTTAGTACTCTACAGCACAGCATAGTTGGAATTATTGTCGTGGTTATCTACTTAGGCAAGGTCTGCTTTAGGCTTTCATGCACTCTAAATGAATGTGATTTGTTAGGCTGATAAATTAAACAATTTAATGTTGGTGGCTGGGGGGGGGGGGGCAGCTCATAAAAAATACCAATTCTGAGAGTGACTATAGTAACATCACTGCCTCACTGGATAATAGTCGCTGACAATAAACTTAATTATTACTAAAGTAATGTACTCCCTCTTCCTCTGCTGTGTAACTGAAACATGGTCTCCTCTCAATATAAATAATTGGTCTTGAAAAGCCTATCTGTATATTGTTAGCTACAGAGGCCATAGGATCATGTGACCTCTCTGGTCTGTAAAGTGGATGACACCATAGTGCTCTGACATCAGCTCTGATGATATCATCGTCTGGATTTTATACACTGTAGCCTCTGTACGGCCCCTACAGTGATGCATCATTATTTGCAGTTTGCGTTCTATTTGAAGTGATATTCATGCTTTCCAATGAGTCACATGCATCTGTGCCTAATCAAAAAGTAAAGCATAGGGGAAAACATCACAGTCACGTCGCTTTTTTCTCTCTTTTTTTTTTTTTACTTTTCCTAGAAATGATAGCTGCTTATTCATGCTCTGAAATCACCTTTCTTACATAAAACATAACCTGGCCTTGTTTCCTGGGTAAGAGAACATGGGTTATCCATGCACACACCCCCATTACCAAATCACCACCAAGAATTCTGTCCCACACCTCAAATACATAGCATTTATCTGGATGTGTCTTCTAAAATGCCTTTCTTTATGTCTAAACTCCACTAGTTTCTCAGCATGGTATGCACATAGCAGGTAAGAATATACCATTCATTCATATATACTACTGTAGCACATTACATCCAAGTCACACCCCCAGGTGCATCTACAGTTAACTCCTACTGATGCCTGTAGGCATCAGATAGTGCTTGCTCATATTTGCATCAATAATTCCAAAACCATGATATGTGCAAGGTTTTAAAAAAGTTAATCTTAAAGCTTACATGATAGTAAACTTAACTACATTAATATTTGACCTCTGTCTAGTGCAGGTAAATAGATATTAACTGTTGTTTCTATAATAGTAATTTATATAGATATAATTTTCACATTTTTCTAAATGTCTCAACAACCAAGTAACACAGGCAGAACTCCTTAGCCTCATATGAAAGCTCTCAGCTAGATTAATAAAATGCTGCCGACAGTATGTGTGTAACTTGAGTGGTTGCTGAGATATTGCAAGTTGTTTACAAAATATTACAAATGTGATAGTTACTGTGTTTACTGTGAATTATAAAATTCAGTTTAAGATCTAGAACCTAAAGAATACTACAACTATAAAACATATTTTGTGCTGAAGAGTTTGCCATTTATACTTTTTTCATAACCCCTATGGTTCCAGAGATATGAACATTTGTTTGTAATGTGAGGGCATAATTTGATTCTGTGAAAAGACATACTCCACCCACTGGAAGTTAACAGTCCAAACTTCCTGAGCTCCATTGGAGTGAATGAGTTAATACTAGCTTTCCACGTGTGCATCCAAAGCTTATTTCTGCAAGTCTAGTCTCCTCAGTGAGTAACCCACAATGCAGTCATTCTGAAATAGCTCTTGGTTTTACCAGTTTTTTTCTGATGTGCCCCTATATTAGCATTGCATTACCTTTTGTTTTGGACTTAGGGTAGGGTTTCAGTGATGCCAACCCACATAAAACACGCTAGTAAGATGCCTATCACTACTGACATAAAATACTGCGTATGAGTTTAAGGTGCTGGGCACTCCATGATGAAGTAGTGTACCCTTTTATGTGTGCACTATACTCCTGTGTCTTTTTCAAAATATAGTAAATAGTTAGTGTTAAATAAGACCCCTGTGGACATGCAGTGTCCTTATTGCAGTTTTCTATCATCCTCAACCAAAGCAAGCTGAATCCACTTTCATACTTTGGTCACTGGCAAATAAAGTTATGCAGCTGCCCATCCCTAGGTTAGTGATGATTTCAGTGTGGCATAGAAACATCTACATACAATAATACCCATTTGTTATAATAGGCCCACAGGACATACAATCCATTTTCACGGTTGACCTGGGAACAGTGTCTGGTTAAGTTATAGGCAGGCAAACAAGGGCTGAGGTAATCAGCCCCTGTAGAATAGGAACTACGCTGACAGCCCCGCACTAACTGCCAGATTAAAATAATAATAATCATACCCACCTATTCTGTAGCCTAAGCTTTTGTTTTCTCACAAATCGATAATTACAAGACATAAGTTATTGCATTTGTACATTGACACTCAGAACGCCAGCAGATGAGACCTGATAAGATTTAAAAATGGTAAAAGATTCATCTGAGAAAAACAATGAAATGGCATTTTTTTATTAACTCTTTGATATCTTCAGCATTCATGGCTGTTAAAGATTCCCAGGTAATTTGATAGTGTTTTGTTAGCAGGCAGGCTCAAAATGTATTTGATACAAGGATCTGTAGTACTACTGAGCGTATCTGACAAAACTCAGGAGTTATGTATGCAGGTAGCAATATGCATTTCTGCAGCTAGCCTGTCCAGTGTGTTTGAAACGGTAAACTGAGGAGACAAATGTGAATAGCACTGAACTATCTTTATAGATGGAATGGAGCCTAGACTCATCTGGTAGTCTCTGCCAACCTTACTGTTACAGAGCTAATTGCAAACTGTTATCCAGCCTGCAGTGGTTGACTATGATGCAACCTTACTTTATCGGTTTCATCTCGAAGGAGTAATAAAAAGTAACTACTCCTCCCTAATGACAATTATATTCCTGTAATAGTCAAATAAAAGAAGAAAACATATCTAACATGTACTCATTTGGTATAATCGGTTTTGTGAAAGAACTAGAAATATTACAATCTAACAAATACTCAGCTCTGGACATATTTTACATGACGTCACCTTGCCATCCTAAATCTCTTCCTACTCTATGGTAAATGGTATAATTCTATTGAATGAATAGAGTCTAAAGTTGCCTATAATTTCTTGCAGAAAATAGTGGCTAGGGATACTGTTTTGAAGATTACTAATTTCGGGTAAATTATGGCCGTAGGAATAATGGTAGCTGCTGTAAATTTGGCAGAGTAAGTGTTAAGGAAGGTACTGTCTTCCTTGAGGAGGTACACAGTAACCAATCATTTGTAAGATTTACAGACTTCTGTTGCTGCAGATGTTTTCCAGTGCAAATGTGATTTAATTTAAGCATTAGGTGTACTTGGAGAGTGAGTAGTCACAATTAAATGCATTCCAAGTGAGCCGGAAACTGAAGCAATGTGGTCCAATGGTGCAAGGTTTGATTCCCTCAGCCTCCATTGACTAATGTGTGGCTCTGCCAAATCACTTAACCAGAAATCGCTCCTGGGCTGAGTATGAAAAAGGTCCATGAATATCAGTGCTGTACCCCAAAAAACAAATACAAATAAAATAAAGCAAATAAGACAGCTTATCCTGTCCATGATATTCAGTTCTGAATGCATCAGTCCAAAAGGAAGTTCTCTTTGGGTTTTTAAGGACACACATCACATAGTCAGACTGTCCTTTAACAGCCAAGCTTCACATGACATAAAGTAAGACAAAGACACAGCAGCTTATCTGGAGTAGAAATCAGAAGTGTCTAGAAAGCTCCATACAGCAGTGGTAGCATACTCACCTTTGATACCTGGGAGATGATAAAGCTGTGGGTTCTATGCTCACATCAGTGATTTATAGTGCAGCATGAGATGGCATTTGCACTACAGGGGTACTATTCTTCTAATGGGATGTTAAATTGAGGTGCCACTTACCTGAGCAGGTACTAGCTTAGGTGCACATAAAAAGTCCAGAGGTACTTTTTGAAAAGAGTAGGTGCTTTTATTAAAAAATAAAACTTAGAATTCAAATATTTTGAAAACATCTGTAGATCAAATTGTCCCTACTGAAAAGAACAACTGTATTAACATGATATCCTTGGTATCCTGGCAAAATTTCTTCCAGTCAGTGTAAATATCAGTTCAGGTCTGCCATGAAAGTAGATTGCAAGTCTAAAGGGACTAATCTGGTCAGAAAAGTAAACAAATAATTAAATCTTCATGGTATACCATGACTCCTTACATAATGTCTGTATTTCTGATCAGGACTTCAGCTTAGCTAAAACCTTATGCAGTACAGAAAGTGGTGATCAGAGTTACAACAACTTTTCTGTTGAACCAAGTATAGTGGCATATACTGTGCTTCACATGGATTTTTGCACAATATCAAGTAACTGGTGATAATCCAGTGATACCAAGAAGCCTTCCTCTGGGACTACCTACTCTTTGAAGACTGCATCTTACACGAGTCCATTCAGAGACCACAGGCAGTGGCTGAGTTATTCTGCCCAGTGATTGTCAGGATATACACATTTTCTGAAAAGTATACAGCAGTGAGAGATACCTGCAGGAAATTGGCCGAGTACCACAGCTTTACAGCATTGTGCTGAACAAAATTAACCACTTGACGTTTTTTGTTTTTTTGTCTAATGCACACTGAGTGTACTATATACACTTATTTGCACATTTTTGTTTTCACTGAAAGCAAAACCTCATTATGATGTTAGATGTGCGTGGTTCAGGTACCATATTGTTAGCACCTCTATGCCATCCACAGCACTGCATTTTGACAGAAAACTTTTATCATACTGAGCTAAACATTGATAGTATTTGTCTCATCTTTGTGAAGTTCTTGTAATACCTTAAGCATTTCACAAAACATGTGATGTGTAATGCTTTTATTCTCCTAAGTTAGCTCTCCTACTTTTTGCTTGAGAAATACACTTTCAGTAATATCATGATATTCATGTTACTCTCTCTTACTTTTTCTTGAAGATTGTCCCCTCAGGAATACTGTGATATTCATGTTGCCAGTTAATCTACTGCTCAGATCCTTTGTCTACATCACATGCAATAGAATTATTTACTCTTTAGTAGATTGTTTTTATTGTTTCCCCAGGACCTTCTCCCCATTCCCATTTTGCATAAGAAATGCCTGAGAAATAAGCCAGTTCAAAAATGCATCTGATTTGTATCTCTAGGTTTACCCTGAGGACATTTGCCCTGTTGTAAAGTCCGTATGCCTTTATGCTCGTGCTTTAGCAATGCTCCACTGCACCAGCCCACTGTTACCATCTCTGCTGGTTGTGAACATCACATGACTTTGCATAACTAACCCACCCATTGTTACCAGCTCTGCCAGTTGTGAACATAGCATGACCTTACACAACTAACTCACCCATTGTTGCCAGCTCTGCCAGTTGTGAACATAGCATGACCTTACACAACTAACTCACCCATTGTTACCATCTCTGCTGGTTGTGAACATCATTTGACCTTACACAACTAACCCACCCATTATTACCAATTCTACTCATTTTGAAAATCACATGACCATGCACAAATAACCCACCCATTGTTCAGTCTTGGCTGGTTGTGAATATTACATGCCTTTCCACAACTAACCCACCCATTGTTACCATCTCTACCAGTTGTGAAAATTACATGACCTTGCACAACTATATTCTGGGATTGGTTATACCTGCACTCCGACTCATCATAAGAGCAAAACTGTCTAAATGAGAGTTGGGGTACCTTGAAGTCTAAAATGAAAGACTGGCTTTTCACCTGCTCAGACATGGCAAGTGATCTCAGCAGGGGGAGATGAGGTTTCAGTGATATTCAAACTGATAACGGAAATGTTGGAGGCACCAAGTAGCTCCAAGTCTGGCTAAAATAATAAAAATAAATACTCAGTCTATAAGTTTGGATCAGCTCAGGGTAAATTCCTAAAAGTAAGAAGGTACCTTGGACGTACCTACAGGGAGCCAGACTTAGATACTATAAATAGATTTAAAAGGATTATGTGTAGTTATGGTGTGGTCATGATTCATACTAGTCCCCATTCCAGGATATGCAACAAGATTTTATGAGTCTATCAGACATCTCTCATCCTGAGAAAAACATCTCATTAACACTATCTTGTACAACACCTGAATATCAAAATAAATTGGTAGTACTCAGTCACTGGGCGAATACATGAACAAATAGGTATAGTGTTTTGTACCCAGGCTTCATCTCTTTCAGAAAAATGCAACATCCCACTGAGTTTTTTTTAGATTGTTGCCAATTAAATTAACATGAAAAATACTCAAAAGTAAAAGATCAGAGCTGAGAGCAATGGCAGATGTTTCAACAATAAAAATATACAATTTATAAGTTCATAGATTAGTACTAGGCTAACTGCCCTTGTGGGCCATTTTAAGCCTAGCCAATTACCTCATGGGAGAATCAAACCCGCACCTTGTATCTGTAAGATACACACCTTAACCATTATGCCAACTTCATGGGGTTATGGCAGCCGATTGGGGGGTTTCATGGGTGTTTTAAAAGCTTTATCCTGCTTTCAGGACATTCATATCTGCACCGTTATTGAAACCTGGTCTAAAGACCCAAGATCCCTTTCAGAAACTCTGTGATGTCCCACCTTGTATTGGCAATGGTATTTCCCTGCTTGAATTGAAAATTGTTCATGCATTTGTTGGAATAGATATGCAACCAGTGACCTTGTAGTAAGAATCTTTGTGTTCAACATCTTTGTATCCTGTACAGGAAGGGTTAAAATGTGAAACTGCATTGCGTGCAAAGAAATAAGCTAAAATGAGTTGTTTTTCTTGTAAGGAATTTGCTGACCAGAAAGGAATGCACAGATGCTACTTTGGTCCAGGCACAGGCCTATCTTGGGACTGACCTCTGACCAAGGAGGAGTGCATAGATGTTACCTTGATGTAGGCACCAACTTATCTTGTGTCTGACTTTTTTACCATCTAAGGCTCCACTGAGTGAATTTATAGCCTTGACTGAAATTCCTTGTCTAGTAACCAGCTGCTGAGTATGCACGAAAGAGGGTATAAAACCCATGTAAAGTGTGTAGAAATTAGACTGCTAGCAACCAAGATTTTTGTGGCAGGTCTCCATGCATGTAAAATAAACTCTTTTTTGGCCTACCTTCTTTTGCTGCGTGATTCTTCCAGTATATGTTAAGAGTATTAAAATCTTTTGACATTTCTGGCCCAAGAACGTGGGGCCACCTCTTCACGATACGAATCACATAAGAGGGACTGAAAAACCTGTACAGGAAGGGGAGAACGAATCTCGGCTCCCTTGAATGGAAAGACCTCCGACGAAGAAGTCGTAAGTAGAGGCCAGTCACTCTTAGATTCGATCCGTGGACGGTGATTTAACGAGGCGGAAGATCCGCAGTAAGGTAAGCTTTTATTTGTAAAAGTTTTTTTATTTAAAAGGGACTAGTCATAAAGGAATTTCTTTTGTTTAAAAATTTTACAAAAGACCGGTAGAGATCTCAGGAAAAGGAAACAGTTTTTCTTTTAAATAAGAAAAATGGGAACAGGAAGCAGTTGTTGTGTTAGGAAGGGCTGCTTAAATAAAAGGACTGAGGATGAGGAATATATGTTTAAATTACACCAGAAAAACTTGAAATATA
The DNA here is from genome assembly GCF_019279795.1 of Protopterus annectens. Lineage (NCBI taxonomy): Eukaryota > Metazoa > Chordata > Ceratodontiformes > Protopteridae > Protopterus > Protopterus annectens. Next base: position 509,897,310 of record NC_056738.1, on the reverse strand, counting down.
TAAAAAAATGGAAGAAAGACTATGGGTTTAGTGGTACCTTGAATAAATCAGAATGTCAAAATCTAGTGAAAGACCTGCGAGGGACACAGGAGGTAAGGTTAAGAAACAAAAAGGGTAGGATTTCCTCAAGCACAGAAATGGTTAGAAGAAGCTAATAAGAGACATAGGGAACAACTTTCAAATAAGGGAGATGGTGGCTCGAGTGCAAAAGATGCATTTTTTGTCCGAAAAGAGGATGACGAGACATCTGTTGCCTGTCGTAGACCGACAGCCCCGCCCTTGTATCCCGAAGTTAGAAAAGACATGGTTAGTCCACCCAAGTATCAGGAAAATGACACAGAGAATCAGGATAAAACTGTACCCCCTGTAGTACTGACAAAACAAGTAGGTGAAACCCTGGAACTCCGAAACCGTAATATAGATAAATCAGAATGGATGCGTAAGGAAGCTGAAATGCAAGAAGATGAATTAAATATAGTATCTACAGACTCATATCCCCTTATAGAAGTAGCAAATCCACAGGCAGGAACACCGGTCAAGGTCCCACTATTTTAGTTTACCGACCTTGGACACGGAAGACATCAAAAGCTGTGGAGGGCATACCACACCCAAAATTAGACATGACCAAGTTTTGTGAAAATATCGCAGGCATGATAGAAAGTTACAAGCTAAATGCCGTAGAGCTGGAGCAAGTAGTTCGACAAATTTTGGGTCCCGACTGGCACCTGGTCTGTGGGGACTGGGACCCCATAACCAGGGAAGATGATAGACCACTTGCCTACAATTCAGACTCCTACCAAAAGCAGGTTAAGGATTTACTAGACCGTATTATGGAAAAATGGAAGCCTAGGGCAGACTGGACCTGTATCAATAGATGTGTGCAAGAAGGCGATGAAAAAGTAGATAACTACTTGCACAGACTTACCAGTGTTTTGATAACCATAGTGGAATAAGCAAACCACCCAATCAAAAAGATGATTCACCTTATGAACAACAGTTAAAAATGCCTTTTAAAAGGATGTAGGACTGCAATCAGTAACTTCATTCACAAACATATGATAGACCATCGGACGGCACGTCTGCAACCCTTACTGGAGTATGCAAGACATGCAGAGAAATATTTAGAAGAAAGGAAAAGGAAACAAGCTCAAACCTTTACGGTGGGTGAAGATGGGACACTTATGCTACTGCAAGGTCCGACTAACAGGGGTAGAGGAAGGGGCAGAGGCAGGGGCAGAGGAAGAGGGAATGTGGGACATTCGAAGACTATGAAGGCAGACAGAAAAGAGGAGAATGTTTCAAATGTGGCAGAAAGAGACATTTTGCCAGGGATTGCCGGTCTTCTGAAAGAACTAAAACCACCCCGGATCACGAGTCAGCATGACTATATGATGGTGGTGGAGGTGAATCAGACCCGGACAAAAAAGCTGAGGGGCCAGACTCGATAAGGCGGAGTGAAGAGGAAGCTTTTGAGGACGTAAACGAAGAGGGTAAGGGAGAATGCGCAGGATGGGAGAATGAAATGACTGATTTTTCAGACAAAGGTGAATATCAGGTTGTTAATTTAACAGCGCTTGCTGTAACTATGCAGCTAGAGGCACAACCGATTATCACACTTCAAGTGGAAGGGAAGGATGTAGAATTTTTGTGTGATTCAGGGGCCTCCAGGACCCTGCTAAAAACCTCTGCAGTGCCATCTGATGTAACTTCTGATGACTATGTATTAGTCAAGGCAGCCAATGGCCGCATTTATAAAGAACCACTATCTAAACCCTTATGGTTTACGGACCCTGAAACTAACCAAACTATCAGATTTCGAGTCATTATTTCCAAAATTTGCCCTGTAAACTTATTAGGTAGAGATTTGATGCATGTGTTTGGCATAGCAGCTGTGCCGACTGCATCAGGGATTCTAGCCAAGCGAGTAGAAATTCAAGATGTTATGTTGCAGGTGGGGCAGGGTGATTTACACTACTGGTACAGTAATGATCTTGTTGAAACTGGACCACAAAATGTAGTTAATGAGCTAACTAATTTAGCCTTAAGCAAATATGGCACACAACCGCCAGTGGTAGCTAAACAACTACATTGTACAATGTACTACAGAAAGCATGTAGGACCAGACGACAAATATGAAGAGCAATTCTTTAAACACAAGGTCACAAAAATCTTGTTACAAAACCTATATTGGGATAAAGCAGGAAATTCTGCAGTTACATGCAGTCTTACAAAAGATATGCAGTTACTTTTTCGCAATAATTCTATTGCACATGTCTCTGTAACAAGGGAAGAACAAATGGCATGGTATCTGGTGGGAGGAAAGTTACTGAATGGGCTAAAATGACGCCAGAACAGTTGGCATGTAAAGGCGTACAGGTACAAAGACTAAATTGGGTCACCCAGGCTAGACCAACAGTGCACCTCCGTGAAGACAGGCTAACGCCACCCGGGAGGGCCATTCTGACTATATCTCCTAACCCGCAGGAAGAATTGAAGTTACAATCAGTGCCAGACTCCTTATGGTCCCGGGCAACATGACATTGGGCTAATAAGAACAGCAGGACAGGTTAAAATAACTCCAAAATCCGACTTTAGACCTCACAAGCGTCAGGATCCGTTGACTAAAATGGCAGAAGAAGGCATTCTACCAGTGATCACGGCTCTATTACAAGCTGGGGTTTTAATTCCATGCACAGATTCACCGTGTAACACACCCTTGTTCCCAGTAAGGAAACCGGATGGGACCTGGAGAATGGTACAGGATCTGCAGGCTGTGAATGCTGCTGTGGTACCAAGGGCTCCTATGGTCCCAGATCCATCTGTTTTGTTAAATGATATCCTTCCCACAGATAAGTATTTTTCTGTCATTGATATCAGTAATGCATTTTTTCCATCCCTCTACAGGAAACTAGTAGGTTTTGGTTCGCTTTACGTTCATGAGCAAGCGGTACACCTACACCAGACTGCCGCAGGGATATTGTGAAAGCCCTACAATCTTTTCACAAGAAATGTCAACAAACCTGGCACAGTTTCAACCGAACATGGCTGTCATCTACTGTTATATGTGGACGACATCTTACTGGCTGCACCCACGGAGGCTGTCTGTGAGTCGAAACTATTCGGTTATTGCATTTCTTGGCGAAAGAGGGACATAAGGTAAACAAATCTAAATTACAATTTTGTAAAACTGAAGTACGATATCTAGGCTATACCATTTCAAATGCTGGTAGACAACTAGATAACTGTAGGAAAGAAGCTATTTTACAGGCACCAATGCCCAGTGCAAAAAAGAAATGATGTCATTTTTAGGAATAACTAACTTTTGTCGTAGTTGGATTCCCAATTATGCAGAGGAAGTGAGTTCACTTTCAGAACTTATTTTTACACTTCCCATGGCAGCACATGATGCGCTGAAATGGACAGATAAGGCAATACAGGCATTTACTAGGGTAAAGCAACTGATAGCAGGATCCGCAACACTTAGCTTCCCTGACTATACGAAACCTTTTGTTCAGACAGTAGATTGTAAGCAGGGTTTTATGACATCGGTTCTGTTGCAAATTTATGGGGATAAGTTGAGACCATTAGCTTTTTATTCCAGTAAACTGGACACAGTGGCACGATCGTTGCCACACTGTGTACAAGCAGTAGTCGCAGCTGCACTGGCCGTGCAGGCGTCTGCAACCCTAGTTTTGTTTCATGACCTTACTTTACGGGTACCGCACTCTGTCACGGTAATACTTCTACAGGATAAAGTTACCTTTCTCTCTCCTAGCAGACACTTGTCCTGCATGACAACATTACTATCACAACCACACATGACCATTGAGCGATGCACCACTCTAAATCCAGCCACGCTGTTACCTACAGCTGATGACGGTGCCCCTCACGTATGTTTAGACTTAATACACTCTAATGTCTTACCAAGACCAGACCTTAAGGATCAGCCTTTGGCAAATTCAGATTGGACCCTGTTTGTAGATGGGTCAGCACGTAAGAATGAGGCAGGTATTACACAAGTGGGTTATGCAGTCACAACTGAGACTAAGGTACTAGAGGCAAAACCTCTCCCCAGGAATCTGTCCGCTGCGGCTGAATTGATTGCTTTGACCAGAGCATGTACCATTTCCAAGGATAAGGCAGTTACTATCTACACAGATAGTCAGTATGCTTTTTCCACGGTCCATGTCTTTGCACAGCAATGGAAAAATAGGGGAATGGTTACTGCCTCAGGAAAGGAAATAACCCACAAGGATTTAATTCTTAGCCTCTTACAAGCTGTCCAACTGCCACGGGATTGGCCATCTGTAAGTCGCAGCACACAAATGCCAAGGATCCAGTATCACTTGGAAATGCACTAGCTGACAAAACTGCAAAAGTGTAGCCTTAACCTCTACTTTTGCACTCGAGACCACACAGAAGGAACTTCATCCTACAGATAAATTTGATCTACAAACTTTACAAGTAATGCAGGAACTTAGTACAGTTCAGGAAAAACAGCGATGGGTTAAATATGGGGCTATTCAAAAGCAAGGAGTTTTGTAGGTCCAAATGATAAATATGTTTTGCCAACAAACCTTTTAGGTATGCCTCATTAGTGACGCATGGCCCATCTCATCTGGGCCCTGCTGCTATGGTTCAAATGACCCAGCAAATTTTCTGGACCAAGGGCTTTATAGCATATGCTAAACGATTTTGTTTATCATGCCTGCTTTGTGCACGATACCATGGTGGTGGGGTACGAATCACTCCAGCAGCTTTCCCGCTGCCTCCGTATCCATTTCACACAATCTGTATGGATTTTATTGAACTAACTCCTGTTCAACAAAAGCGATTTGTATTAGTCATTATTGATGCTTTTACAAAATGGGTTGAAGCTTTTCCAGTAACACATCCAGATGCCCTGTCAGTAGCCAAGGCCCTTACGAATAATATTATCCCTCATTTTGGGCTACCCACACACATCTATTCTGATAATGGCACACATTTTGTAAACCAAGTTATTCAAAAGCTGGCTGCCGTTTTTCAGATGGAACTAAAACACCACTGTGCCTACCACCCACAGTCAGCAGGGTTGGTTGAACGCCATAATGGCATTCTCAAAGGCAAGTTACGTAAACTCATGGCGAGACACATCAGTCTTGGATAAACTGCTTACCTCTGGCACTCCTGTCCATGCGTACCACTCCCACTTCAAAGGGGTCACACCATTTGAACTACTATATGGGAGACCTTATTACGTCCCGCAGTGGCAAGGTCTTTTGCCTGCGGAGCGTGAGGGGTGAAGAGATAGCAGATTACATGAGGAAAATGCTGACAAAACTAACACTTCTCTAACGAATGATTATTTTCAGATCAGAAGAACAACAGGATCCTGGAAGTGAAGGCTGGCGAGTGGGTATGGATTAAAATTGTAAAAGAAAACGTGGGCCTCTCCAAGTGGGAAGGTCCATACCAGGTTTTGATTTCGACACCCACAGCAGTTCGAATAAAGGAGCGAACATCTTGGATCCACCTGACACATTGCAAGATTGTCAGGAAATTTGAGTTGGAAAAGAATTTGAGTTCCCCTGAGGAACACTGATTAGTAGTAATCCTGTTTTTGTATGAACTTTTCTGACTGTTGTAGCAATGCAGGAAAATACGGAAGGGAGCAGCCCTTCCCACAAAGGCATTGTAAAATAATTTTGTTATTAGTGATTGTAAGTGTTATTTTTCTGTTTTGGCCATTTTATTTTCACAAACTAGCCAAACAAAGAGAGATGAAAATACAGCTTGGCGTCCACCTTTTAACACGTACCAGGCTATTAAATATGCATATGCTTTGTCTTTTAATGTTTCAAATTGTTGGATATGCACAGCTATCCCGACTGTACATGGTGGTCTGATGTTAGGTACAGTCCCTTTGGGGGCAAATGATACATGGACCAATTTACTATTTGAAACTTCGGAGGTAGCCGTAAAGGACAAAATAGCATTACCCCTCATGGATCGTCAGAATGGAACTGTATGTTTCCAGAGATCTGGAAAAATTAAGGTTGGATGGAGTCAATGTAATATAACCATAATTCATAACTGTACATTAGATGGGCACTGTGCAACAAGTTTCAAGCCTATGAGAGTGCTTATTAATAGTACAGGGCTTATTAATGTCACTAGTTTTGTTGAAAAAATGTTATCTGTGTATGATCTTTTGTTTAAAGGGATACAAGACAAAGGAAATCATTCTATTCCAGTAAATATCACTCTTAAAGTGAATGACTGTTATTTTGTCTGTGGTAAAAAAGCATACAAATGGTTACCAAGGAATTGGTCAGGCAGTTGTTTTTGGGTTATTTGGCACCAGCTATAAGACATTCCTTTACTCTTCCCCAAGGTAAAATCTGAAATGTACGTGCTGTGAATAAACCTGTTAATCCCGTAGGTAACATTGATGCATCCTGGATCTATCATCACGATTTGGCCCACAGTAGCAGCAAGGGACTGTCACACATGGACTTGGGCGATGATGTCATTTCTTGGGCTGGTATTCTTCCAGCCTATGGGACAGTAAAATCTATTTGGGAGCTCAGAAAACTGTCAAAACTGTTAGAAACTCTGAGCAATGCAACTTTTCTGCACTAGAGTTGGTGACGGATGAGCTAACTGCAATGAGGACTGTAGTGTTGCAGAATCGGATGGCTCGATTTCACCCTAGCGAAAGGAGGTACTTGTGCTCTTATCCAGGAGGAGTGTTGTTCTTTCATTCCTGACAATGAGCATGATATAGACAGTCATTTGGAGATCTTACAACAAGTTTCTGAACTTACAAAACCAGGGCAGAATCCATTGACTGACTTTTTCCAGAATTGGTTTGGAAATTGGGGAACAGTATTTATGAATGTCTTAATTGCTGTATGTGTTGGTGCCATTATATTCCTACTGTTGGGTTGTTGTTGCATTCCTTGCATCCGAATGATAATATCAAGTGTATTGTCTGCTAATGCAACTAAAGCTTATTATTCTGAATATACCGAAAATGAATCGTGTTAAAACCTGTATGAATAAAATGTATTACTGGGGATACAAAGTGTTGTGAGAGGGGAAATGTAGTAAGAATCTTTGTGTTCAACATCTTTGTATCCTGTACAGGAAGGGTTAAAATGTGAAACTGCATTGCGTGCAAAGAAATAAGCTAAAATGAGTTGTTTTTCTTGTAAGGAATTTGCTGACCAGAAAGGAATGCACAGATGCTACTTTGGTCCAGGCACAGGCCTATCTTGGGACTGACCTCTGACCAAGGAGGAGTGCATAGATGTTACCTTGATGTAGGCACCAACTTATCTTGTGTCTGACTTTTTACCATCTAAGGCTCCACTGAGTGAATTTATAGCCTTGACTGAAATTCCTTGTCTAGTAACCAGCTGCTGAGTATGCACGAAAGAGGGTATAAAAACCCATGTAAAGTGTGTAGAAATTAGACTGCTAGCAACCAAGATTTTTGTGGCAGGTCTCCATGCATGTAAAATAAACTCTTTTTTGGCCTACCTTCTTTTGCTGCGTGATTCTTCCAGTATATGTTAAGAGTATTAAAAATCTTTTGACAGACCTAAATCTATTCCAACAAATAAATAAGTCTAGTAGAAGGAATGGCTTTGTCACACATCACCTACTCCTCTCGATCAAGCTCTCTCTTCAAATTATGCATTAAGACACAGCGCTTGCCTTTAATAAAGAAATGTACAACCAGATGGACATTCACAGAGGTACCACTGGTTTGACTAGCCTGGCCCTCCTTGAAAAGAGGATGGGTTTTGGTTGCTTTGTAGCTGCTATGATCCTATGATCAAGAAACCTGTTCCACGTAGTCTACATCAGCTACAGAGCATATAGATTTCCTGCCTGCGTTTCAAAATGTCAAGATAAGTCAAAATATAGTAAATTGAAAAGATTTCTAAATGTTGACTGAGCAAAATATAGGACATCAAATAAATAAGCCAACTATTAATTGACTTTGTTAAGCAAAATGCTTTGTGAAAGTAGTATCAGACTCAGCTAGTAGCAATAATATCTTAGCTTTCATACTGGTAAACCTACGATTTTTCTGATTCCCACTTTACTCTGTAAATAACTTAGGTCATATTACCCTCATCTTTAATATAATAATAAAAAGAAACTTTGTCATGAATCAACCATACTTCCTAGACTTTACCAGTAAAACATGTGATGCAATAAATGGTATATTTATGAATAAACACTGTGGCATTGTTCTTAATGAGCCTAATTAATCAGTTGTGATTTTTAACAGCATGATCTATGAAATTATTTATTTCTATATTCATGAATACATACCAGCCAGATATAATAATACAGATTAAGTAAAAGAAACTATTGATGGACTCATAAAATTAATGAGGTATATTAAGAGAAAACAGAGGTGGTACCAAGATTTCAAGGATTAGATTTATCATAAGAAATATGATTAGCTTGAATAAAAATAAAGAAATCCTATCTAATTTTATGTATGTAATTAGCTACTCAGTGTGATCTTGAAGACTGAAAACAACAATAATGCATTCTTTAATTGCATTAAAACTGAAGCAGGAAAACTGGGAATGAAATATGCTGTCAAGCTATGAATTTATCACCCACAGGATATAGCAAATGTACTTGCAGAGTAAAAATATGTGCAATTGTCACAAAAAGCAAAGACATATAAAAGTGCTGCATACACAGTTGGAGGCATCCCTTATAAATATGATGATGACAGTCAGACATGACTTTAATTCACTGATGATGTTTTTAGGGGCAACTAGCCTGTTTTGGGGGGGTTCTGTGATAAAACTGAAATAAAATTTTGAAATATTTTTCACAATGCACTAGCATAGGATCATTTTGTTTGACAGAAAAGTTTTATAAACCTTCCCTATGATTGTCCTATGAACAACTTGTATCTATAGTAAAGCTACAAATTATATTGTCCCTGGCCCCTTTTAAATAACTCACACCAACACAAAAAGACATCTGACAACCTTTATTAATAAATTATATAAGCATAAACTTATTTAACTGAAAACCAACAATACAACAATAACTTCACCACTCTCAATGACCTCAGGATAGCATGCCTACTCCCTGGCTGATTCATACATCAGGGCAGCATACCCACTCACCCTGTTACATCCTCCACCAGGGCAGCGTACCTACTCTCCCTAAACCTTGAATGGGCAGCGTACCTGCTCACCTATTTCAAACCAACCATTAATCAATGAAGTTCACTTAGTCAAGCAGCATCTAGCAACTCACTTGACTCTCCTCAATACAAATCCATGACCACCTTCACCTTGAGGGGGGAACAGAAGAGGATAATCCTGTCCCTCTTCTCTGCTCCTACACTAACAAAACTGCAACCAAATCATTCGGGAGGGAGGGAGAGACACCAACTCATGCAAAAATGTGACCACTTCTTCTAGTACCTCATATCTATCAGCTACTCTAAGTCCCTCCCTAACCTACATCCCTTCCCCTACCTCACCATCCCTTAACCCTTTATTATCCAAACCCCAGCCCCTGTAGCCTAACTTACCAAACCAATATCCCTTCCCATTTACCCCTAAGATACCCCCCCACACACACACCCTAACTAAAGAGGGACCAGGACAAATTGGTTTGTCCTAAACCTCATTTGTCCCGGCCCCCTTTTAAATAACTCACACCAACACAAAAAGACCTTTGACGACCTTTATTAATAAATTATATAAACATAAACTTATTTAACTGAAAACCAACAATACAACAATAACTTCATCACTCTCGATCTCAGGGTAGCGTGCCTACTCACCCTGGCCAATTCATACATCAGGGCAGTGTACCCACTCACCCTGTTACATCCTCCACCAAGGCAGCATACCTACTCACCCCCAAACCTTGAACAGGCAGCGTACCTGCTCACCTCTTTAAACCAACCATTAACCAATGAAGTTCACTAAGTCAAGCAGCATCCAGCAACTCACTTGACTCTCCTCAATCCAAATCCATGACCACCTTCACCTTGAGGGGGAATAGAAGAGGACAATCCTGTCCCTCTACTCCACTCCTGTTGTTGTTGTCTTTTGGCTTTTCCCGGTTAGGGGTCGCCACAGCGGAACTCTGGTCCACTAATGATTGGCAGTTGATTTTCATGAACGCCAAGGTGCCAGCTCAACATTCAACCTTCAATGAAGGCACACCCATTTACACATGTCTTTCAAATGCCCACCCAACTGCGGGGAGGACATGCAGACTCCACACAGAAGGCACTCCCTGCACTCCAGCCGGGAATCGAACGGGAGAACCTCTTGCTGTGAGGCAATAACACTACCACTGCACCACCACGGAAGTCCCTCTACTCACTAACAAAACTGCAACCAAATCATTTGAGAAATAGAGAAGAAAAATCTTCCAACTGATGTGGTGAAAATGCCAATCCAAGAAAAATGCACAAATCAAGGCAGAAAAAAACACCAAAGCTAACGTAATATTTCAAAACTGAAGGCAAATAGCAAAACAGATAGATCCACAGTGACAGGTCAGAGGTTCTCCGAAACTATTTATTAAGTCCAAATAAAAATAAACGATAAAATGATAAAAGTCCCTTAGTATCCAAATATGATAAGCGCTTTCGGTTAAACCTTCTTCAGGTCGTGATTGCAATAGGGACAATCTTGCTTTTATATCATGACTACAACATTGAATTAACCAGTAATGACTGGCATGATATGAATAGCCAATGATTTTACTTCGTTTTGGCTAGGACTTTCCATCCATTTTAGAGTCATAGTTATGATTAACCAAGGGGTGTGTGTAAAAAGTGCCATTCGCTGTTGGTTATATTAATTATAAGCAAGATGTTAGCTCGTGAACATTTATAAGAATATCACTGTTCATTTTCTATGAATATCTTCATACCAAACAAGGTTCCTCATTTTTCTATCAAATCCATATGAAAAGTTTTCCTTTGTATACGAACTACCAGGGTCGCTAATTTACCAGTATTGATCAACTGAAGTGAAAGAAAGGAACGATCAGGTTCATTGGTAAGGTTGCTGGTTGGCAACCATGTTGTGTTTCATGAACTTCAGTTTTCCGTAATGTTCAGCCCATTGTCACCTTTATAACAACCACAGTTTGATTTTCATGAATTCTTTTACAAGAAGAAAAATGTTTTCACAGTTGCCTTTTTTAAAAGCTTCGGATGGAAAGCTCTTCTCATATATGAATTTGAAAGCATATTGCACCATCAAGTGAAGGATAGGAGAGACCAACCATTGCTCCCACTGGCCGGTATGAATTTTTGTCATCACTCATAATGGCTTTTACGTCTTTTCATACACTTTAATAGAGTCATTATTATGACCAACCAAGGGGTGTGTGTAAAAGCGTGAATTCTCATTGGTTATAGCAGCAATAAGCAAGATGTTGGCTCTTGAATATTTATAAGAAAAACACTGCCCGTTTTAAATGAGCTTTTATACTAGGAAAGGGATTGCATTTGGCTTGTCAATATGTTTTAGATGAAAACTTTCCCTTTATATATGTATCACATAAGTCATTTTTTTCAGTAAATTTGACCAACTTAAGCGAAAGAAAGGAGCGACAATCACTTTTTATTGGTCTCATACGAGTTATTGCCATTGCCCATTGGCTGCAATTTTCATCTATTTTGCATATGCATTTTAGGAATCAGCTCTATGATTAACCAAAGGGTGCAACTTGAGTTTGATTTTCTATTGGCTGCATTACAACTCTACAAGAGAAACCTTGCCGAGTCGACATTGGCTGTTAATACAACAAATTAGCATATCAAATTCAAAATGCCGTTTCAACTTAATGACAGGCGGGAATTAAACATGGAAGCATCAGATTGGAACCTTTGACTAAAAAAGGCCAGAAAGGAAGTAAAATCATTGGCTATTCATATCATGCCAGTCATTACTGGTTAATTCAATGTTGTAGTCATGATATAAAAGCAAGATTGTCCCTATTGTAATCACGATCTGAAGAAGGTCTAACCGAAAATGCTTATCGTATTTGGATACTAAGGGACTTTTATCATTTTATCGTTTATTTTTATTTGGACTTAACAAATAGTTTTGGAAAACCTCTGACCTGTCACTGTGGATCTATCTGTTTTGCTATTTGCCTTCAGTTTTGAGATATTACGCTAGTTTTGGTGGTTTTTTCTGCCTTGATTTGTGCAAATCATTTGGGAGGGAGGGAGGGACACCAACTCATGCCAAAATGTGACAACTTCCTCTGGTACCTCATATATATTAGCTACTCTAAGACCCTCCCTAACCTACATCACTTTCCCTACCTCACCATCCCTTAACCGTTTATTATCTAAAGTCAAGCCCCTGTAGCCTAACATACCAAACCAATATCCCTTCCCATTTACCCCTAAGATATCCACCCCACAACCTAACTAAAAGATGGACCAGGACAAATTGGTTTGTCCCAAACCTCATTTATAAAACTTATTAGAAGATGGGAAATTCCAAATAATTTAACCTCAGCTTTTAAAATATTTTATGTGATGACTGTCATTTTTAGCAACCTCACTACTTACAAACATAATTCATAACTGAGTGCTAAACAGCTATCAGATGCAAAACTGGTTTAAAAAAGAAATATGCAAGTTTTGGCAGTGTTCTTTCCTCATCATGCAAGAGTGTGGCTATGATATGACTGATAATTTGAACTTTGTTTTTGATAATGTAAACAGTTTTGAAGAATGTATGTGTTTTATTCTGTCATGGATGACACCACAGCTACCAGCTGACAGAGTCGGATGGCACTGATAGGGATTAGACTTCCACCAATGTTAAGCAGAGTGCCACCAAGGTATGTCAGAAGCAGGGGTTAAGGTCTTAGGATTATTCCAATGAACTACTAGAGGAATGGTCTTTTCAGTCAAACCCCTTGTATGCAACAGAATAAAGTAAAGAAAAGCACAAACAAAAATCTGATTCACTAGCCAATTCACCAAATGCAAATTGGCTCCACGAGCAGAAAGTGAACATGAATTGCCTTCGGTATAGGCTTCCACAATTCCCACCCACACTAGGGCTGAACACTTATCACTTATTAAGCTGAGTCTTTGGCTTAATACCCCAAACCCTATTCTCACTACTCACCATCTCTCTCTCTCTCTCTCTCTCTCTCTCTCTCTCTCTCTCTGTAACTCTCTGTCTCTGAACAACAGTGTTTTTCCAGTGCCCCTTAGCCATTATAACTGCTTTGCAAATAAGTGATTATTTTCTTACATGTGCACATGTATATAAACACACACACACACACACACACACACACACACACACACACACACACACACACACACACACACACACTTCCTATGGAAGGCTAAAAGAATTCAATTCCACAAAGCTTTCGTCTTGCCATGGTAGTACTGCCACCTTTTGGATATGGCCAGAGACCAAGCACAAAAGCTATCTGACCACTCATGAGTTAGTCAAATGTAAGTTACAAAAATTAATATCCTTCACTGGTAGCATGCTCAAGTGATCTAACTAATTAGAGATGGATGCCACAGTATATAATTTCAGCTACAAGATCTAGAATAAATAAAACTTTACTTAAACAATAAAGTAAACAATGCTGACAGAGATTAAATATGAAGAGATCAAAACAATAAACTGAGAAGAATATCATTATATAGACAAAAATGTACAAATAAATCTGATCTGCAGTTGAATAAGTAACCCACTTGTCTTTTACTGAGGAAATACTGACCTGAACTATTCTAAGTTACCAAACTTAATACCAGTCAGAATTGAAAAAAACGTCCTTCCTATGTATGTCCCAGGCCATGGCTATGATAAGTCAAAGCAGGGCAGTTCCCTTGTTTCAGTCCTAAATATATACATCTTGCTCATCAGTTCTGTTCCGCAGAACTCAGGGACAATTAGATTACATAATTTTCTTTCCCACACAAAACAAGTGTAATTACATCATAGCTCACAATGGAACAAAACTGAATCACTAAATAAAAAAAAAGATCTTTATGAAGCAGTAGGATCTAAACCCACATAACCAGCATATCCTATAACTGAAAAGTTCATCTCTACTTGATTCCCAAGTAGACTATTCTCTATCTGTAAAGCCTAGCACTTACTCCTACAGTACTTGCACCTTGATAAAGCACTCTTATTATAGATAGTACCCCACCAGCCCAAAACCCACTTCCCCCGGAGTCCTTTGAAAGTTCTTTATCTACTACTTCTAGTATGTCGAGGGATCAGTTGCTAGTGTCCTCTCCAGCTCAACTGGTGAACCTGGGAATATTGAGGCAATGTTACAATTGCCTCATGTACCTGAACAATCCTCTCCTTCTCCCACAAAACACAAATACATGCGAGAGATGCAACTATACGGCCAAACTGGAGGCTGAGCTCTCTCAACATAGGACTGGCAAGACCAGACAGGAGGAGAAGGCAACCACACACAATACATACCCAGTCACACATGGTACCATCACAACTTCAAATCATACACATACTCACACAAAGACATACTCGGAGGCTCTGGTCAAAAATTTACCAAAACAGCAGAGGCCACCAAAGCAGACACCCAAACAACTACCACCTCACGACCCAACACATAGACCACACAGTCAGAGTGTCAAACAGTCACAGCCCTTAAGGCCAAACAAAATGCCAGACACACTTGTCATTGGTGATTCCATAGTCAGACACACTGGCGTCCCGCTCACCAGACTGAGTAAGGAGAAGGTCACAGTAAGCTGCCTGTCGGGCTAGAATCCGCCACATAACGCAAGCACTCAGGTCTCTCAACAGCAGGTACAAGTGCGACTCAGTCATTGTCCACGCTGGTGTCAACGACCTGAGGCGTACCTCCTTGGACTACATGAAAGGGGCGTCGAGGAGCTCTCTGATTATGTAGCCCAGGCAGGTATGACCCTGACCTTGAGCAGTATCCTACCTTCACCTAGAATGATGCCACAATACAGTGATAAGATGATCAGCTTTAATAATTGGCTTAAATTCTGGTGTCATTCAAAGGGATCCAATGTCTGTCTGCCTGGGATGACATGCTGGACAAGCCACGCTGCTTCGCAAGGGACGGCTTGCACCTGTCACCCTGGGCTTCGGATATTGGCAAAGGCTCTTGCCACCCCATAGTGCCTTTTTAGGCAAGGCTCAAATTCTAAACCTACCACCCTAGAACACCAAAAGGAAAAAACTAAGGGTAATGCTGCTCAATGCCAGAAGTCTCAATCTCAAGATGCACGCACTTTCGAGGCCCTTCTCAGTATGGAGAACATCGATGTCTGTGCTGTGACAGAAACCTGGTTCAAGGCTCCTGAGAGCACCCCAGCACTAACAGGTTTCACCTCATATCATACGTTCGCCCCAAAATCCGGACAACACCAAGAAAGGAGGGGTGTCCATATTCATAAGGACACCCACACCTCAAGGTTGGTGGCAACGCACGATGCATCTGAGACCATCCAGGTGCAATTAACCATAGGCAAGACTGCTCTGCAATTTGTAGCATGTTACAGGCCACCCTCTCAAACTCAGGAACCTCACATGGCCTTCCTGAAAACATTGGAGGGATAAATGTATCTCCAAACACCATCATACTAGGTGACTTCAACTACCCTAATATAGACTGGGAACACTACTCAAGCCCGAACACTCTAACCCAAAGATTCCTGGAGTTCATAAACTCAAATGCCATGGAACAACTAGTCACCATCCCCACAAGAGGTGAAAACATACTTGATCTCATCATCACGAACATGGGATCAAAATGTTCAACACCGAAGTATACCCCTCACTGGTGAGATCAGATCATAAACTAATCTCGCTGGAGGTCCTCATCCCGCCCCCACCTGAAACAAAAAGACCACAGTGAAAAACTTCTCAAAAGCCGATTTCACACTTCTAAAAACTAGTGTGGTCTCCTTTAAGGCCCCTGAGCCAGTGGTAAACATTACTCAAACCGCTGAATCACTTACAAATGCCTTCTACCAGCACCTACAGGACTGCATGGATCAGGCAATCCCAAACAAAACTAAGACTCTCTGTACCAAAGGCAAGCGTCCAGTCTGGTGGACCCCAGCCATAAACAAGCTCTACAACAAAAGGAGGAAGCTACTACAAGATAGAGCAAAATCCTTGAAAGGTAAGACACCTTTGATCATTATAAGTAAAAACTAAGAGCTCTCATAAAATCATCCAAGGCAAATTTTGAGAGAAAAATCGCCAAGGACTCTAAAGACAATCATAAGGCCTTCTTTAGCTATGTTAGAAACCTAGGAGGAAACTCCCAGATATGCTCAGAATTAGTTCAAAATGATGTGAAAATTACTGAACCTACACACATTGCTAACATACTGGCTGACAGGTTCAGTGCAAACTTCTCGCCCCTCCCCAAAGGAGAGATATCTATTCCAGAGGATTGTAGCCCCCAAACATCTCCAACGCCCAGGTGAGAACTGCCCTCACTAAGGCAAAAACACAGCATCCATGGGACGGATGGTGTCCCCGGCTGTGTGCTTCATGAACTCAACGAGGAATTAAACCCACAGTTAGGACAGCTGTTTAATCTTAGCCTCACCTCAGGATACGCACCCAAGGAGTGGCGCCGGCGACTGTGGTCCCACTTCATAAGGGCGGTGCCTCCACAGACCCTGGAAATTACCGCCCCATTAGCTTGACAAGCCTTATCTGCAAAGCCATGGAGAGGATCATAATGGAACTCATAAATAAAGACATAGGGAACTTGCAGACTTTGGATCCAACCCAGTTTGGCTTTGTCAAAGGCAGATCCTGCCTCTTAAACTTGGTTGACTTTTTGAGACAGTCACCAAGGCCATTGATGAGGAAAGGCAGTCCATACAGCCTACCTCGACCTGGCAAAGGCCTTGACACAATACCCCACTCAGGTATCATCGAAAAACTCATCAGCTTGAATGTAAACCCATACATCACAAGATGGGTTGCAAACTGGCTAGCGACAGAACCCACAGGGTCAGAGTTGCTGGAGCCATGTCAGACTCAAAGCCTGTCACAAGTGGTGTCCCACAGGGCTCAGTCCTGGGTCCACTCTTGTTCGGCATCTACTTTTCTGAAGTACAAGCAAACACAGGAGGGTTATGGCTGACAAAGTTTGCAGATGACTGCAAACTGGGCGCCATAGTCGAAAACACATCTGACACAGATATCCTCCAGAAGGGCCTCACAGAAGCGGATAACTGGTGCCAGAGCCATGGCCTGAAGTTAAACGCCAAAAAATGCATAGTCATACCCTTCGGGAAAAACAAGGTTACCCCTAGCTACCATATAGGTGACAATCCACTGAGCACAGAAAAAGTCATCAGGGATCTGGGGACCCAAGTTGACAGTAGTCTTCGTTTGACACTCATGTTGCTAAAGTAGTTAGGAAAACCTTCTATATCGCCCACCTGATCATGAAGGGATTCACATCTAGATCAAGGGAGGTCATCGTCCCCTGTACTCATCACTCATTAGACCTATGATTGAGTACAATGCCCGTTCGAATGTATCTGACCAGACACCTGATGCAGCTTGAAAGGCCCCAAAAGTTCCTCACCAAAAGGATAAAGGGTCTCAAAAATATGTCTTATGCTGCCCGACTGAAAGAACTCCAGCTTTATTCAGTCTCATACCGCTTGCTCAGAGGTGACCTGTGCCTGACATATAAGGCCATGTCAAACCCAGATTTGATGAATATGCTTCACCTCAAAAATCTAGATCCCTCAGAACCACAAGGGCGGGAGACTTAAACCTTGACACGGTTATAAATAGAACGTGCTGGAGGGACAGATTCATCACCCAGAGACTCCTATGCTGTGGAACAAAATCCCGGTACATGTGAGGCAGAGCACCTCGCTGGCCTTGTTCAAGAGGAATCTTGACCAATGGATGGGAGATCGCAGATATACCCCAGGGATTACTTCAGTGTCACTGCTTGACAGAGGCACAGAAAAATGATAGGCATAGTTTTTATTCAAACTAAAGGGGTGGCGAAAGCCACATAACTATGGGCTAGGCTTATAAATGCCCTTGGGCAGATAGCCTAGTATGAACCTATGAACCTATGAACCTATATACAGGACAGGAAAAAATTTTAAGAAAATGTTCGAACAGACAGATAGCAATGTTCAAACAATAAACAAAGCTACTATTCCATGTGGAAGTTGTAGTCAATGTCCACATATCATTAGGGAAACACATATACGATTGAACAATGGGCTGAACAGTTTTGTGAAATTCTGTAAAGGCAACTGTAGTACAAAGATGTTGGTATACCTCGCTGTATGTGTTAGATGCTCTGCATTCTATATAGGAAAAACTGAGAGAGCATTTAAAGATAGAATATATGAATATATATATATGACATATGGACAGGTAAAGATACCAGCGCATTGTTCAAACATTCAGAGTCATGTACATCTTTTTGTGGTTTTAAATTTGGCATTATTGATGTTATCAGAAATAATGCCAGAGGGGATGATAATAAAAATATATCGCTAAACAGAGAATTAAAGTGGCAGCTTAGGCTGAAGGCCAATATTCCCCCTGGTCTCAATGAATATGTTAGTATTAAGCCAGTTTTGATAGCAAAAGCAGTTAGAGTTTAAATACCATCCAATTATGGATGTGTACTGTTTTAGTTATTATTTTTCATACATGTTTATGTGTTTTTGATGCTTTTTAATATGCATGGATATGGTTGTTACACAGTCTATTATCATGCATCATATTTTTTTCTTAAGGTTACACATTTTTAATGTGAGTGTTTCTTTAAATTTTAATTGAATATATTTATGAAGAGCTTTATAAGTAGTGTGTAGCACATGTGTTATTGTATCTGAAGAAGTCTTTTCTAGACGAAAGCGCTAATACATAAAATTTTTTACGCCTTCACTTGTGGCCTGGATTCTTTTTTTTTTTTGTAATTACATCATAGTTTATTTTGCAAAATGTAAAACAAAGGACTAACAGTAAACATATTTTCATTGTTTTTATATTAATGACTGCTTCCTTTTCAAGTTTTAGTCAGTTGCTTCTTTGAAGCACACTGTAATTATATTTATGACTATTGTTTTTCCTGCCTCTAAACCCTTGTGCAACTTAATTATATGGAAAACAATTAGTTTTTTTCCTGAGAATATGCAGAAAGTCATTACAAGTTTTAAATTTTGTATTTTATTTTTGCTTTTATACTCACAGAAAAAAAAAAATCACATATTCTCAAACCAAAGGAAACAAAACAACAACAAAGCTGCTAACAGTCTGCAATAAGAAACAAAAATAGTTAATTTTAAATCAGGTTTCCCAAGTCTGGCTCCACCCTTTTAACCACGTTATACAACTTTCAATAAAGTTTTATAAGCAATAGATTCCAGATTAAAATTTAAAAAAAAAGTAAATATATGTCAAATGAAGATTGAGTAACATTTGAAAACATTACTGCAGCTAGCCATGTTGATGTTCACATTATGAAAGACTTCTTATTTGCTTGGTATTAGTAAATGACTGCAACATTGTTTGTGAAACAGGCGCAGCCGTAATGAGCAGTTACATCCTAGCTAAGATTCAGAAAGAATAACCGTGAGTGAGAAGGCTAAGCATGAGTAGTTTCCCATTCACAGTGACCTTTTCCAGCTCATAGACTATCCAACTAGAAAACGTTTGCCAGCGGATGGTGCAAAAGAACCAATAACCATAAAAAAACACCACTTGCTACTGAAAGCCAGGGAGCCAACCGAACACTAGAACAATCTAAAATGCACTCTGTCTAAAAATCCAATAATGGAATATCATGCACTAAAATCAAAACCAGGTTGTTTTTCTTCAAAAATTGAGCACTTTCATTGCAAAACCAGAACTTCCTCAGAATCTGCACTTCCCCATATATCACTTCCTTTTGTACAGCTTATTTTAAAAGTGTATTAGCCTTGAAACTTCCTTAACCATAATGTTTAAAAACATAAATATGTAATACAAAAAGCAGCCTGAAAATTTGTTTTTAACATTCACAAATACCAAAATGTTGCAATTAAATACTTGTTTACGCATATAATTATTTAATAAAAATAATAATATAAACCTTGTATTGCTAAAATAAAGTAAAGCTCTTGAATATAAATGAGTGCATAGTAGCTGGAATGTATAAAAATGTATGACAAAAATGTATAAAGGGACCCAGCATCATAAAATGTTATAAACTTGTTGCTTTCATTTTTAGTACTGAATGAATTTGATATCATGTCATTTAAAGCAGGTGGATTCATTGTATTTCAATGCAGTTACCATTGTAGTTAAATGATAGAGTTCAATTTGATTTTCCCAGTCTCCACCTTTAGGGTCCAAAGGAATTTTGTCTGGCATGCCAAAATTATACTTGAATATAACCAGTGCATTTAAGGTAATCCCTATACATTTAATTGTTTGTATTCTTCTTTTTTATATCAAACAGATGTTCATATATTCTTTTATTTAGTGCTCATTCAGTTTTGGCTATGTAAAATACTGTGACATCCTGAGCATAGTGCTATGTAAACTCTTTATAAGGTCTTGCAGTTCCCATTAATGAGACTGATTTTACTATTTAATCCATTGTTGAGAATTAATTGTTTCTCTGTCATAATATAGGAAATCAGGAAGTTGAGATTGTTCCAAAGTTCGGTTGGCTCCCTGTCTTTCAGTAGCGGTTGGCGGCACTTTTATGGTCATAGACTACTCAATTACTAAACTTTCATGCCACAAGGAACCTCAGCATGGTGAGCAGTCCCATTGACTGAAATGCATAGCAATGAGGCAATCTGGAATGCAGCTAATGCTGATTATCTATGTGCTCTTCCCAGAAGTCTCCAGGGAAGTAGCCATGCTGTCCTCTTGAAATGCTAGTGGCTTCAGATTGCATAAATTTCCATGGGTCATCCATTCACTTCAGTGATATCAGGCACCATGCATGCAAGTTCAGCGAAGGCTTGGGGTTGCTGGGTGTTAATGTGTGTATGTGCATGTTTGAGTGACCACTTGGGTGGTAATACTAGGGGACAGCAGGTAGGGAATTGGAAGTCTGGATATGTGTGTGTGTGTGTGTGTGTGTGTGTGTGTGTGTGTGTGTGTGTGTGTGTGTGTGCATGCGTGTATGTGTATGTGTGTGTGTGCGTGTGTGTGTGTGTGTGTGTGTGTGTGCGTGCGTGCGTGCGTGCGTGTGTGTGTGTGTGTGTGTGTGTGTGTGTGTGTGTGTGTGTGTGTGTAGGGAGGGTATCTTTGCCAACTCTGCTGCTGTCACAGGTCTGACAGTGTTATTGTTAAATGAGGGTGAGTCAGACACATGCCAACGACCCAGTAATGAAGTCTTTCTCACTGTAGCAAAAGTTGCCTCTGACTTACATTTTCTCACTGTATAAATTGACATACCGACAGTTCAAAATGTTCATGAGTGCCAAGAATATTTCTGAATTGCAGGGTTTGCTGTGATCAGACTGAACTCATCTTGATGAATAAAGCTCACATTGAAACAAAACAGGTGGTACTGGATGCTAGATTTAGTAGTACTACCTCAAAGCCCCAAGACCTGGCGGTCACTTTCTAAAAGCTGCATACGTGCTTTACTCTTGTCTGCATGGGTTTCTGTAGGTATGCCAACCCCTCCAAGATTTTGAAATTGTGCTACGATGCTTGACTTGCTAATCTAACTTGTCCTTGTGGAATTTATTAGCCTTTTTTCTTTTATCCCAAGACATGCTCAAAAAAAGACCACATGAATCAGTTTCTTTAGTCAGTTATCAAATACATGCAGAACAGAAAATAAATAAATATAAACATGCATATAGGCATACATAAATATAAAAAAACAGCATAAAAATGTAAAAATAGATTTATTGCCATATAAAAAGGAAAAGTAATTATGCAGATTAGAGTATTTTGTATGGTATTTTATATTACTTATTAGTAGAGTGATGAACATATGAAATGGTAGTGTATGTCCTGAATAATCATTCAACCTTGTATGAAACTAGAATCCGGACTTCCCACCATTATCCATAGGAGAGGCTGTACTGATTCAACTTCCTCAGTCTTTCCAAAAGGGAGTGACTTCTTAGGAAAGAAATCTTCTTCAGGTAGTGTCTTGGAATTGTTATGTACTCTTTTCTATGATTTTACTTTTGCAGTCATTCCCTACTGAACATGCATATTTTAGTACACTATGCAGTATAAGATTAAAGACTGCCATTGGCAGCTTTGGATTTTGTGGCTTTATAAAGCTCACAATGCATTATGACATTCTAATTGTCCTTTTGTATACATCAGTGTGCCCTTCAAAAATTAAATTCTTATCTATTATGATTTCTAGCTTGTTGAAGTTTTATGCTTCCTCTACTATATCTTCTATAGGGTATATATTGCACCCCCAATGTGGGGTGGGGTCCCTTATATCCCCTAAAATAAATATACTAATTCCACATTGCACCATCATGAATGAGCCATCATGAAATGTTACACCACACTGTTATGGCTGCCACTTTCTCAAGTTGCCAAAGTGGGAATTTTTTTTTTTTTGAAAACATGAGATTTTTCAGGGCCAAGTGTACCCACAACCAGTGAAAAGGACTGGATTTCACTTAGCAAAAATAAAATTCTTGTATAAGATGAGTTGCTTCTGTTGTTTCATATAACATTAAAGTGAGAGGTTTTTTTTCTGTTGTTTCATATAAAAGTAGGGCATTTTAGTAAAAAAAATAATAAGTCTTTTATGGAACTATTACAGGAAATCTATGACATATTTTTGTCCTAAAATCTTGTGGTGTTTGCTATTTTCTCATGTTTTTTTTGCAGGATGCACCTACCCAAAAGGAGCTGTCCTGTGTAGAGGGACAGGTGATAAGCTTGCACACACAGTTGACCACAACTTGGTTCATCATAGGATCATAGGATCATAGGAAGTTGCTAGACTATTGACCCTGAGACCCTTACAAGTCTTGCAAAGAATTTAGCCCATGTTTCAACAAGTCAGCACCCTATGCCACTGTCCACCAGTGACACAGGTGGAATCCCAGGGGTGTATTTTCTGTTCCCCATCCAGTTATCCAGATTGCACTTAAAAAGGGTACAATATCTGAATGCATTAGATAGGACTTCAAATAAATGCTCCATATAAAATCAGATCCAGCAGAAAAAAAAAAAAAAAAAAAAAAAGGTCAGTGCCATGGGTACCTGAATTGGCCATTTAAAATCTCTGCAGTTGTTTATATTTGTTTCCAAGTACATTATGTTGTACAATACAGAGTACCACAACAAAGCATATGCTTTCTATTTCAAAACACAGTGACAGAAAGGACCAAACTTAATTTTGCAATTTTAAAATAGTAGTTGCTGACAACATTTACATCAAAAGACACCAGCCAACGTTCGTTATTAAAAGAACTTTAACGATCTTCTAATTATAGAACAGGAAACTTCTATTCAAGGAAAGTCTCAGACCTTCAGGCTAAGGCCTGGAAAAAAGCCTTGAAAGTGTGAAGTATGCAAGCTGTCCTTTCAGGGAAATACAGCCGTTTATTCTAGTTGTTGTTCCTCTGAATGGCAGGCAGCAGAGACAAAGAAGCATTTAGATAACTGTAACTGTATCTGATTTGGGTCTTTGTGAGTCTTTTCAAGTTTGCAGCCAGAGCTTAAAAATGCAGCGCTACCATTCAAGTGCACTAAAAGGAATTTGCCTAATACAGTCGTGCTGAGTGTTTGCTATTTGGCACTCTGTATTTTCACAGCGCCATTTGTTTCCTGGAAGTCATTTAATATCTGTGCAACTAGAAGTAGCTGTTACAAGTATACATCGATTCCTCATCACAAACTGACACTTCAGAATGCTTTGGTATCTGACAGTGTATCACTTTTATTTCCACCCCTTCTTTTATCATCATATGGTACTGGTCATGCAATAGCTTCTCGTTGACCTTTTGATTTATGCATGTCCTTCCTCGCAATGTTTTTTTATTGCTGTTGTTGCAAATGTGGTCTATGATGATTGAAGTGCTTCAGTAGGAATCTGTTTTATCTTGCCAGAATGTACCGCATGCAACAAGTCTCTTTTAGCCCCACCATACCAGCACTGGATACGAAGGACCTTACTTGGTGTTATGCATGCATGGCTGCAGCCCCCAAAAAGCTATGCTATTCCAGAGAAAAGAGAAGTTAATAACTTGCTTTAGCCAATACTCCATCCGTATCAGTTATGCAAATAATACATTCATTTTTTAAGCGAGAAACCTGAAGCAAGGAACTGTCCAGGAGATGTTTATTTCACTCACCTGTGTCATATACAGAGACAAATCTAGAAATTTACAGAAGATAGGTACACCTAGTCTGAAACATCACTCCATTGTTTGTCAAGGAAATCCCTGTATCATAATTTGCATCTGCCACAGATATTACTTTTTAGTGTCTTTGCAAATATCTTTACTAGTATTCGGTTCCCTCTATATTAAAGAGCTTTTAGTGAAAAAGCACCGTGATGAAAAACAAATACCATATTCAGAAAATTCAGGAAAAAAAGGGTTTGCATCCTTTAATGGTAATGGCAAAAACATTTCATGAATTCTATTCAAAGTCTTATCTAGGCAGAAATCACACTAGATTAAACATCACTTACAAACAGCTTCCTCAGAATCCCTCCCTTGGTAAAATGATGCTGCAAAGTTAAGCATTGGAGTTTGGTTTGCTCGTATCTGGATATTTCGCACTGTTTTATGCAAAATCGAATTTACAAAGCTGTTCTGTGAAATATTTGTCACCATTTAAAGTGTGCCAGACTGCTCTGTTTTTTTTGATATGACTACTTAATACATGATTTGACAACTTACTGATGCTGGGATGCGGGAAGGCTAAATGGTGAGCTGACTGTTTGAAGACTGCTTGGAGTTGGAAAGTGAAATACCTGACTGTTTGCAATCTTTGGGTTTTGACCACCCTCCCTCAAGACCAATTAATTAAGTAATCTTTTCTTTACTAACATGTCCACTAACAATTGCATCTGCCTGTATCTCACTCTAAAGCTGTTAAGTTAATATCAGCACTGGCACTATGACAGCTTGAATATATTGACGCATTCCATTCCAGAAGTGCTTGCCCTGATAGTCTCCAGTGATTACTGACAATAATATGGCTGTCTGAGGTAAACAAATAGCATATTATTATAATAAAATCCAGAGTGACCTACCTGACTTATTGATGGGGCTGGAATGCATATCTCCATTATAAGAATACAGATTGAGGTAAACTTTATAGTTTAGTTTGCATCTAGGCCAAGGTAACATTTATGGAACACATCTCAGGGCAGTATCCCTAGTGTCTAACACTATAGGCCTCTGGCACTGCTGTGGTCTGGGCGACTAATTCAGTAAAAAAAATGATCCATTCAATAGCACTATGTTTGTTCAATTTGCTGTGTATTGGCTAGGAACTGAATGCATGTTTTGCAGCAGTGTACGCTATTAACTTTGCTTTGGCCTAACAATATTAGTATAGTATATGGCACACTGACCACCTGGCTAACTTGAAATGTAGTAAATCTGCAACATTGTGTTAAATGTTACAGTATCAAAAAGCACTCTTTTTTTCATGAGCAGTGCTAGGAAGCAGCTCTGGAGAGTAGGGAGATGCAAACTAAACTACAAAGTCTATCTCAGTCTGTATTCTTATAATGGAGATATGCATTCCCGCCCAGGATTCACAGTAGAGCTTTCTAATAAACATCTAGAAATTCCACATTTCCCTCTGTAAGGAAATACTAAGGGAATCTCCTTTACATATCTCAGTGTCTGACAAGGAAAGATCCAAATCACAACATCTGCGAATAGGTACTTTACAACTGGTGCAGAATTTTACATCAAATTGGGTTTTACAGTGATGTGCGAAAAAGCTGGTACATGGTAATGAAAATCAACTGATTGAAATGTACCATCTTTTCCGCCAATCGATGCCCTTTCCCCACTGTACTACAAACATGGAGTTGGGAGATATAATTAGCAGTGGGTATAGGGGGTGCAGGGGGGCTTGCCCCCTGCAAAAAAAAAAAACAATAATCCTTTGTGGATCAATGTTTATGTTTTTGATGGAAAATAGTCGATCAATGTTGGATCGACTACTTTTGGTTTCAGTTGAAGGTTATTGGGTTATGCTTCCCTTATAATATACTCAAGCTCTACTTTGTTGGTTTTAAGCTCACACAAGGCAGACTGAGATTGGAAGTGGGCCAGGTATATTTTATGGTTCTGAGGATGTCTTCAAAATGGATAATGATGAGCTCATTGTATCTGGTACATGAAATTTTTCCAGCGATCCTGGAGATCAGTGGCTTGAAACCTCTGAATTTGCTGAATTTCTCTGACTGACTACTTCAGGGCCCTTCTGAAAGACAAATTGGGCTAACTGCTCCACAATATACAAATGGACATACTCCTTAGAGATGATTTTGATATAATTTGGTACATGGCTGAAGAAATCAGAGGTGTACTCCACCTAAACGTGTATCAGCAATGTGGACATCGTGACTAGAGCAGTTAAAATGAGGTGCAGCTAAAGCTCATGAAACCAGCCTGACCTATTCTTCTCAGCATTTTAGGGTGGTGGCACAATGTCTTATGTGATCGAAGAGCACTTTTTACTATATGGTAGCATGTCCTACTAACATTTCATCCGGCATTATACAGGTAGTACAAACAGAGAATGTAAAAAGCATCTCTTTGCAGATCTAAACTTGTCAGCTAGTGACTTGTATCTTTGCTTTGCTTCAAGCTGTGTAGTATAGATGATGCACTCTCTTACTTCAGGATTTCTGTCTCTCACTACTCAACAGTCATTTACCTGTAAGAAACTGTAGGAGTAAAAGCAACATGCCCAAACTGGATAACTCCACATACTGTTAGCCATGTAGTTTGTAGTAGTAACTGGTCTCCAAATTTGTTTCCTGTTTTTTTTCACTCTACTGCAGGATCACAGTGTGCACACAGATCATTTTCTGGATTAATTGTTGATCTTTTTGGATCAATGGAGCATGGTTGGTGCATTGAGAGTACAACTTCTCATAATGGATCAGTACTGCAATACTATTCACTTTGTCTTGCATCATCAAACATACATTCGGAGCTGCAGGCTCTCCGTTTTCTCAGTAGCCTACTGGTTGTTCCAGAGTGACTTATGTAGTAGCCTACTGGTTGTTCCAGAGTGACCTATGTAGTATCCTACTGGTTGTTCCAGAGTGACCTATGTCTAGCTTTTCAAGCCTTGAAAGACCCATTCCTATATGACCTCATCTTTCTTGGCAAAACCACTACCTCTATAAATACCCACATTAGGCACCTAAACCTACACCAAAACATAAATAAGATTCACTGGCAGGATAGGCTCCTAACACAATTTATTCTCAGCCTGTGGAATATGTTGCCACTACAGGTCAAACACTGTACTACTTTGACTACTTTTAAGGCTAGTCTTGATGAGTGGATGGGTCAAAACGAATTCGGACCAGACTTATCATGTAAAGCCCTGCTCAATTTAGGAGGTAAGTAATATTATGTGCTTGACAAGGGTGGCAAGAACTTTAGTTTGTTTACTTTAATGTGTATATGGCTACTAATCTTATATCCCCAGTGATTGTTTGCCTAGTATTATCCCAGTGTTCCTGTGTAACCATCCCTCTGTCTTCCTCCCATCCTTCTCTCTATCTATTCTTAATTTTTCTCCTTGAAAGGAAGGAAAACACCAAAATTGTTCAAAAATACACATTAACAATATGTTCTCATCACATCTTGCATCTGAGTCTGGAGTTGCACCTACTTTCCCAGTGCAATAGCCCAAGACTCTAGCATCATGTATTAAGAAGAATTATACATAATATCACATAACAGCAAATTAATTTAACAATTAAACATATTATTCTGCCTATAACCCTCCATTGTGTCCAAATCACCCATATTGCAAAAACATAAGCAGTATACGTTATGTATACCAAAAGTCTGCACAGTTATCAGCAGCAGCAACAGCCCCATGTTTCCTATTTTACAAAAATATGGGATGGGAGGGGATGGAGTTGTGTCAATTGTCATCTCAGTTCTCGATTTACAAATTCCTCAGTCGCTGTATACTGGGCCATGTCCCTGTTCCCTACCTTACGCGATGAAACATTTTACCTTCATAACACTGCCATCTTCATACAAACACCCAACGTGTTACATCTACTGGTAGCATTACATGCAATTGACCAATTAATTTTCTTCTCAAACCCTTAAATTATAGCCATCTAAATGAAGTCAGCTTCTCTTCACTCACTCTGTTAATTTTATTATATGCGAAAATAGCAATTTGTCAGCATCTCAGCAGTCATTCACCTCCCTTAATGTAGCCCCTCCCCCACATATGTTGTTTGTATTAGCTACTGGGATGACTATTTCTGTTCTTTCAACTTACCAGTGGAGGATTCTGTGAAACCATGTAGCTATAGTTTCTTCTTTATTGTGTCATCTCTCATGACCTAACTAGTACCTCTCAATATGTTAGGCCACACCTCCTTCTACTTCCTTCGCTGTACAGATGTCCAGGCCTCCTTCTCCTCCCATGGTATACTTCTTTGCTACCTTGCAGCATGTATCTTTACATAGGTTCATAGGTTCCTACTAGGCTAACTGCCCTTGCGAGCCATTGTAAGCATAGCCAATTATCCCTTGTGAGACTCAAACCCTGCACTTTGAGTTTGTAAGGCAAACACCTTAAACATTAGACCACCCTCACACTCATTTAAAGAGGAGCAGCCATGGAATACACCCTCCCTCATTTTCAACTTCCACAATTACTTTGCTAAACCCTACTAGCATGCAAGGTTCTGTCGCCCTGCTTTGTGTACTTTGAGCACTTTACCCTGTGTCTGCATATGATGTAACCTGAAGAGATGGTACCTCATACTTATCCATTTTTGTGAGGCTTGCACTACTTTCAGCCAGCCACCATCTGCTAGATCCTTTCACGATGCCCTTGTAAAAGCACACACCTTTTTCCTGCTGTCCTGTAAAGCTGCACCCTGCCTTGCCATGGTACTTTAAGAACTAACAGGTCATCTAGCTTGGACATAACTCAAGGCCTGGCTGTTATGCCACAGAGCTTTTGGCTTTACCTTGTTTGTTGATGTAGGACCAAAGAGATATTGTCAGCCTTTAGTAACGCCTGAGACCTATATTTTCATAAAGTAGTGAAATTGCTACCTTTAGGAGTAACTAATTGGTGGTAACCTGATCTCTTATCTAGCTTTCTAAACAACTTTGCACTGTGGAAGCATGCATCAGCTCATTTAATGTTGGGGTTAAGGACATTTTCTTTGCGGTTGTCTTCTGTGCTATCTTCATATCAACACAAATTCTTAATTTTAAGACATTTTTAGATTTGGTGGTGCATCAGTCAATGGTATCCAATGAGCTGGATCTGATAATCTTTCTGTTATCTTAACTGATTGATTCCTACTCTACGTTTTGTCTGATGGGAAATGTAACTCTCCTGTTGAGCTGTACAACTGATTTATCAGTAGTGTCTATATGCAACCCCATGTGATGACTCTTTAGTTTCCCGTATTCTTCAAAACTACCCTGATATTCCTTTGTCAGGTTGTCTGCTGCAGTTTCAGCATTTTGTTTTCATGTGTTCTATGATCTTTTTCATTCTCACATTCTCAGTTGCTGAGCAATATAACAGATCATTATTTCTTTTGTGATAAGTACCTTTGCTTGATATTAAACTGCTCTATACATTTGTGCTCACATTATATATTCCTTCAGTTAATACGGACTCTGTACCGTTATAGGGATATGTTTTTGCATTATAGTCCTGCTGGAATAACAAGGACCTTGGTGTGAGTGAAGAGTATATTTTGTTAATCACTTTTCAACTAAATGCCACAGATAATTCAGTTTGAGATTTTGCTGTGATGTTTTGACATCTTTCGTGATGTTTTAAAGTTTTGTTTGCTTAGCTTTTATATATTGCATCTGTGATCATATATAGATTACTGTTTCATTCTTTTATATGTAAATTCACTGAGTCTGTTTATTTTCTCACAGTTACTTTTGATTTCCTAAAGAGTTATTACTGCTATTTTTGAATTACACCAATTGGCCTATTGTTTTTGTTTTCACAGGAAACATGTTTGTTTTTCTCCCACTGCACAAGTACCTAGGTGAGGTAAAACTCTACCACCTTTTCTACATGTTGAAATGTGGCTTTATCTGTTGAAATTATTACACTGTTTTTATACTTGACTCCAATGCTCTACCAGTTATACCACTGTCCAGTACGTGAAGCTATGCATGGTACCTCATATTTAAACTATAGGACTGTTTCAGTACATCCCTAAATGATGTTTGGTATTGCCATAATTTGTACCCTTGTTCTATGTTTCAGTAACCTCCTGAAATGATTAATGTATCATTGTAATGTAGCTGTATAGTGATGAAGTGTGGTGACCTTATCTATAATGCTGACTCCATCACCCAAATGATGAATGCACTATGGAAATCCAGAATGCAGAGCCATGCTCTTCTACATGCCCAGTGGTATGTTAAAGCTGAGGTCCAGGGTATTTCACATGCTGCCATAATATAAAATGTACAATGACACTGTAGTGCTATGCTCTCTTCCTATGCTACTGAGATCTCTGTCCTGATCACCTTGTACTGTGTTCAGTTACAGGTCACATATACCAGTTAACCTCATGCCACTCAAGCAGATATATGTCTCTGAGCACTGTAGCATGCTACTGCATTGCATTGCATTGTGTGCACTGAGATCAATGCTTGTATCATCATGCATAATATCGATCATTTGGTGTCGGCATTATGCACGTCGACAGTAGTGCCATTCTGCAAAGTTAAATAATTCCATATATATAGATAGATAGATAGATAGATAGATAGATAGAGAGACAGACAGATAGATAGATAGCCATTGAGTAATCACTGGTATGTTTACAATCACATGTGTTAGCATGGTATGTAATACATTGGCAGTACTACGGACACAGTGCAGTGTAGACAGTAATTCTTAATCTGGCTGTTATTTAATAGGCATTCACTTCCTTCTCAGTGTGCGTATAAGTCGATATTTTTAGAACAAAGATCTATGAGGTGCCAGCTGAATACTTATTTAACTGATCCTAAACGCAGGCTGATGGCTACAATAACTACTGATTTTGTACTGGAGTCATTAAACACCTAGATGACACATAAGTCCTTGTAAGATTTCATGCAGATAGGTGTTACAGAACATAACTCATGGTTAGCCCAAGAGCTTTATGAATCACAGGAAATTGTCAGCAGGATATGCCCTCTTCTCTCACCAGTGCACAAACTGGGTTTCCAACAACTACAACTGATGAGTGCTAAGACCTTTTTCAATAAGAATAGCCAATATTTACTGACAAATTGATAGTAACCAAATTTCTTGCTCTATTATAGTGCTATTAGTGTGCCAAATAAAATATGTTACTGTGTTATGAGACACGAAAGATAAGAAAGTGTCTTTATCTCCATAACTATTCACATTCTTCCACAATCTTTTGATTAGTTTCTTGAGGTCTAATTACCCCAAAGTTCTACTTTGCATACTTATTCATATAACTATAATAACAATGTTTAAGTCAGTACCCCTCTAGCAGAGCCAGAATGTCAAACTTTCTGCACCTATATTGTTTTAAACTAACACTGCAAGCCGGAATGTATTTCTGAGTAAGCTGTGATAATGGGTTGCACCAATATAAACCTTTAACTAAGCTGGGAATGTCATAGAAATGCAAATTACACTAACTAGTGCAATAGAAAATGTACATTTTATCAGCACTTACATAGCAAAGCAATAAAAGAAGTACCATGGAGGCATAAAAGCACCTTTCTTAAAACCACTAAATGTTTTATTATACTCTTTAAATGTTACTGCAGCAATTTGTGTTTCAGGACTGTTCAACATAAAATGAATAACAGAGTGTCAACAAAATTCACAAAAGAAAATAAAAAAGGTATTGCATGCATGTGTACGACAAATAAAACATTGCACACACACACACACACACACACACACACACACACACACACACACACACACACACACACACACACACACACACACACACACACACACAAACACATGCACGCAAATACAAACATTCATGTCTCGTACCTAGTGTTTATATGCCAACATTTTTTATTATTTTTTTTGCATTCAGAAATCTTTTTGGTATCAGTAATATTCTATGCATGAGTAGCCATTATTTAGTCAAATGAAGTGTACACTTGACTTCAATTAGGCCTGGTAATTTCATGAACTAATTGATTTAACTGTAGCAAACAGTAAAATTAAGGATCCTATGTAAGTTGCTGATATTTTGGCATTTTTCCCAGCATGCTATCCACGTTAAATGTCAAAATCAAAACCTAAGTATGCGTTTTCTGGGGATGGAGTTCTGACACACTAAATGCATTTCTCTAAATAGTGATTCCTAGCTATTTTTTAAAGGGACATATCTTTATGCCTTGATGATGGAATAAATTTTACATCATCCAGTGTTAACATTAAGGGACTTATTTCACTCTGCCTATATTATGTTTTAATATAGGTGCTTTCTTTCTAAATACTTTGCAGCAATGTGCATTTCTAATCATAACAAAAACAGGTAGATGAAGGAAATTTCTGAGTCTATGCCACCATTTACACCATAACAAAAGTATCTGAGAGCATATTTGTTTTGTTCAGAATGAGGTACCTTACTTGCCTCCTTATAGACACAGTCACAAACTTTGCAAAGCTACTGGTAATGCCTTTAAAATTCAGCACGTTTCTTTGCAAATTAAGAGTTCTCTGTTCCAATATTTTTTGGGTTTTGCAAAGATATTGTTTTCTCCCACATTCCAAAGACCTGCAACAGGCATATTGGATACTCTAAATTGGCCATAGGCATGAGTGTACATGTGTGGTGTGGAAGAACTACGGTGGCAGGGCTAGCTAAACCTTAGCGTTAGATGATTGTCACTGTTGAAGTGACGCCCCAAAACCATTTGCAAAAATGTGAAAAGGGGTCGTGGATGGATGCATTGATTCAACTGTATGCAGTCACTAATATAACTGTTTGGTATAATGGTTACTTAGTGAAAATAATTAATGTACTAAGAGGGGTATGGTCATTTCAGGTATTACTATTCCTCAGGAAGCAACAAAGGGCTTAAGTATGAGAAACTTTCCCAGGCATTCATTAAAATCACTAGAGTGGGCCGTACAGCCAGTGGTAAAAAGGCCCTGGTATTTTGTGATCCTTAGACACCTTAGCCACAACGAGGAAATACTTCATTATCAGCTAATTATCAAGTTCCTGAATCACAGTTAACTTCTGCAAATTGCAGATGAACACTTCCCGCAGTAGTGAACTATGGCGACTGCATCATATAAGCACAGATACTCCTCCCAACTCAGTCAGTCTTCCACACACACCGACACACATCCACACCTACTTATACATATCACATAACCCCATATCTGTCCCTGTTATCAGAACATCCGTAATGTCTCCTTTTCTCATGCCATGATAATTCATGGCTACACATTCCAGTTTTACACTTAATATCCTTCAGTAAATGCATGCTAGGGCAAAAGCTGTTTAAGAGGTTGTGAGATACATCTAAAGTTTCCTCTCCCTATCTCTTGCACATCACAACATTTTAAAGGCAATGCATAATGCCCGATATCCTCCATATATATTATAAAATCACCTGCTACACTAGCTTAGCAGTTAATTCAGCAAACTAATTCAGGGGTCCCTTAAATTAGAAGGCATGGTTCAAATCCTCTATCCACCTTTTTATTTAAATATTGGTAAAATAAATCTCTGGTGTCCAGTGGTGGCACTGTGGGAGGTGGAAAGGCACAAGGTTTGGTTTCCAGCTGTTTTTTGCCTTTTATTATATGCTACTTATCCCTGGTATCTAGTGATTTCCAGCGCATTTTTTCAATATGTTCCTTAAGGCACACTTTATTTAGTATCCCTGTTGTCTGGTGTTATCCCCATCCCCATCCCCTGATCCCCATGGTGTTTAAGTGCCATTTATCCACAAGTTTAGAGTTTTGACTGATAGCTAGTGTTTCCCCAACTCCCGATCCCCAAGTGCCCTTACCCACCTGTTCTCACTAACACACTCAACAATTCATCCATTCAAAAACACACACACACACACACACACACACACACACACACACACACACTCGCACCTGCAGCCCCTCTCATACAGTCACTCACATACCTCCTTACCATACCTTACCACTAAACTTCCTGGCACTTACCTCTGCCATTATGGAAAGATGTATTTAGTCTATGAGGAAGAACAGGCCATGCTAATCTACACAGTAGAGTGATTCATGTGCATCGATGCCTTGCCTGAGAGATCACATGACTAATTAACATGTGCATAGATGCTTTTCTTGAGAGATCAGATGACAAATTAGCATGTAGTGCTGCTTCAGAGACAGACCAATGTGGTTTTGATGGTCTTGCACCATATTAGGGCTATCTCTGAATTCAAAAAAGTAACATTTACGAATTCCCCCTTTGTTTATTTATATGTTTATGAAAGAGACAGACAATATTCCCACTTAGTAATAAAATTAACATCTGCTAATAATACTGTTTTACTATTACAAAATCTTTGAATAGCGTCTATAGCCACAGCCAGGTTTCTTATTTCAGTATCGAGTTTGGTATTTAGTTACTTTAAGTATACAAATCTATAGATGTTGGCTGTTTTGTGATATAGTTTGCACATTGTACAGATTGTAATGAAGACAGGAATATTTTTCTTCTGTCCACATGTTTTCCCATAACAAACCAGCGCTGAGCATGTATGTATCTAAATTTTTCCATCTTGAATGATTTACGAGTATTTTTGGTTGTAACAAGGAACTCATTGCCGCCTTTTAGTTTTTTCACACGAAGTATAACATACTTATTTTTGTTTCTTTCTGTGTGAAGTAGCATTTTTGAAGATTCAACATTTTTATAAAATTCTGTACAGAGCTTTATTTTAGATTTATATTTTATGCCATAGTTAGATTGATACTAAATCAGATTTACACTGACTTAATCATTTGAATAATAAGGTATTATGTCTTATTTATAAACATCACTGTAAAATTTTGTCTTCTGGAATTATGAATTTACTTAAAGTATGTATTTCCACACAAACAGTTTTGGAAAAAACAATCTGAGCTACCTTTTAATCAGTTCTGTTCACTGCAACAAATGTGTATTTATAAACAATCCTTTAATGTCTATTGTCTGGAAGGATGCTTGATTATGTTTCAATGAAGCTAATTACTGTGGGGCTGGCTTGTTATTTTTTATGTTTTTCAGAAGTATTTATTAATTATTTATGAAATGTGTAAAAAATCTGATATATGTAATCTTGGCATACGTTTAGTATTTATTTATTTATTTGCTTTTTATTATATTGGTTAATACTTCAGGGTATTACCTATTCATAGCCTAGGAAGAAATAAACTCCAACAGAAATTTACTGGATGTACAAAACAGAACAGAGTCCTACTCCAATAAAGTAATAATTTCAGTTGGAATGTAATAAAATAAAACTACCAGAATATTTTATATTCAGAATTTCGACATTATAAAGCCAAAATCTCAAAATTCCGAAACCCCAGAAGTGCAAATTTCAAAA
The DNA here is from genome assembly GCF_019279795.1 of Protopterus annectens. NCBI lineage: Eukaryota > Metazoa > Chordata > Ceratodontiformes > Protopteridae > Protopterus > Protopterus annectens. The sequence goes on along the minus strand of NC_056738.1, from coordinate 509,861,513 downwards.
TCCCGGACATGTTGAAGTACTACTTCTGGTGTTGCGCTGTGTGAATGGATAGCTGGAAGTTCAGGTAAGTATTAATGTTTAAGGGTTTTGGTTAGGGATTTTAGTGTGTGGCAGTGTGTTTTGTTACTGTGATGTGTGTGTGTGCGAGGGGAATGTAACTTGTATGGTGGTGTTTACATGTGTTTGTCTGTGTAGTGCGACCTTGGAGTTAGTATATTTAAGTAGGGTGGGTATGTAGTGTAGGTTTGTGTGTTTGTGTGTGAGGGAAGGTGTGTGTATGTGTATGTGTGTGGTGTATGCTTAGTGTAGGAGTCGCGATTTTGAAATTTGCGCTTCTGAGGTTTCGGCTTTATTTATTTATTTTTTATTTATTTATTGTTTTTTTTATTTTACATTTGTTGACTGGGATAGTCTGACTGGATACATGTCCATTTTCAGCGGAGACCCAGGGAGAAAAGCTCCAAAGAAAGTAATACAGAGAAGGAAACTGATATAGAACACACTAAAGTTCATAAATAACAGTCAAATTAACACTCATAGTATAGGTTAGCTGAAATAGGATGCTTTACATCTGGACAGCTGGTTACAACACAGTAGCATTGAACTGACTATTAATTACAAAAGCAACTGTTAATCTGATACAGGTGTACAAGTGTTACCAAGTATTTAATCAGGCCTGGCACAGGGACAAAGCCAATGAGTCATGAAGTACTGACTGAAGGCTGTCTTAAATTTAGAAAGGGTAGTGTTTGCTGTAATGTCCGGGGTTAGTGAGTTTCAAGCTTTGCCTACCGAGTTGGCAAACGTGGAGTTCCCAGCTAAGTTTTTAGCTATAGTGGTTTGCACTGCAATTCTATTGGATGATCTAAGTGATCTTTAGTTGGTGTGAGGATTGATGATATTTCTTAAAGCAGGTGTATTATCAGGTTGGTTAAGAACTTTGAAAGCCATAATAAGTTGGTTATATTGAATCTGTCTTGATAGCTCTAGCCAGCCTAGATTTTTTAGGTTTATACAGTGATGTGTTCTGTAGGGCAGCCCAGTGGTAAGTCTAGCTATGCTGTTATAGCAGGCTGAGACTCTATTAAGTTCTGTTTTGTTTAAGTTGGCAAGTATAGGAGAGGCACAGAAGAGGGTGGAGAGGAGATGGGATTGGGCACTAGCAGTCCTAGAAGGTGGGGTAAGGGATGATTTTATTCTATACAGTGAGCCCAGTTTTTTATTAATGTTTTTTATCATTTTATATACATGGGCATCAAATTTAAGATTGTTGTCAGCAATTACCCCAAGTAGTTTTGTGTGGACATCTGGGGCGATGATAGTGCCATTTTTAGAGGTAATGGAGAAGGATATCACTGGGGATTTATGTGTGGGAGAGAAAAATAGCAGTTTAGTTTTATTGGGGTTTAGAAGGAGACATCGGCAAGCCAATTTATGATCTTGAGAGCCTGAAATTCGAGATTATAAAGTGAACCCATATATATATATATATATATATATATATATATATATATATATATATAAAAATTAATATATATATATATAAAATTTATATATATATATATATATATATATATAATTAATATATATATATATATATATATATATATATATATATATATATATATATATATATTTTTTTATTTATTTATTTTACATTTGTTGACCGGGCTAGTCTGGCTGGATACATGTCCATTTTCAGCAGAGGCCCGAGGAGAAAAGCTCCACTAAATACTAAGTACATCACATAATAAAAAAACAATTTCTCTAAGATAAAAGGAAAAAATTGGAAATTAATAAAAATACAAAGAAAGAAAGATAAATTCAAAAGAGACACAAATTTACAAAATGCAGTTAGTGTCATGTTAGCAATTGAAATATAACATGTACATATTTAAATCAGAAAAGAAAGAGGATGAGAAATGAAAAAGGTGGAGATGAAAAGAGAGGAGGAGAAACAGAGTAAGAGAAAATGGTTAGTCAGGTGTATTGCAGGAACAAAGCCAATGATTTTGGAAGTATAGTTTAATTTTTTGTTTGAATTGAGGCAGGGATGTAGTCAGAGTTAAGTCACTAGGTAAGAGATTCCAATTTCTGCCTATTGTGTTAGTGAATAGAGAACCACCTGCTGTGTTGTTTACCTTTATAGATTGTGTCATGAGTTTAGTAGAGGAGCGAAGTGAGTTAAGATTGTTGTAAGGGATTAGAAGTTGAGAGAGTATTGGGGTGTTGTCAGGTTGGTGTAATATGTTGTGGGCTATAGTGAGTTGAGTAATTAGTAGGTAGTTTTGAAATTCAAGCCAGCCAAGTTGTTTTAAGTTAATACAATGGTGGGTCCTGAAGGGATTAGTAGTGGCGAGCTATGTTGTTGTAGCAATTTACAAGTTTGTTAAGATTGATTATCTTAAGGTTTGTATAAATGGGGGAAGCATATAGGAGAGAAGATAGGAGATGAGATTGAGCAATTTTGGTTCTAGTTGCTGGGGTTAGAAAAGGTTTGATACGATATAGGGATCCAATTTTTCTATTAACAATCTTGATGGTGTTGTTAATGTGCTGATCGAAGGAGAGATTATTGTCAATGGTTATTCCTAAGAGTTTTGTAGTTGGATCAGGTGAGATGATAGTGCCATTGTTTGAGGAAATGGTAAAGTTTAAAGTTTGGGACCGAGTGGTGGGGGAGAAGAGGAGGAGTTTAGTTTTTTTGGCATTTAGTAGGAGAAACCGTCTGGAAAACCAAGTTTCTACAGTGTTAAAGGTATTTTGGGTCAATGAGCTCAGTTCAGTAGAGGATGGTGCTGAGCAGATAAGGGTGGAATCATCTGCATATTGTATGCAGGTTGCTTGTGGGATTGCAGTCTGAAGATCGTTAATAAAGAGGGTGAACAGAAGTGGACCAAGAATGGAGCCCTGGGGAACTCCGATGGAAATGGGTAAGAGTGATGAGATATGGTTTTCCCATATTACTGCTTGTTGTCTGTTGTTAAGATAAGATCTAAACCAATTGATGGCTAGTTTATCACAAGAGAGGATACAAGAATGTTGATTAAGAGAGTGTGGTTGACCATGTCGAAAGCTTTAGAGATCAATGAAAAGAGCGGAAGAGAGCATTGTTGTTTCGATTTTTGTTAATAGTATCTATAAATGAAAGAAGGGCAGTGGTGGTACTGTGGTGGGGTCTGAACCCATGCTGGCAGTTTGCTATTATGGAGTGGAGAGAGAGATAGTGTACCAGCTGTTGATGAATACATTTTTCCATGATTTTTGCTAGGGGTGAGAGAAGGGCAATTGGTCTAAAGTTGGAAAGGTCAAGGGAGTCACCACCTTTGTGTAGTGGGATAATATAGGAGACTTTCCAGATATCTGGGATGGTTCCTTCTTGGATAGTTCTGTTGATAAGTAAGGATATAGGATATGCAATTTCTTTGGCAGCTTTCTGAAGGAAAAGAGAAGGGAGCTTGTCAGCAGAAGGGGTACAGGGTTTCAGTTTGTGAATGAGTCTGTAGATGAAAGAAGTAGATATAGGTTTTAGAGAGAAGTTGTAGGAGGAGTTTGTTATGTTAGTTGGAATATAAGAGTTGTTAGAGTTCATTTGTTTGGCTAAGGATTGAATAGTTTCAGTGAAAAAAGAGTTGAAAGCATTAGCAGTCTGGAGAGGGGTTTCTGGGTCAGCATTTAGAGGGGAAGGAGTTTTAGCCATTCCTGGGGAAAGAAGTCTATTTACTGATGACCAGAACTGTTTAGAGTTGTTAATATGAGTTTCCTGAAGTTTACAGTAGAAGTTTTTCTTGTCAGAGATTATTGATTTTTTAGCTAGATTTCTAAGTTGGCGGAAATTAACTAAATCAGGGTTTTGTCTATTGCATTTCCATATATATATATATATATACATATATATTGGTTACTATCAAAATCCAGGAATGCACTTCTTTGAGTACTGTAACTTCGAATGTATGGTTTCAAACTTTTGTTAAATCGAAAGTAAAATTAGCGAATGCAGTTCAGCAGCCTTTTTTCCAAAGCATCACATCCCAAAAATCTCCTTTGACATGTTTCGAAATGTTGGTATAAAAATGTTTTTATTTTCAACATTTTATTTCAATGGCAGGATTAAAAGAAGAAATCCATTTCAGGATTTTGATAGTAAATGTATATATATATATATATATATATATATATATATATATATATATATATATATATATATATATATATATATGTATATATGGTCTACTTCACATACCTGAAATACCACATAACCAAAGACTGTCTCCTCTTGTTCTATCAAAAATGTCTTAGGAAGTGGAGGCATGTGCTCAGTAAAAGTCTGAGCAGGGCCAGCTTTAGTAAACCGGCACCCTACGCAAAATGGCTCCATAGCACCCTACCCCACAGTACTGCCCAACCTATGGCTTAGTCACACTATCCAGATTACTTTTTTCTTCCTTTTTCTCACTTTGTCTTATTCTTCATTTTTTTCTGCAGTTGCTCATTCATTCAACCTATTATATCTAAGCATAACTCACTCTGATAACTGTGGAGAAAACAACTTCATTAAGTTGGAGTTGCAACCCCCAGAAGACATCTTTTTTCTATATGCTCTGAGGTGCATTTTAGAGTTTTTTAAACAACCTTTTTAGTCAAGAGATTGCCTGAAGAAAAAAAATTATTAAAGGAAGACGATTAATCTTACTCTTCAACTTTGTTTTTTTTCCTGCATCCATTCAGGACATCCCAATTGACCAAGACAGAAGCACATCATGTCATTGAAAGTAATTTTGGTGAACACAAAAAGAGCAAGTGCTGTTCATTAAAATGACTTTTGTTGACAGTGGGGTTTGCTCTTTTCTCCACTGCTGTGCAACCTCTGAGTTTGTAAATACAAGTCCACTTGGGTGCCCCCCCCTAGGGTACACAGGGGCTTGGCACCCACTCTTGCTACTAAAGTACTAAAAACATTACTCTAAAAAATAATTAAATAAATATAGAATGAGTGCCCCTGCAAGCATGGTAGCCTAGGTGATCACCTAGTTCACCTATGCAGAAGGTCAGCCCTGGGTCTTAGTATGTAAAGTTGTAAAAGAAAGCAGATGGGTGCAGGTGCAGTAACCCACAAACCGAGGGATGAACCAATACAGAGGACTCCTAGCCCTCCCATTCAAAAACACTTTCATAGAACAGCTCTAAACTATGCTATAGATCTTCAAACAATTTCTACCTAAAGATTAATACAATAGGGTGGGTGTGCTAAGGGGAATAAATGACAGACAAGAGCAATCTCCTTATGGCGTTGGACTAAGTAGCAAAAATGTGATGTGCAAGAGAACAGCAACAACAAAAGGCGTAACATTTTGTTTCAGAAACTAAAACCTCTGGTATGGTATGAACACTTAAGGGTCTATCATGAAAACAAGTCAAGGATTACACATCCTCTAGTGAAATTGCCGTATTATACCCTCATGGTTTGTTACATCATTCTGACACCATTAAAGTCAAACTTTAAAGGAGGTAATATTTCCTGGTCCAGAAAACTATATTAAAGTACAGACAATCCCAGTGAAACAGAAGCTGAAATGTACCGCACGCTCTCCAGTTTGAGAAAATTTGCTATGCAGCAATATGTTTGTCTGCAGCAGAGAACTTCCAGTGGGCTTTGACATTGTGTTGAAGGCTGTCAACCTCTAGCGAGCAAAAGAGAGCTCACAGGTGTAAAGTAAGTGGAATAGAGAGTTAAGCAGAAAGAACAGGAAAGTCAGCAGTGACAGAAGAAAAAATGTTGGCTTAAACTAAACTAGAAATGACTCTTGTCAGAATTCAACAGAGGTCTAAGAGTTTTTTGCTGTCTTCCACATTTGCCTGGGGCCAAGGCTCTTTCTGGTGGCAAACTATGTGAGTAAAGAGTAGCACTGCAAGCTTGTTGGTGAGAAATTCTTAAAAGTTTTTTTTTTTTTGCAACAAGTCTGAAAAAGGCCCTTGTTCCAGTTTACTTATCTTGTTATCAAATGTTAAAAAATATATATCAACTGAGTTAAACTACAATTGCTGTTTTTTTCTGAATTACTTATTAAACTTAGTTTGCTGATTTTTATTTAATTACTTTTAGCTTGCTGGCCTAAAAATAACAATTTAGATTTTGCTGGTTCACAACTTTTATAACTTTTAGTTTGAAATTCAAATTTCTATTCTCTAGGAGATAAGCAGGGTCTGAAGACTGAGTTTTTGGCATGCCATATTGTACTTGAAAAGAAAGTTTAAAACAAACTGTCTTAATTGTCTTTTTTTCTTATTTTCTTAGTCTGTTTAAATTGATGTATTTTTTGTTTACTTCTCAGCTTCTGAAATGATTATGGCAAGAAGAAACCTTATCTTAGAATCTGCTTTTTTAATCATGTATTTGACCAGTAAGTTAGATGCTGATTACCTGTCTACTACATAAAGGACTGTCTAGCTGAACTACAGATCACATCAGACATCCTAAATAAAAGGAGTTCCTGTCAAGGATCATTCCTACCTCACAACTGTGGTTGAAATAAGGCATGTGAATCTGAATTAGATAAAGTGTATACATAAATTATTTAATGTAAGTCTATGTACTTAGTAGGGTACCTCCTGTAGAATATTCAACTGCTGATTCTTTTTTCATTCTGATTTTGGTTTTGATATGTTTGAGTGGTTAACAAAGTGCATGTTAACAAGGCCTGTTTGTGTTGAAATATATCAATATTAATAGACTTCAGGCAAAAGGCCTAGCTAGGAGCTAAAAATGCTATGGTAAACCTAATATAATGAAAACAGGACAGACCACATTAGCCAAGAATTTCAGCCTGATTCAGGTTCACATGAGACAGTTCCAGATGAAGGTGGTAGGACAGAGTGAGATAATAGGATATATATACAGCAAAATATAGAATTATAACGTAAGATAAAGCAATGGAAATGGATAAGGCTTTAGAAGGTGAAGAAAAGGATAGTACAGGCAGAACTGAATGATACAGCTAACTAGGCAGTGCAAGCAAAAACAGGTTTTAATTAAGGAAAATATTAAAAGAGAGTAGAAGGATGAGGTAAAGGGAAAGGTAGGTCAGGTTGGTGAGGAGCAGAACAGAGGTAGATGAGGTAATTGGGATGTGGGCAGGATGATAGCTTAGGGACCTTTTGGGGGATGAGGATAATAGGGGTTGCATGAGACTGGAGACCATCAAGAAAAAACTTGAGAGCTAGAGAGGGAAGTTATTTAGCTAGTCAGATGGAAAGAATCACTGGAGGACTGCACAGGAAGGAATGGAAGAACAACAGAAAAGGCCATGCTAAGTAAAGGTAAGAGGGGGCAAGAAAGAAAAAGAAGGAGACATTGGGGGACTACACAGGAAGGAATGGAAAGGACAACAAAAAAGGCCATGCTAAATAAAGGTAAGAAGAGGAAAAGGAAGAGAGAGAGAGAGAGAGAGAGAGAGACATGAGGAAAAGTAGTCAGATGTGTGCAGATAAGCAAAATGGTTGATAGGAGAACAATGAAATAAACAGGGTATGCTGGATACATAAGAAACCTGAAGGGAGGAAAGGCAGAAAGAAGTGAAGACAGTCAGAAGATAAGACCATGGACCAGAAAGTCAAATAATGAGGAGGAGGCAGAACCAGAGGTGGTAAGGTTAATGACATGACTGAAAGAATGAAGAATGCAAACAGGGAGGAAAGAAGATACACTCAAGCAGAAGCAAAACAGAAGGGAGAGTCAGGGATAGTCCATCAGAAGAGTAGTATATGGGAGGCTGGTAAATATAGCATTTGGAGGAAGGTGTATTTCTAACTAAAAGTTGTAGAGTGGTATTTGTATTGGGGAATTTGATCAGTAGAGGAGTCAAGTGAATGCAGGGGGAGTTGGAGTCTGGTAAAAATGGAAAGATATGGGCTTAGATCAAATGACAGGAATAAAAGAAAACAGTGGAAACAATGGAGAGGAGCAATCAGGTCATATTGGTATGCAGGCACCTGCTGAGTATGGTTAGAACTCTCAGGGTCAGCATTATGAGGACAGGCACTTTAACTACTGGCTGCACACTGAGCTGGGAAGAGTGGATTTTGGTAGTGAGGGAGACACCAGGTGAGGATGAGGAACTGGTCAGCAAAAACAAGCTTTGTTTCATTGCCAAGATGCTGCAGTGCTAAAACAAGGAAAAGAAATGTAAAAGAGTATGACTTTAGTTAGCTGCTGGACTATGGATACAGCTCTTCAAATGAAATAGAATGGGAGAGATGCAATGCAAACACTGTTCAGGAAAAGCAAGGGTGATTGCAAAAGGAAAGGAGGAGAAAGCAAATAAATATGACACGTTGCCAGAAAAAGTAAGGAGGAATACAGAAAGACAGCAGGAGGACAGAAATTTAATTTTAACTTTTTTGTTAACTGAATAGGCTAACTCATCACTATGAACTCCTTTCAGCCTTGATTCCAGCTGTAAGGGCAAAAATAAATCTAATACCGACCAGCATGTTTAAGTAGGTTGGAAAAAGTGAGAATATCCAAAGATAACTTATATAGGTACGGGAAGAATATGCAAATTTTAAAGAGTTTGCAGAGGTCAGGATTGGCCGTGAAACTGAAAAGCTGAGGAGGTTGAAGTGCGCAGGCTACATTTAAAGAAATAGCATGAAGGAAGAATTGTATCAAAAGAAGGGCCCTGTGGAAATAGCTTATAAAGGTACTAAGAAAAGGTCAGGGAATGCAAAGAACTCTAGATTACCTGGGAAGGAATGGAATAAATGGAGAGATAACAGAGAAGAAACTAGGACACTGCAAATAAAATCAAAGCAATGCTCAGTAATTCCCATGCCGAACTTCCAAGATGGCTACACAATGAGTAACATCTTAATCTTAGCTCTCCCAGTCTGAAAACAGGAATTCAGAAAAGACAGCCAGTGACTTTGTCTTTTATGGAAAATTTCAGTCAATGGCTAGTAACTGCACTGCATGGATGACAACAAAGAAGAAATTTAAACAACATATAACAAAATCAAACACAAAAGGTGAGGAGAAAACATTGGCTGGAAAGAATCCTGCAGCTGTTCAGCAAAAATAACAGTTTAAGCTCCAGCTCTGGTGCAAGAAATAATCTCCAGTAATCTAGATGGGAAAAAAGATGTCAAATCTGCTCAGAGCTGATTAAAATAAATGAAACACTGGAGGAGTATATCAAATCAAATAAAAGGCTGTAAAAATGGGACAAGTTTTAAACAGATCTTCTGAAGAGCTCATAAAACTGCAAAAATCAGAGGATGAAATGAAGAAAAGGCTAGCTGAGTATGAGACTGTTCAAAAAGAGATGTTTCAAAAATGATAGAATTACAGGACAGAACATGTAAGGAATACCTAAGATTTTTTTTTGTCGTACCAGAGAAACTGGAAGGAACAGACTGTATTGATTTTATGAAAAAAGAAATAAGGAGCAGGACTGGTATTCCACAGCAGGAGTTGTAATATGAAAGAGCACATCATGTATATGTGCCAAACCTGGTCATGAAAAAGCAGCCAAGACCTAAAGAGAATGTAAATGCATTTCCTCACATGAATACATTTCATGTACATTTTTGTATATTACCATTATTGCTTTTCTCTTATACATCTTTAATATCTTAGAGTGTCTTGTCATTTTTGTAATGTTTGTATATTTACATCATTGTTTTCTACTTATTGATAAGAGTTTACCTATTTCTGGAGCTTTTCTCCTCGGGCCTCAACTGAAACTGGGCTCAGTTCCAGATGGATATTCCCAGTAAACAAATTTTAAATAAGTAAAGAAAGAAAGAAATAATAGTAAAGATGCAGTCCTACCAGCAGAAAAAGATCATTCATACAAAACTGTGGCAGAAGGAGAAAGTACTAAAAGTTGGAGACACTAGAGTGTTCATGGAAAATGATTACTCACTGTACACCAGGCAGAAGAAGAGTAAATTTATTACAGCAATCAGGGAATGTCAAGAGGCGCATGTGAGTTTCAAGCTGCTGTATCCTGCTATCTTCAGAATATTTTTTCATGGCGGGTCAAAGTCACTTTTTGATGTAGAACATGCTAAGAAGGAAATACAAAAGTTTGTCCAAGAAAAAATATGCTATCAAACAAAAGTGAACTCTGCTTCTTATTTTTCTGATAATAAAGCTCATAGCGAGACTATGCCACTGAAACATTTTCCAATGTTCCAAAGGAAAATACTTGAGAAACAGAGAAAAGCAGAGTTGTTGACTATTAGAACCAGGAGTACTTTTGGAAATGAACCAGAGACTGAGAAAGGGAGATGAAGATCAACAGGAAGAAAACCAACAACTCAAAAATTATTGAATAAATGTGGGATTACAAAGCATCAGTCATATTTGTGAAATATGGCTGAATCAAAAACCTGGAAATATTGGAGTTTTTGACTTTGTTAAACTTGCAGGGGACATGCTTCCAAATGAATACCAGGAACCAAACACAATAAGACCAATCGTAGAAGTCAGCAGAAGCCACATCACTAAAACCAACAACTTTTATTTGCAAGAAATTAAGCACTTTCGTCTGACTGTAACAGAAGACTTGTAACCAAAAACAAAAACAAAGATAGGCAGCAAGTTGTAGAATTCCAACCAGTTTATTGTTAGTGCTTTTGTTCAGGAAATACATGAACTTCTTCAGACAAAGAAACCCCAAGAGTCTTCAGTTAAAATAAAACTGTCAATTAAGATGAGATAATTAATTATAAAACCAATTAACATAACTTGAGAAATTTAAAGAGCCAGTGTTATACAAGGTAAAATGTATTATTGTAGTAGTGAATATAGTAACAGAGATAAAAGGGCTGGAAATGCAATCTTTAGAAATAGGTAGGAGCAAATTACATAGAAAAAATAGGAATTGTGGGAACAATTCATTCAGAATAATGATTTGGAGGAGAAATAAGGTTTATGGGAAGGCAGTAGTTGAATGAGCTATATAATGTTTGATTGGCAATGACTATATAGAAGATTATATGTGATGAATAAAGTTTGCAACTGATAATATGTCAATATTGTTAGTTTTCATGTATGGTCACCTATTTCATAAATGACAATTCAGTAAAGATGCTTCTTGTTTTTTTTTTAAAGTAATTGCACATGTGAAAGATGATTAACTTTTATTTATTCAGTTTTTGACTGCTCACCGCTAATGTGAGACATTCAAATACATAGTTTTTATAAATCTAGTTCATCTAAGCTTGTGTGATCCTGGACTCTATTTAAAGATCAGTGTTGTGGGGGCAGAGCCCCCATGTTGAGGTGCAAGGCAGCTTGCTCCCTTGCAAAACCCCTGTTTTTAATTTGCTGCCAGTTGCAAGTATATCCTCAGTCAAGAGATCGTGAGTTGGTGAAATTTGAGAAGTTGGTCTTCAAGTTAATAAAGTAGGTCCAATGAAGATGGCAGGATTGGAAGTAATAATAATCGAGAGAGAGATGATGACATGGTGGAAACAACAGAAATGGGTGTCAATGTTACATGAGGATGAGTCATGGGGGTACTGGAATTTGAACTGCTCAGAAAATGTGTTGTAGACAAGGACAGGGAAGTAGCTGCAGAAATGATAAATAATTCCTTGGAGAGTATGCAAAAGATGAGTAGATGCAATAAAAATAAAATGGATAATAACAGACTTGATGACCAGATGAAGATATAATATATAGGGTATACAGCTTTAAATGGTAATGATTTACTGTGGGGAATTTGAATGACAGGTGGTGAATATTCTATCTAGGAAACAAATTTGGTTTAATGTCCTGTTAGACAATAACATTTCTAGTGCCTAATGTATGTGTTGCATACCAACTGTACTGACAAACACCCACATCATATGGTGCCAGAAAGGGGACATCTACATGCACAATGGAAGAAAAGTTAGCCGAAATAAAGAAGTCTTTAAAATGATTATGTACTTGACAGCATAGAAGTATAACTGTTAGTCAAAAATTGATCCAAAAGCATCTACCCAATATTTTCTGTCTAGAAAAACAGTTAGTAGTAACCTAAAAGCTGTGAATCCAGAAATCCTTTGTATTCCTCACTGTGACTAGAATAAGCAAGAAGCCTGAAAATAACAGACATTCCAGATTTCTGCATGCCATGGAAGGAAAAGACTTAATGTTATTTAACTATTTTACTGCATGGCATTTAACTATTTTACTTTTCCTAAAGTGGTGAAAGACAAAGCAGCAATTACAGATAAATTCCAAACTCAATGTGACCCAATAAAGAACTTTCCTTTTATTCTTCACGATGGCACAAAATTGTATGCAGGCTATAGGTGCTTGTATTACAGAGATAAAGAAATAAGTTGCAACATGTGAATTTAGTGTTTTGCATAATTCAGAGCTATATCAGTCTGCAGTATACAAAAAGATGAAACAAGCAGTAATTTATTAAGAGAAACAGATCTGACACTATCAAAAGTTGTAGACGTGCAGAGCAAGTATAATTAATGGTAGGCAACTAAAACAATTAGCTGAAGAAATTAATGTTTGTGTGTGTGTGTGTGTGTGTGTGTGTGTGTGTGTGTGTGTGTGTGTGTGTGTGTGTGTGTGTGTGTGTGTGTGTGTGTGTGTGTGTGTGTGTGTGTGTGTGTGTGTGAGATAAAAGGTGAGTCAAATAAAATGGCAAAAATATGAAATAAAGTGAAGAGTGCATGGTAACACTAATGAAAATTAATATGAGAAAAATGTGAGAATGTAATGCAATAGTCATGGAAACAATGTTCATGGGGTGGGGAAAACTATTGTGCAGATGAAATGGAAGCCTTATTTACTAGACATGGCCATAATTTTGAAAGCTAGCATTGCCCTACATTTTAATATATTTTGTAGAATTTATAAGAAAAGAAAGTATATTTCAAATACATGTAAAAGTAAAGATGAATATTTAAAGGATGTATGCAAGTTGCACCTAAAAAAAGTTATTTTTGGCATAAAGTAAAAACAGTTGACACAGTGAAATTTAAAAATGCATCAGAGCAAATAATGCTGAGAATATGTTAATTCTGAATTTAAACTAGGTACATCTGTAAAGTGCAATACTTTGTCTAAAGAATTTTTTAAAGCTTTAGGGTTACAAAAACTAAAAAGAGAGCTGTGTGCACATTGTTAATCTATTCTGATCAGCAAGTAAAGTCATTTGGTCAAAACCATTAAAAGTGAATATGCATATAAGAACTACAATATCCTATTTTAAATTGTACCATTTAAAGGGGTCTCCTTCTAATGATCGGAAGACCACTTACCAAAACTGAATTTACCGAGACAACAACATCAAACTGTTAATTTACCGAACGATCACACTACCAAATATTTTAACAGGGAACGTATGTACTTAGGGTTCTATATTAGGCCCCTTACTGTTCAACATTTTTATAAATAAACTTCATACCACCAAACACCATGCACACATAATTCAATATGTTGATAACTCATGACTTATATGTACATAACCATTACTTACTGAAATACAACAGTTCACCCAAACCTCTTTCTCTGCTATAGAATTGTGGCTAAATTTACTTCTAAACCCTGGTATAACAAAGCTGATGCTATTTATCACAAACTAAATAACTCATTCAACATAACATCCTCCAATAAATCAAACTAAAGCAGTAACACACACAAAATTATTAGATGTTATAATTAACAACTTCAAATTTGCCCATCATATTTTACAAATAATCAAAAAGACCTACCAAAAAATGGGCTTCCTCTATATGTCCAAACAATACCTTAGTGACTCAACAAGAAGAACACTAGCCTCATCTCTGCTGTATGCTTCCCCTATGCTTACTAACTTTAAAGTCACATACACAGCCAAACTCACTTCCTACTTCAGCAAAATTGTTAAATTCACAGCAAATCCTACCTACAGGACACATCACTGTCATGCCTTAAAGCAAACAAACTGGCTTATACTACCCAGCTACATAGCTCGCACATGATTACTAACTGTAACAAGACTAACTATATTATTCACTCACCAGAAAATGCCTAGTACTAAAATGTACCCTACAACCCCAACAGCTAAATAGGGACCTCCACTCCACAGATAAATTCTTATGATGAATATATAAGTCACATAACTTGCTATACTCACACTGTGTCTCTAAAATCTGGAATGATATGCCAAAGAACTAAAATAATTGAAAACATTATAGTTTTTTAACTACTTTAAACCAGTCCTGGATGTGCACATGTCTCTTACCAGGCAGAGATATTTCTCTCCCAATATCTCCTTCCCCTACTCTCCTTCCAGTTTTTGTTTACTCTTAACTGAATACTCCTACTTTTCTATCTTACTTTACAGATAAACACTATGCTATCAGTGTGCAGACTATAACAAGCCTAACCAGTAACCAGAGGTCAGAATCAAACCCTGTAGCTTGTATCTTTGAGGTAAAGACCACAATCATTATTTCAACTCCACCCCCTTTTATTCCATCACTGTCTATGTTTCTGTTTAGTCTACTATCCCATCAGTCACACCCAGAGTAGTGCCTGTTGTTGGCTGGTACTCCTGAAATACAGCAGACAACCAGTCAGCTAGGTCCTGTATCTACATCCCATTCCTACTGCCACCCCTGCCCCCTCCTCAGGGAAGGAACAATTAAAAAAAGGCCTGAAATCTGGTACATGGGCAACAGTGGATAAGGTCTCATTTTATCCTTTCTGTACCCTACCCCTCCTTGCTCAGATGAGAGCAAAAAAAAAGACACTTTATGCACAAGGAACATAGAGCAGTGGAGCACTAATTTAGCAATAAAAAAATGAAACAAACAAAAAACCTTCAGTTTAAACTGTAACAAACTACCTGCTACATTTGTAGCAAGCAGTTGCTACAGTGTATATTGCACCTGAAATATTGCAGCACTCAGGTTTGTTTAAAAAAACTTTTTTCCTTTTATACTGTAGCATTTGTAGCTAGCAGTTGTCACAGTTTATACCACTGTTGGGGCCTACAGAGCCCAGATTTGTCTTGAAGAAAGGAAACAAGCAAGAGTGCTACAATTTAGATGGCAGTGAGTGCTACAATTTAGATGGCAGTGAGTGCTACAATTTAGATGGCAGTGAGTGCTACAATTTAGATGGCAGTGAGTGAGTGCTACAATTTAGATGGCAGTGAGTGCTACAATTTAGATGGCAGTGAGTGCTACAATTTAGATGGCAGTGAGTGCTACAATTTAGATGGCAGTGAGTGCTACAATTTAGATGGCAGTGAGTGCTACAATTTAGATGGCAGTGAGTGCTACAATTTAAATGGCAGTGAGTGCTACAATTTAGATGGCAGTGAGTGCTACAATTTAGATGGCAGTGAGTGCTACAATTTAGATGGCAGTGAGTGCTACAATTTAGATGGCAGTGAGTGCTACAATTTAGATGGCAGTGAGTGCTACAATTTAGATGGCAGTGAGTGCTACAATTTAGATGGCAGTGAGTGCTACAGCAATACTGGCATTTAAAAGCCCCTAGCATCTACATTCAAGGCAGTTGCACCTTTTCCCCATCATGGCTGTGCTACAGGCAGTTGCTACAGTTTATGCCATGGATGGAATGCTACAGCACTCAGGTTTGTCTTAAAATACTTTTTGTTTCTTTTAAACTATGGCAAAGTTGCTACAGTTTAGACCACATATGGAGTGCTACAGCACTCAGCTTGGACTGCAAATACAAGCATTTAAAAGCCTGTATGCAGTATTACTAACAATCAACTAGAAATGGCAGATCGCCCCTCCTAATGCTTTGCACCTAGGGCAGCTGCATCCTTCATTCCACCCTAGGTATACTAATGGTCACACCAATCCAAACTGAACTTAAGTTGTACTACTTCTTAGCCTTGCAGACTAACACTTTCCTCTTCCCAGTATCCCCTAGTTCTTTGATGGTTTCATTCTCTTAGTATTTTCTATTTATACTCTAAACCCATATCCTATACATTTGCAAATATCTAAATAATCTCTTCATCGAATCCAGTCTGTTACCATATAAAACAATTTAAAGTGTCTTACCTGTAATTCAGTATGGTTTATTGGCACTGTGCTATACATAATTCTATGTTATATATCCTTGCATAATTTTCCAACATGCAAATCTACTGTCTACAGTACTAAATAGTGTACTTACTCTGTGGTATTTAATTGTAAAAACTGTTGTAGAAAATTTTCTTCACCATTGTGCCAGAGCTTTTCTTCCTGGGGCCCCCCTGAAAATGGGCACTGCCCAGTTGGATGAATAAATAAACAAAATTAGTGCAGGTAGTAAGAGCACACAGAGTGTGGGGGATTTAGATGTAACACAGCACCGCTGTAAAATAATGTTATATAAATGAAGTACCCATGCAAACAAAGGGCATGCATTACACAGGTGATTTCAGCAAACATGAGCAATTCAGAAACATATATAGTAGGCATCTGTAGCTTTGTGTAAACCTATGTCTCTGATGGAGAGAGGCAGTCAGTAAATCACCCCCTATATAAATCAAATTTGTGGGTCACTTCTGGGTTGCATGGCTAGGCTTATAAGGCCCTAGTAGTTGTTAGCCTAGTATACACCTATGAATCTATGAACCTATGAACACTAAGGACTTTTGGTGCACACCATGAATATTATATCACACTAGCAGCCATCATCATAGCCAATGCTTGTGACATAGCAAGTCCCAGCCATCCATGCCATTGCAATAGGTGCTGGCAACATCTCGTGTACCAGCATCTAAGAGACCAGCAGTCAGTTGACCAATACAAGGTAGACAAGAAGATCATACAGGAGCCAGTTGAACTGTATCACCCACAAGTGGCATGAATAATACTAATCACTGTAGCTACAGGGCCTTTTTGGTAAGTAATATGGAACACATTAAGGGTATTACAGACATCAGCCTTGTACATC
Source organism: Protopterus annectens (assembly GCF_019279795.1). Lineage (NCBI taxonomy): Eukaryota > Metazoa > Chordata > Ceratodontiformes > Protopteridae > Protopterus > Protopterus annectens. The sequence continues at coordinate 509,844,592 of NC_056738.1, read as the reverse complement.
CCAAAACATTTCTCTGACATCATGCTTTGGCACATGGAGGAACATGTCCAGTTCCCTACACTATGTGTTTTACAGCATAGCATATTTTTCTGAAGTTCTGGGAGCCATAAACTGCACACACATTACCATAAAGACCCCCACCTGGTCCACTGAGGGTGCAATACTTCAGTAGGAAATGGTTCCACTATATCAGCTGCCAGCTTGTGTCTAATTTATAGTATTTTGTATGTTATATGTCCAGGTGCCACCCTAGCACTTACAAATAAAATGCTGCCCTGCAGAGCAAAGGTCACTGAGACACCAAACAGCTGGTAGCTGGTCCTTCACATATCTCCCCTGTTAGCGGTTCTAACTGCCAATTAACACAAGGTATGCTGCCTTCCTTACTTGAGTGTCTTAATAAACCTGTTGATTTACTAGCTGATGTATCAACTGAAAGCACTCGTGTATTAGACACTCAAATAGTAACTGACATTGTCAGCAACTTAAAGTTATTTGACTCAAAGCTTTTCAAATTCAAAAAGCTTCAGCATGAAGTCTCTTATTTACAGGAGTGCATCAGTAGATGCCAAATAGACGATATCCGACTGGCTTCATGCAGAACTCTGCCTTCTTTAATGAGTCTACACATCTTTTTGACAGTCAAGGTTGTGAATTTCTACAGTTATTAATTAACAACTATAATATCATAGTGGCAATGTTGAAAGATGAACTGCTTTGTTTAGAATCTCGCTTTAAAGATGATGCTGATTTTGTCTGGTACAAATATGACTTTGATCATATTTTTACCAGTATAGAAGGCTCACTAACTAAACTTAGATCCACTAAACTAAAGAAATTAGAACGGGACTGGAAAGATTATCTGAATGGGGCTGCCAATCCTCCTCCACCCATATTTGATATACAGGAGCTGCCAACCAATACTACAAGGCATCTATCTGTTGATTTCCATAATGACTCACCTGAGATCATTAATATTAATCAAATGCCTTCCACTACTCGGGGAAACCGAGTCAGATGACACTGGTGGATATATTCGATGCAGTGAACATCTACAACAATGGCAGGAGAACACCAACAGCTCCAATAACCAGGATTTTCAGAAGATTATAAAGGGGAACAGATGACAACCGAACCGAGGCTCATGGAACCTCCAAAAATACAAGAAAAACAACAAACAACGGAGGTAGAATGCCCTAACAATGTTGGATCCAATACTGTAAACTATGCACAGTTACGGATCCATTTCAACTCAAGTGGTAATTTCCATATATACAATTACACGAAATTTGACCCCCCACCTGAACTTGTTGATTTATCAAAAGGACTATCTTTTGTGCCTGGTAAATGAGCAGATCTGGCAAGGACACCACTGGATCTTAAAACCTTTACATGTAAGCTGAATCTAATATTCCTTTTGAGACAAAACACTTGCATTTATAATGATTTATGTGTATCTAGTGTGTATAATCCACCTTTAAATAACACTTTATTATTGTTTGAGAAACTCTGTGAACCAGATATTAGAAGTTTATTGTGCAAGAGACCTATAAAAGCATATACACCTAATGTGTCTGCCAATGAAAGGAATGTTTTAGATTTAATTAAATCTCAAAAAATTCAGATTTTAAAACCTGATAAGGGTGGAGGCCTAATTTTCATGAATGAACTCGATTATGTAAACAAAATGTTAGATATGTTGCATACTGATACCTATGTGAAAATTTCTTTAAATGAATTAAATGGTGCCTGTCAGTGGATCACGTCTTTAATTGATGACCTTTTTTATTGCTAACCATATTGACATAAAGACACTGAATTATCTTAATATCTTGACCCCTCTCACACCAGTGATTTTTGGGTTGCCTAAAATCCACAAGGATTTGCATGATCCCCCATTCCGATCCATAGTGGATGGTAGGAATTGTATCACATACGGGTGTGCTAAACGTGTGGATAAAAAAACTTTTTGGATAGTGAATCCCAAATTTGTAGGGATTCGTGGGATTTCTTAAAATCCTTAAATGCACTAAATTTCCAGGGCAACTATATTTTCCTGCCATTGATGTCAAGGATCTATATAAGGTGATTCCGCATGACCTTGGCATCAGTTGGGTCAGGGAATTTCTTTCCTTAAAAGGAGCCCTAACTACTGAAATGGACCTTATTGAATATCTTTTAGAAATTGTCTTATCTAATATTTTCAATGGTGAATATTTTTTACAGCAAACAGGTGTTGCTATGGGCTCCCCCGTGGGGGTAGCTTTGCAAATTGTGTTATGGCATACTGGGACTGTGAATTTTTATTTAAGAACCCCACATATAAAGACAGAGTTTACTGGTACACTGGATTCTTGGATGATACTTTTATCATTTTTCGGGGGGATTTAATCGATGTAGTCAACTTTGTCGACATTAATTCGGGCTTCACATCATTCCTTAAATTTACATTTGAATTTAGGGTTGATACTATCTCCTATTTGGATGTGGAATTATCAAAGGATATTATTAATGGGAGATATGTAGCCAAGATTTTTCATAAACCCACATACTCCAACACATTACACTTTAACAGCTTTCACCCATTTCACCAGAAAAAAGCAGTTATTAAAGGTCAGTTAGTAAGAGTGGCTAGAATGACCACATTTGAGTTTTTGTCTGAATGTGACAAAATAAAAAATATGTTTCTTAAGAGATGTTACCCTCTTGCACTTCTTGAGGACATCATTGACAAGGTTCACAGGAAAAGGGACAGTGGCTGGTTCAAGCCTTCACTGAATAATACCGTTGATGTAGTCATAGAACCATCCCCTGATGAGTAGTAGTAGCAGTAAATGCCCATGTAAGTACTGCAGTTGGTGAACCAGATGATAATGCTAATGCCCTTTCCTTTAAATTTATTACAACCTTTTCTATGGACACTGGGCCTCTATGTGAAATTTTACTGAAAAATTGGAGAATTTTATTAGATGACCCTTCTACCCAGCATAAAATTAGTGTAAACCCTGGTTTGATTTTTAAAAGAGGGAATAATTTAAAGAACATTTTGGACAATAACACCAGAGCGTATCCCTCTAAAGTGGGGATGACTAAATGTGGTAGATGCAACTTTTGCAAATTCTTGAAGGTCGCTAATTCATTTACCATTAGTAATGTGAAGTATATGATTCATGGTAAATATAACTGTGAAAGCTGTGGTATTGTGTATATTGCCCTATGCCAATGTTACCCAGGGTTTTATATTAGTAAAACTGAGAGACATTTTAAGTTGAGAGTATATGAACACCAATATAATATTGATATAACATCACAAATGCTTTGGCTAAGCATGTCTCAGAAAACCCTGGGCTATAGCAGGGGGGCCCATGGCCCCTTAGTTTAGAGGAAAGAGAGCTTTATTGACAGCTCAAAGTTAATGCATTTACTAGCCCTGGCCTTAATGACCAGTGTTCTTTGAAATGTAAATTACGCTTGAAAGCTTTAGAAAGATGATATTAATATATTAATATTCATTTTATGATTTACATATTTTATCTGTATGTGTAAATATATCTTATATGCGTGAATTGCTATGTATTGTTGATTTTACATTTGCTTATCTGTATTCATTTATTTAAAGTGAAGTATATATATATATATATATATATATATATATATATATATATATATATTCTAGTAGGGAGTATATGTCTTTAAACTAATAATTGGGTAAGTGATGTCATTGTTTTTTGAATGATATATACTGGCTTTTTATGTTATGTAATTGTCTGATGAAGTTCTTACTTTTGGTTTGGATGAAAGCGCTAACCGTGATTGTGTATAAGCCTGCCTGAATTTTTTGGATAAACTTTTGGATGAACCTTGCCTTCGAGTCTTTTTTGAGACACCAGACAAATTAAGCAGAAATTGAAAAACTCCTACAACCAACATGACTGTTATATCAAGCATTGTAATAGCAGAGCAAAATAACAAATTAGAAATAACAAGCGATTGACTTTCACGGTTAATACGACCACTTCATCATAGCATGAATAAGAACCACTTAACGATCATAGCATGATTAAG